>NW_011888882.1:1643622-1693743 GCF_000151845.1 Pteropus vampyrus
AAAATCCCATGATTATTCCATAGAAGCTTCACAAAGCTCACCCCTCTTTTCCCATGCAAAGAATACCAGGACTTTGATGGTAGAAGAAAATCACTGAATAGGTTTAAGAGATTAATATTGTATAATTTCATTGATTTGCCAAGACCATCAAATATATGTTCCGTGTGATGGTAGGATCATGTATCTCTAGATACTCAAATCTCATTTAAAAAAAAAGCAAGAGTTTTTAATAATTTCCTGGTTGGGTGGATTGTATGAGGTTGAATAGTAGTTCATTGCTATGGTATTCTACGTAGGCTCAAATGGCAAAATTTCCTTTATAATATTCAGTGATTTTATTTACCTTGCTGGAAGCATGCTTGATTAGGAGGAAGTTTTGCTCTTGCATTCTCTGAAAAACAAATCTTTAAAGTTTCCTTAGGTTTCTGATTCACTGACTTCTAGATTTTGTCAGTCATTTAGAGACCACAACATAGAAATAATGGTTCTCATTAGATAACCCTAGGACTCTCATCCTATTGGTTTGGAGCCTTTTAGGGTCGGGAAATATATACATATAGATCTTTAGCATGTAGCACCTTACAGGATAGCTGCCTTTGTTGAAAAATTAGAGTACTATTGTAGCAGTATTAGAATACTAGATTGGGTTGATTTACAACTGACACACAGATAGGACATGATGATATGAAATTGAAAGTCAAAGCTTTCATTGTGAACCTCTGTATGTAATTGAGTTTTGTTTTCAGAGAATATACAATGTAATCACTCACATTTGACAAGTTTTCTGCTAAATGGAATAGGGCAGATTTCACCCCACCCTCCATCCCAGAAAAAAATGTTCAACCTCTCTGGAAACTCATTCTAGAGGACAACTTCATTCTAGTTTAAGTTCTTTACAAGGAGATTTGCATAACATTTTTCCATTGACTAAACTAATTTGTATTTATTCATTTATATTTCATCATTTCAGTAAATTTTTATTGATACAATAATGTTGCTATCTATTGGGCTAAACATTATCATATGTTTTGAAAGTGTCCTTCTAAAGGTATCCACAGAGTAATATTCATATGAAGTGAGATACGATAAGAATTTCAACATCAGGAAATTAACATTTGGGCTAACGTTTGAAAATTATGTAGACATTGGCCAGTTAAATAAACAGCTATAGAGATTTATCATAAGAGAAAGCAGCAACAAGTGCCAATGAAATAAGCAAGGGCGGCTGGTTTTGTAAGCTGCTAAGTACAACTGGAACAGAGAGTGAGAAAAACAGGGAGTGTTAAGAGTTTGCATTGTCCAGATCATGAAAGCAATAGAGCCACTTAAAAATTTCAGTGTCAAGTTATGATACAATCAGATTTGAATTTTTAAATGAAAATTCTGGAAGAAAATGGAAAATAAGTTAGAAGGAAACTTGGAGTAGACAGCTTATTCAGTGGATGAAAAAATGGAGTGGCAGTAGATATAGAGAAGAAAGAATAAATAAATGACAGTAAAATGGCAAGAGAAACAAATTTGATTATTGATTAGATGTGAATGGTTTGGGAGAAAAATACTTTTGGCATACTTAGAGCTACAGTTTTTAAATAAGTACTGAGGTGCCCTGGAGTTTTATAGTGAACTCACAAGTTCCTGCACAATATTTTAAATTTATTGAGAGAAATGTGTCAACCACAATGATAATAAGTTAACAAGAATTATCAGTGTCAATCCTCACAGCAACCATGGAAGCTTACTCTTATCTCCTGACTAAGATGACCAGCAAGTACATGAAAAGATGCTCAAAATTACTAATCATCAGGGAAACACAAATCAAAACCTTTGAGTTATCGCCTCAGACCTGTTAGGATGGCTACCGTCCAAAAAACAAGAAATAAGTGTTGGTGAGGATGTGAAGAAGAGAGAACCTTGAACTCTGTGGTGGGCACGTAAATTGGTACAGCCACTATGGAAAACAGAACGGAGGTTCCTTAAAAAATTAAAAATAGAACCATATTATCTAGCATATTATCTAGCAATACTACTTCTAGATACATATGTTTAATGAAAACAGATCCATATTATCTAATGAAAATAGAACCATATTATCTACCATATTATCTAGCAATACTACTTCTAGATACATATGTTTAATGAAAACAATGTCTTAAAGAGATATCTGTACTTTCATGTTCATTGCAGCACTATTTGCAATAGCTAAGATATGGAAACAACTTAAGTGTCTGTCTGTGGATGAATAAAGAAGATATGATATGTATATACACATATGCAGTGGAGTATTATGTAGACACTATTCTGCCATTTGTGAAAACATAGATGAAACTTGAGGGCATTATGCTAAGTAAAATAAATCAGACAGAGAAAGATAAATATTTTATGATATAACTTATATGTGGAATCTAAAAACAGTCAAACTCATAGAAACAGAATGGTAGTTTCCAGGGCCTGGTGTGGAAGAAATGAGATGTCAGTCAAAAGTTACACTTCAAGTTATAAGATTAATAAATTCTGGGGATCTTATGTACAGCATGGTGACTATAGTTAACAATACTATATTATATACTTGAAAGTTGCCAAGAGAATAGATCTTAAATGTTCTCAGCACAGAAAAGAAATGATAATTATGTGAGGTGAAAGAGGTGTTAACTAACCTTACTGTGGTAATCATTGTTTAGTATTTAGGTCTATTAAATTATCACATTGTATACTTTAAACTTACATAATATTAGATTTCAACTATATAAAGCTGGAAAAAACAAATGCAGATGGCCTAATTACATTGACTACCCTTTCTCAGTGTCTCCCAGTACTTTTCAACTAGCTCATTCCAGGGTTTAAAAACCCTCCTGCCTTTTGTTGCAAAGGAGTTATCTTCAGTCTCTCTGTCCTACTGCAGTAGTTTTGACCTCTGTTGAAATAATCTTGAATAAAATCTTCTCTGCTTGTTTAACTCCATTAATGTAATTTTTCTTTGACATCTCCATTTTATGGCTGTAGTTGAAGTTGAGCATGATTTAAAAAAATGTATATTGAAATGCACACAGTTGTGAATGGAGGCAAAATTCTTATCCAGATAATCTGAGTTCTGAGCCTGAGCTCACAGAGGATAGCAGGGGTTCACATTTTGAGAGAAGCAAAGCATACATTTGCTTGGTGAAGACTATCAAACTTGGTCTTTTGATTGTTGCCAGACAGTTGTTCAGGCACCAGACATCATTGATGTCCACACTGTGATGCCCAACAGGGCCTAATATCTCTCCAAATCTCACAATATGAATTGTTACTAAACATTTTAAATTTCCAGTAGCTAGAAGCAAGATGAACCCTAGAGTCTGGAATGGGATGAAACTTCCAGATAATATGAAAATAGAAAATTTTGATATTGGGCTGAAAGCTTTCAGAGCTAAAGAGATATCAGTGGCTTTGAACAAGAGCCCAAATTTAGATTCAGAGAGAATAGATTTGTGGAGCAATTCTGTTCTGGTACCAATTATGAAATTAAACATTTAAATCATTTAGCACAGAGTGAGGACTCAAAAATACAAAAAGAAGTAAACCTTGGTGCCTATGTTAGTAGTCTTTATGAAAAATATCTGGATTCCTACTGTAACCATAGCTTCTTTTTATTTTAAAGTGATTGTATAAAGAAGCTTGTTTGTACTATGCAAGGGCTGCATGGAAAGTTTGTTTATGTGCCATTGCTTGCACAGTAATGAGTTTGCTTAAACAAAGCTGCATGACTTCCATCCTTTGGGATCCACAAGAAAATGAGCCTCTTGTGAGTCAATCTCAGCCATGAAAAAAATTTACAATAAAATTGGCTTCCGTTTTGTGTTCAGTTTATATCCTCTTGTACTAGGTGAGCTGATACAAGATATCAACATGAGTTCTCTCCAGGGAAGTTCTCCTGAGACTTGTAAATGAAAGGATCATTTCTGTCAAGCTCAATGGTGTCTTTTTTCATTTTACACTGAAATTCCACTTTGACATTACAATGCTTTCTTATGCAAATTGTAACTATTGGTTTTGTATTTCAGTGATCTATTCCTCCACAGATAATGGTAGTAAATTTTATAGAAATATAGGCTATGGTAAAACTTTCTAAGTGCTCTCTTTCCATTTCTCTCCCTCTAGTCTTGCTCAAGGATAACCAAGATGAAGCAGCAGGAGACAAATAAAATGCAGTCAAATCTGGTATGTAGATAGGTTCATTTATTTACTATCTCTATTTTGTTTATGTAACTGCATGATTCATTAGACCCTAACAGGAAATGGAAGTTCTCTTATCCTGAAGGAATGTTTGTCCTATCCTGCCTTTCATTCCTTTTGTTTTTCAGATCTTAGATCTGAAAAACAAAAATTTGAACTCCTCTAAGTCAACATTCTCTCTTCTACATATAATTTTCTGTAGATAAAACAGGAGGCACCTGGTGGCTGATCATAAAGCACTTTGCAAATTCCCTGAATATATGATATGGCTAAACTCATTAGATCTATGTTTAATAATATGAGATTTATTTTAATGTTAGGGTATTTTGAATATAAAAAATATAAATAGTGTACTATAGTTTGAGATTCATAAAGATGTTGGCTAACATGCCTAAGCAGTGTCAGATTTGGCAAGTTCTACAGTATATACAATTATCTGAGATCTGAACAGTTGGAAGCATTTAAATAGAAGAAAGGCATATGACTGATATACCACAGAAGCAATGAAACTTTTATTAATTCTGAATTATAAACTTATGTGTGTGCTTTCATGGCATAGAATTAAATTGTGAGTGTTAACCCCAGAAGCCTGAATCCCTTTGGAATAACTGCTTCATGCTGCCTCATATTTTATGCAGATTATGTTTTTGCTAGAATTACCATTGCCAGCCTACATTAAACTTTAATGCACTTAGAGAAAAATTAGATTATAAAAATTACTGTTAATATCATCATGTCTATGTAAAAAAAATTGAGAACTTATTTGAACATTTAAAAAAAATAGAAAGGAGGAGAAAGATGAAAGATAGTACAGGAGAAATTAATTATTTTTAATTTAAATATAGAACCATTTGATGTTTCGTTTTAAAACTTAAGCCAGTCCTTCACAATCAGATTCACAATCAGTTCATATTAGATTCATATTTAAGAGTCACTCTTCTCTTTAAAGTGAACATGGATGCTAGTCATTCTCTTTAAGTTACGATCTTCTTCAGAAATTAGTCTCATGCTTGCAGAAATAAAATGATTATTAATTATAGTTGCACATTAATATATTACATATTGTATATATTTATAATATAATATGATTATAAAGAGTACATTCTTATGCATCTTGCACTTTTATACTTTCTAAATTTGATTTAGGACAGGCTAAATCTTGACATTGAAAGATTTCTTATAGAGGTTTGAAATTTCCTTAGGACTTTTGTAAATATAATACCTTTGTCTTAAATGTATATAGCCTACCCTAAAAAGTTAATAAAAACAAAAGTTTTTTTTTCATTTTTGGTAATTTTCTAATATAGATTATATATAATATTATATGTACTATACTATATTATATATACATTTAAAAAAAAAATAAAGTGCCTACTTTCATCTCTTACCATTCAGTCAAGGAAGTTAGTGATTAGGACAACCTGGGAGTATTTGAAGAAATTGGTAAAGGCTTATTAAGTTTCAAAATTTATCTCCAAGTGAATGTGTTGGATTGAAGAAAAATATACTCTGAAAAGATTGTGGATATAAGGACTGATAAAGGAGGTGTTGGGTACATAGAATTGATATTTCTCCCTTGTCTTGTTAAACATTATATAACTATTGATAGTCTATAATATTTATCCACATAATATTTCTGAAAATTTTATTGTTTTGGCAGCTCTGAGTTTCTATTTATCATTTTCTTTTAGCTTGAAAAACTTCCTCTAAAATTTCTTTTACTTCAAGTCTGCTGGTGACAAATTCTCAAATTCGATCAGTTTTTTAAAACTCTAAAATGCCTTCATTTTTTGAAAGATAATTTTGCTGGATATAAAATTTGGGGTGGAAAGTTTTTTTCTTTTAACATCTTAAAGTTGTTAAACCATTTTCTTTATATCTGCATTGTTTATAATGAGAAGTTTGTTTACTTTTTATATTTATCTTCTATTTCATTTTAATCTTCAGGTTTTCTCTTTATATTGTGATTTGTCTCTAACGTTTTAAGGTATGGTTTTCTTCATAGTATCCTGCTTAAAATAAACTGAACTTTTACAGTCTGTAGGTTGAACTTTTTCACCTCATTTAAGAAATATTTATTCATATTTTTCTACCCCGTATTCTTTCCTGAGCTTCCCTCATGTGGTTGCATACGTATATCAGTAGTTCATTTATTTCATCGCTGAGTAGTCCATTGCATGAATGTACCATAATTTGTATATTCATTCACCGGTTAATGCACATTTTTTTTTTGGCTTTTATCAATAAACCAGGCTATGGAGAGACAACTGAAACATGTCTTGTAATTAAAAAGAAAAAAAAAAGAAAAAAGAAATCATTGGCTTATAAAGTTTGTGAACCCCCCCCCTCCCAAATTCCATATGATCTAATATCAAAGTACTTTAACATGAAAATTAGAGTGCCTTCTTATACATGACTTTGAAAATATTTTATTTTGGTATATTAGCTATATTCATAGTCAAGGACATGCTTTCTAATTTCAACTTCCAAGCCATATCCTGAGATGTGATTCAACATAAAGTTTGGATTTTCATTAATTCACTAAAAGTTAGCTGTAGATATGGAATAAGTACAATTTGGTGCTCTATTTTTGTTATAGAGTTGTAGAATACATGATTTTTAATTTTTTTTTTTCAGAATTTTCAAGGTCCAGAGGTTAAAGTAATTTACTGCCTTTCATTTTTACAGTGATTTTTTCCCCCCTTCTAAGGACAGAGGTGCTCTTGGTGCCCTCTATATTTCCTAGTCACGATGAGGATGATAAATTTGGCTTTCACAGTTATCCTGAGGGAGCTGATGCCATAAACACATTTGTAGTCATGCAGTCTGATGAGTCAGGTTGTAGGTTTGGCAAAAAGTAGAAAAACAAATTCATTAGACTCCTCAGTCTTAGTTGCGAAATCAGCAGTCTTTCTCTAGTTTAAGTAAAAAATTGTAAAATTTTTCATAATGTGTGTAATAACTTCTAAAGTTTCCTGGGGTAGTAAATTTATGGCTTGTAGAGTAGTTTCAGTTTTTTTTTTAAAGTTAAATTACAATACCTCGTATGTATATTAGTCCCTCTCTGAATATCTAAAAATACATTCTCCACATTATGTAATTAAGCTACCCAAAGGAACCAAAAAGGAGCACATAGGATTTTCTCTTATTCCAAACAAATAATAAATATGTAATGAATTAATTATCCATCCATCTACAATTTTGATATAATTATGATGATGTAAAGTTGCCATAAATTATATTGAAATACTTCCTTCTTCCTCTCTCCATTGTCCCCTTACTCCCACCCCTGTGCCATCTTGAATTACTGGTATTAAGAATGAGAACTTTTATGCTCAATGCATCTGTTTGAGGGTCAAATAGCAAATACACATTCTTAATACACCAATTATTAAGCTAAATACCAAGGATAATAAATGATCTATGTTTTTATTTATAGTTAGAATATCTACATACTATTGCTCTGCAGAGGGTTCTATTGAAAACATGATATGCAAAATTACCATCAGATCCAGGTATATTTATAATGCTGTTAATTATCTTTTCTTAAATGCATTTACATAAAGAATAAAGTGAGAATATCTCTGGCTGTGGATAAAAACATTTGCAACATTTACTGAATTGATCCTGTTTGTTGTTAATTGGCAAATGAACTATACCATTCCATGCATACCACTTTGTTTTGACAGTGAATGAAATTCCTCACATACGTGGATGACCTGCTTTGTGTCAATTACTAGCCAGTAGTTTGAAAATTCAGTTTTGCCCTCCCTGTACTCACAACTGATAATCAAGTAGAAAAGATACATACAAATAAAAAACAATGCAATATAGTACAATGAGTGCATAAATAGGTATTTATTCAATTTATGTGGCCGTAAAGAATAGGAGGTCCTTTACTCTTATTTATGAACTTTGATAGGGTTTTGAAGGTCTCAAAGGTCTCAAAGAAGATAAGAAAGAGAGAAATTCCAGGTAGAGGGAACAGCATGTAGAAAGTTCAAAGGTGGGAAAAAAGGTATGCTGTATTTGAGGATATATTATTAAATCTCTGGAATATAGAAAAAGAGAGAAGTAGCAAGACAGAAAGCAAATTGATGGGTGGGGCAAATCAGGAAAGGCTTTATGACTCAGCCAATATATATGTCCTGAACCTAAAGTCTCAGTAAATGCCATTATCAGATATAGATTTTAGATAATTTAATCTGAAAATAAAGGGCAGGGCTAAAAAAAAAGGCAACTGATTAGCAGACTTTAAAAAAGTCTAAGTATGAGATGACAAGGTCGAGTTTAGGGCAGCAGCAATGGTGATGGAAAGAGGAACCAGATACAGCAGACGTGTTTTAGATGATTTGTATCAAAAAGAGGGTATGAAGTAGATAGGAAATGCCTAGAATATCTCCAGATTTTTGTCTGAGATAAATAAGTGGTATGACAGCATTACATGATATGTTGGGCAAGGATTGCAGAGTGACTTCTGAGAAGAAATATAATAATGGTCTTCATAGATCTTGTTTATACTATATTGTCTTTGTCTCTGGAGAGAAACTAGGGTAAGCATAAGTCTGGATTTCCACAGCATGACCCTAGTTTATGTTTATTGTGTTAGATACTGATTAATAACTGATAAGGGGTATGGTCAAATTAGCTGTGATAGATTGTTAAACTAAAAAGAATAATTTTTCTATTTATTCCTTGGAAAGATGTTCCTTTTGAATTCACCTGTTCATATTCTAAAAACCCATGGAAGGTAGCTTCTAAATTTAGTCATCTTTGTTCTTATTCCCTATACCTAAGATCATTCCATCTCTTGATGTTAAACCAATTGATCCTTCTGGTCTCGAAAACCACTGGTGGGTACCTCTGTCAGATCTCTACCACATTGTATTATATTGTATTGTGTGTGTGTGTGTGTGTGTGTGTGTGTGTGTGTGTGTATAAAATATATAATTATTTTTCTGTGGATACACTTTCTCCTGTAGACTGTCGTTTCCCTGAGTATATAAATTGTATTTTCAAAATTCTCTGGCAGCTAGAAAAAGTGTTCAACATATGTATTTTTTACCTTAAATGTACATTGATTGGGACTAAGTGTAAGTATTTTGATTTCATAATTGGTTGCAAAGTTGAGATACATTTGAGAGGACATAAAAGTTTCCCTCAAATATCCTTGGCTGCTTCTAGTCAAAGAAAATATCACTTATATGTGGGATATAAACCAAAAAGCAACAAGGGAACAGGACAAACAAACAGAGACTCATGGACATGGGCAATAGACTAGTGGTTACCAGAGGGTAGGGGGAGAGGAGGGAAGTAGAGGTAGATGGGGTGAAAGAGGTCAAATACGTGGTGACAGAAAGAAATCTAACAATGGGAACTGAATACACAACGTAAATATATATATATATATATATGCGCCTTACTGTTAAAATATACAGATGAAACTTACTGGATTTTGTTAACCAATATCACCATAAAAATTAAAAAATAAATAAAATAAATAAAAAGAAAAAAGAAAACAAAAAAAGAAAGAAAAGGAAAAATAAGAAAAAAAAAGAAAGCTATTATAGTCAAAGAGTTTGGTAAATTTTTTAATTATTTGAAAAAAGAATCCTGAGAATTTGAATACTATGTTCTAGACTTTTCTTTATTACTAATAATGATTTTGGAGATTTTAATGTCTTTGACTTTTGGTTTTAATATCTGCAAAATGACCTTGATTTTCCATAATGAAGATTATTAAAATCATTCACAGCATGACAAAATTTTAGTTAGCAATAAACCACATATACAAAGATGGCCCTGTAAGATTATAATGGAGCTGAAAAATTCATATCACTTAGTGACTATGTAGCTGTCTTAACATTGTTGTATAATGCATTACTCATGTGTTTGTGATGATGCTGGTGTGAACGAACCTACTGTGCTTTTCGTCTTATAAAAGTATAGTACGTACAATTATGTACAGTATAGAACACTAGAAAATAATAATAAATGACTATTTTACTGTTTTTTGTATTTACTACATTATACTTTTCATCATTAGAGTGTATTCTTTAAAAAAAAAAGTTTGCTGCATATGTCCAAGAAGAGGAGGCTTGCTGCTGATGGCATCTTCAAAACTAAACTGAACAAGTTTTTCACTTGGGAGCTGACTGAAGATGGCTACTCTGGAGTTGAGGCTCAAGTTACATACCAACCAGGGCAGAAATGATTATCTTAGTCACCAGGACATAGAATGATCTTGGTGAGAAGGGTGGAAGGATCCGGGAATTGAACACGGTGGTTCAGAAGAGGTTTGGTTTCCCTGAGAACCGTGTAGAGCTTTATGCTGAAAAGTGAGCGTGAGAAGTTTGTGTTCATTGCCCAGGCAGAGTTTCTGTGTTACAAACTCCTAGGAGACCTTGCTGTGCCCAAGGCCTGCTGTGGTGTACCACGGTTCATCATGGGGAGTGCGACGGAAGGCTACAAGGTCGTGGTATCTGAGAAATTCCGAGGACAGAGGGTTAAATCCATGAAGTTCATCAATGGTCTGATGAACCGTAATGGGGACTCTGTTAGCTACTGTGTTGATATTGCTTGTGTGGCCTGTGCTGCTCCAGCAGGGTGTGGTGGGCATCAAAGTGAAGAGCGTGCATCTTTGGGACATAAGTGGTAAGATTGGCCTAAGAAGCCTCTGCCTGACCATAGGAGCATTGTAGAACCCAAAGATAATATATTGCCCACTACTCCCATCTCTAAATGGAAGGATGGGACCAAGAGCTGCTGCCACGCCCCAGCCAGTAGCCACAGCAGGTTACAGCCTCATCTTGGCAGTTGGATCTGGAGTCTAGATGTTTTTCTATAAAGACCCTTAAATAAAATGTAAAAAAAAAAAAAAAAAAAAAGAACTGGACTGGTTAGAAGAGAAAGAATAACATTACTTTCCAGTAGAATGTGAATTGTAGTTATTTCGATTATATTATATTATGAAAGAGATAAAATAGAGCCACATTCTGAAATATTCTGACTGAGAGAAACTCCATGGTTTGAATGAATTATATTCAATAGAGCATCATAGCTGGAAGTGGAGTCAGAAAACTTGCCTTAAGCTCCATTTTGTATTTGCTAACTCACCTTGGCCAAGTGACTATTATAAGGTGTATCAAGTTAAGGGTTAGGATTAAGGTTAAGAATTCTTGCTAATGAGAATAAGAATTTCTACAAATACTAATACCAATGGCATAAAAGTGTATTATTATAGCTTCTTTCTTTTCTCGCTTTTCAGAGGAGATAACAGAAATCCTCACAGTTACTTAGCTTGCTAGAAGTGGTAGAATACTTCTCACTCCTGATACTATGCTTTTTCTGATGTACCATACCACCCCCATATCATACCCAGGTATAAGTACTTGAACGACAAAGTGACATGATGAATGTCAGGATGAAACACTGATCTTGAAGCACGGTTAATATGGAAATTGAGTAACTACCTATAGATTTCTGTAGTGATAGAAAAATGGCTCTCCCTAAGGCAAGCTGCCTCCTGCATAAAGCCCTCCTTGTTTCCTTTTGCTGGAAGTCGCATCTTCCTCTTCTGAGCTCCAACATTTGTGCTTACTCTCTTATGTCATATTTTTATCTGCTCTTTTGCATTATAGATACTTAAATTAATAAATTTGATTATTTATTATTAGCAAGTAATTTTCAGTGTTCTTACTATGGCACAACTCATTTACTATTATTGGCATAATCATAGTGGTTCAAGATTGAATACCAGTTATGCCTCTTGTTATCAACATAAATTCAAGTATCCAACAAGCATTGGCATTTCCCCTATTGAAAATACTGAGCATATTAAAATGATTTTGGCTTAAATAATTTGAAGGTAAAAAATGGAAACAGAATCCTTATCTTCCAAACTTTATCTGCAAACTTTCTTTTCCCCTCAATCAGTAATCATGTTTGAGACCATCACTGCAAGATGTTACATTGCCATGATGTTAAGAGACAGTCGATGGAGCCATTGCCAGGCCTACACAGCTCCTGGCTACTTTATAATTTCAAAACAGTCCTGAAATGATTTTCCTCACAACAATAAGGTGCTCCTGAAGATCATGTAATTAAAGCAAATTAGATTCAATATCACCATAAAATGGAAATTTGATGTGGAAAAAAAAAAGCTTCAATTGTAATTTAGCTGACTCTTAGTGTTCCAAATAAAGTACTGAATTTTTCTCTTAAAGCACTGATAAAATGCAGCAAATTTTCTGAGGTGAGTTTAGTTATAATATAAAGCTGGGATTCTATAATATTAAGTAGTAGAACTCCTTAAAGTATGTATGAAAGAGAAGATCTTTCAAGTGAAAAAACATTATTGCTCAAAATCTCAAAAAGTTTTTACTATTATTTAATTTTAAAAGTAAATTTCAAAGTTAATATTGTTAGAAATATTTGCGTTATTAGCAGTTAGTATTTTTTAATAGTTAAGATTGTATAAAATTCTGTTAAACATGCCTTTACTAGAAGAAAACAATAAAACTTTTCATATTATACATCAGCAGAATAAACCAAAATTTAAATGTACAGATGATAAACTATGAAGAAAAGTTAATTATCAAATAAAGAAAGTTGGAAAGGAACAAAAAATTAATATACTCAGAAGCTTGTCTTTTACAGGATTCCCCTCTCTCCAAATTATCTTTATAGATTTTCCATTTGCTTTTGTATTTATGGATTATTTATTTAGTGATTGTTCTTTGTGTAATAGGAAATCAGTCTTTTGTTTTCTGTTTGTCTTAAAAAATATTTTTTGGCTTTTATAATTTGAATTTAGATGATTTTTGCCATAAAATATTTTTAAAGTACTTCTTTTATGGATTCTGGGTGTTATATTTTGCATACATTAACACCTATTTTTTGTATTTAAATATTTAAGAATTACTTTGGTGTAAAATGTGGCATGGCATTTAAATTTTCTTTTTTACAATTAGCACATTATCTCAGTATCATTAAATAATTTCTCATTTTCTTATTGCTTTAAAATGCATTCTTTATCATTTACAAATTGTTATGTACTTGTAACTATTCAATTTCACCAAATTGTCCTCTTCCTACAGTTTTACCAAATTTTAATTACCCAAGCCTTCCAGTATTTCTTAATATCTATATCTATTACACCATTACAGTC
The DNA here is from genome assembly GCF_000151845.1 of Pteropus vampyrus. Taxonomy (NCBI): domain Eukaryota; kingdom Metazoa; phylum Chordata; class Mammalia; order Chiroptera; family Pteropodidae; genus Pteropus; species Pteropus vampyrus. The sequence goes on from NW_011888882.1 coordinate 1,657,004, forward strand.
GATGGAGCCATTGCCAGGCCTACACAGCTCCTGGCTACTTTATAATTTTACATTGAGATTATTCCTCCTACTGACATTTTTACAAACTATTTTTGCAAGTTGATTTTTCCACATGTATTGAAATCAGGTTTTCACATTGTATATGTGAAAATAAAAAATAAAATTTACTCATATTTTTACTTTAATCAAGTAAATTACAGTTACAGATTAATTGGGGAAAATGTCATCTTTACTATATTGACCCTAAAAATGTGGTTTATTTTTCCACTTACTGATTGTCCTCTATGTATCTCAAAATAATTTTTAATGTGCAGATAAATTTATAAGCATTTTTCTTAAGTTTGTTTTCAAAAGATCTTTTCTTCCAGTGTATTTTTTATTACTATTTTTGAATATGAAAATATTGTTAATTTTCTGTCATTATTGCAATTAACCATCTTAGTGTTAACTTATTATTTTTAATAACATTTCTATTGTTTCTTAGTTCCCATGTACCTGTTAATATTTGGAAATTCTGCAAATCATAACACTTTTTCTTCAGAACTTTCATAACAATATTGTTGTATTTGGCATCCTTGTCTTTTATTTTTTTTTATTTAATGGAAATGCTACTTGTTTTTTATTAATTATAATGCTATTTTATTAATACTTTTATTAAATCAAGAATAAATGTTAAATTAGTTTCTCTATGTACATGGAAAACCAATCATTCTATATAGTTTCCATATCTATTTACACAGAGATAAAGAAATGATTCTCATATTGTCTTTTTTTTGAAATTTTTCATTATTTGTGTTATGGACTGAACGTGCCCCTCACAAATCATATGTTAAAGCCCTATCCTTCAATGTGAGGGTTTTAGGAGGTGAGGCCTTTGAGAAGTAATTAGGATTAGATGACGCATGAGGGTGGAGCCCTTGTGAATGGGATTAGTACCCTTATAAGAGTCACAAGAGACCTTGTTTCCTCTCTCTGCTCTCCACCAGGTGAGGATACTAGAAGTCAGCAGCCTGCAACCTGAAAGAGGTCTCTTGCCAGAATCTGACCGTGATTCCAGCCTGCAAAACAGTAAGAAATAAATTTCTGTTATTTATAATTCATCCTGTTTAAATTATTTTGTCATGACCACTCAAGCTGACTAAAATGATTTGCAAATACATTATTTTAATTTTGTGTGGTTCTGCATTTCCAGAGTCTACTCTTGAATTCATAGTTTGGTTTTGTTTTTCTGTTTTCTAAATCATTAATTTTTACTTTTATCTTTGGGAATTCCATTTTTTCAATTGTTTTAGGTGTATTAATTTTTCATTCCTTTTCAAGTTTCTTTATTTGGTACTTAACTTTTCTTCATAGTTTATCATTTAAACATTTAAGTTTTTTTTTTTTTTCTGCTGACATATAATATGAAAAGTTTTCTTAAAATACTTTTGCTAATTGTTTTACAGTTTCGTTTTGATTCTTAACAGAATGTTTATAGAAAAGATACTGCATTTTCAGTTTGAAACTACTTTGTTTAGAGAATATGGCATATATCCTAAAGTTTACTATGTTATTGAAATTTGCTTTGGGTATTAGGATACTGTCAATTATACTATCATTTATATATTTTCTAAATAGCAATTATACTTAAGAAATATAATAAGACTCAGTATTTTTTTTCTCTTATTGGTGTATGGAGTTTGATATGGATAAAATCTTCTCAACTTTGATACTATTGACATCTTGAGCCAGATGATTCTTTACTGGGGGAGCTGGGAATTGTCCTGTGCATTGCAGGATGTTTAGAAGCATTCCTGGTCTCAACCTACTAGCGACCAGTACCTGATGTTTGAAGTTGACTATTAATACTGGATGTCCTATTTTTCGTTTTACTAACCTGATGTATCTTTGCCAACTAGATGATCTCATACTTTTAGATAATATAGACCCATCTTTTGCATGTAGCATATAATTGTCTCTTTTAGAAGTCAAATTTGACAATTTTAAAAAATATATTAGTTAAAGCCATTTAAAGTTATTATGAGGGATCGTTCTGGTCTGATGGAGATGTTCTATATCTTTCTAGAGATGTAAGGTACATGAGCATATGAAATTTGCAAAATTCATAGAACTTTATTTTAAATATATATCCAATTTTGTATGTTCAGTATTACATTTGAAAAAAAGAAATTACTATAAGTGATAGTTTTTGACTGGTCCAAAGTCCCTTATTGCTTGACACATTAAGAGACACATGAGATGCTGAATGCAAATTGCATTTCTGCAGGCTGCTATTCTCCCCTCTTTGCTGTTTATGGAACAGTGATTATTTTACCTTAGAGGAAAACATGATTCTGGTTTACGTTTAAAATTTTACATACACGTCTGCTTGTCCATAACACAGTTTTGTCAGCATAGTTATTTTTTTAATATCTGTTTGTGTAGACCTGTGTTGATGAGCCTCTTCTCATAAGTAAAAACCCATCCTTTTCATTTAATAAAGTTATTGAATCAGAATATTTGCGATAGGAAAGTTATTACAGTCATAAAAGTGTCTGAAAGGAAAGTGAAAGACAATGTGTTAGAAACAAGAGAACAATGATTTCTTTCAATAAAAACGTCAATAACACGTAATTAAGGTGGAAGGCTTTTAATGAAGAAGAAAAATAATACAATTAGCTATAATCATGAGATAATGTTGAAAGCATTTAATGAATTTTTTTAAAAAAGCTATTGAATTAGAGATATCTACAATCTATTTTTCTTTCATTTTACTTTTAAAAAATAGAATTTCTCTACTTTAGTTCTACTAGGTTTAAAATAAAATTAAAAGGCAAACCTAATAAATGAAACATTTAAAAATGTATAGCAGGACAGCCAAAACTACTAGAATGTTAGAATGGTAAGACTTTAATATGCAATCTGTTTCAAATCCCTTCTGATTAAACCTTAAAGAGTTTTTATCATTAATCCCATAGCTTCTTATGGAATTTATTTCAGGTGTGTGCTTAAATTTGAACCTTCCAACAAGATGCAATATTTTCCCCTTCACAATATATTAATATTTCTAGGAGATCAAGAAATAAATTTTAATGAAAGAAAAACATGGCACAACAGAATAGAACAAGTTATACATGAAGATTTTTTACATTTTTTGGTATATAAGATATTGAATGGGCTGTAATAATTTAGAATATTTCTGCCCATGGTTATTTATGATTTTTATCTCTTATAAACATTTTTTTGGAAACTCTTTTTGTCTTTTGTAATCTTTATTGGAAACAGTTATTTTCCAAATGTTAATAGGAATAGACATGGGAATGCACAAGAAAGAATGAGAATCAATATTCTTGATATTTCTTTTGCAGAGTCCCATGGATTTCTTCAGATTAAGTATTACAACTGAAGGTTGCAAACGCTTAGCAGTATTTGGAGATCAGCTCTTTAAAAAGGTTAACCTTATGCATTTAGTAGCTGTGTAAATATTTCGAGGCTTGCACAAAACTAGAATCTGTTTTATGAATCACTTTTGATGATATCTGTACTTATATAAGAAAAAATGTTCATTGTAAAATATATAAAGTATTAGAGTTCGAAACATCCTTTTTTCTTCATATTAAAAAATTAATCTTTTAAAAAATTTATTTGCATAATTTAGTTGTTTTAAATTATTGAAGTGTGTTAAGCTGCAAATAGGTAGTGTTTTCTGCTGAAAAGTGCTATGGGGAAGGCAAACATTCCTTAAGATTAAATTGTGCAGAAAAATTTATACAGTTTATATTGTTCAAGGTGGAGGATTTGGTGCTGCCTTCTATTATAATGCATTGATGCATTAACCTGAATGATAAAGGTCCACAAATAGATAACCTAGAGACTTTGGTACTCATACTGGGTTTTGGTTTGGCAGAATATACTAGTAATAAAATCAAATATATTGCCAATACCTAAGACATGATTAGGGATCATGGAAAATATTGCAGTTCAATAATTTTATGAAATAAAAATGTTAAGTTTCTACTCTCTAGAAGAGGTTAATAACACAGTCTTATGCAAACAGGTCCTAAACAAAACGACTAGTTTGGATGGAGTGAGTTAAAAAAATTTCTGGGTGTATTGTTACTGCTTAGCCTCATAATTTCTTCTTCTTTTTTTTAAGAATCAACTAAGGCAGGGAAATTTCTGGAAATATATAAGCCAAATATTAATGATAGTGGTGAGAGGCGGCGAGACTTAAAAAAAAATGAAGCACTTTTACTTTATACCTTAAATTTTTCTGATACTCATTGATGTTAAGTAGCTTTCTTTTCTTTTCTTTTAAAAACTCTCTCTATATAATTTATAGAGCAGTTATTTTGAGATTTTTTTCAGGATATTTATGTCTTTGATTGTAGTATGGGCTTTATTTAGGGACAAAAACGTGCCATAAACAACTTTGTATTTTCAGATCTGCACAGTTCCTAGCACAAAGTTGTACTCCATAAATGTTGATTTATTTTATGCACTTGTGTTTACATGTAGGAAACAAACAAAACAAACAAAAATCCCACACATCACCTTTCTTAAAAGAACAGCTAGACATTGGTAATGTTTGGTGTGATCACTGTCGGATAGCATCAGTCCTTTACCTGCCCCAAATAGTCTGATCAGAGTCATCCTTAACATCTTCCTTTCCCTCCTCAAGGTTTTTCCTGCCAACCCCTGCCCCTGATCCATCCACATAAACTCAGGGGCACATAATCATTTTGTTTCTAAGTACTATTTCTAGCATCCAAACTCTCTTTCATCCAATTCCTTCTCTGTTCCTCAGCCTCTGGTGTAGTTCAACATCTCACCATTTTTCAGCACCATGCTCCACCTCTCATCTGGAACACTGTAATCGCCTCCAAGCTGGTCTTCCTACCTTCAGAGTCTCTTATATTACAATCCGTCATGCACAGAGCAAGCAGCATCATAATTTAAAAAACAGAGTTAGTAGTACACCTGCCACACTTAAAATATTTATGGTTCCCTGTTTCTTACAAGACAAAATCCAAACTGTGATAAAATGGAGATTCTTAAAATTTGGTTAATATGTATGTTTAAAATCTTTAATTTCCACAGATTATTCATAGATGTCTGAAATATGGTAGAGTAAAATTTTTAAAACAAAATGATGGACAGCCATTTAAAAAAATATTAACCTATTTAAAATTAATTTTGAGTGTAGACTTTTACTAGGTAAACAAATATTATTTCTCTCTATTACAGTGATTTTTGTTAGGTTCACATAATCTAAAATATGAGCTCAAGGATTAATGATACATCGGGTTTCCTTTAAATCTATTCTCACTGCTAATACAACCTGCAAAAAAGAGTCCACACTATTTAAGTGGAAATACATCAATCACAGAAGTGAGCAGACTGCAGGGCCAGGTCAATACCTTCCATCCCATTAAACAGAGGGAAGGAAAGCAAGTTTGCTTTCGTTCAATATTCCAGGGAGCGGGGATGAATAGCAATAATGCACGTCTCTGACTGCAGCTTGACAATATTAACTTGAAAAATTATCAATCATTAATCCATCACAGTCCTAATTATTACTGAACTTCTGCATTAACAGGAAAGGAAATTTAATAAAATAGGTTAAAGAGCTTTGGTTGAAAAAATCATTTTATTAGATTACATCTAAAGACTCATCGTGATACTAATGAACCTAGACATTTAAAAGGAATCCTGTGGCAAGTTATGAAAGAAGTTATCCTGAAAAAGGAAAACATTTTAAGACCTACGCATTCTCCCAAAACAGAAGTCTTGTTATTCTAATATTTATTCATACTTAAGGCAATGTAAGGAATTCCAGAGTGTTTTTATGTTATGAAATATGAACTGTGGGGGAATGGACATTCACTATGCTGTCCTTAATCAAGTAAGACCCAGTGACAATTAGGGGGAACAAAATTTTCATAATAGACTAAGATAGCGTTTGGCATTAATATGATTGGTAGTTTAGTTGAAAAGTCAGGATGATATAATGAACTCTGAGAGTGAAGCTTGAATAGTTTAAAAAGAAAGCCAGGTTTTCAGTTGCAAATGCATAGAATATTAAACTTGGTCCATCTGTCATTTTTATCCTTCCTCTTCTCTGCGTAGATATAGGGATGATGCTGGACTTTGCTCCTTAAAGGATGGCTATGGAATATGTGCAAAGTCAAAGATTCATGATGGTGCTTCATCATTTAATTTCATAGTATGCTTCATAAGTCTTTAAAAATATTTATCTTATTTTTGGTTTAAATTACTATGAAACTCTTGCAGTGCATTTTATAACTTTAATGCATTATATTAATATGTAAAGAATTGAACCACCTATGGAATATTATTTTTTATATTACATCTTTAATATTAGTGATTCAAATTTTTTTTACAAAATGCGAATGTTTTAAACATACACAATTTCATTGCTGTTGTTTTCATAATGATAACATTTAGATTAAAAAAAAAGAGAGAAGACTGCATTTGGTTTTCCTGATTACAGAATGAAAGCAGTGGAGGAAAAAAATGCTGTTCTTCAAGTCAATAATAGCCAACATCAGTAAAGCAAATAATGCATGGAAGTAATATTTAAAGTTAAAAGCAGAGTGAGGCAATGGTTATTAGCTTCTAGAGCCTAGATGTACCTTCCCGTTTGATTGCACATATGGTAGGATATTACATTTGATAATTCAACTGGAGTATAGTGCCTCACACAATATCTCCATTATTTTCAGCGGTCAGACACTGTAACACGGTGAACATGAATATATCCTGAAGTACTTTTGGTGAATTTTACAGAAAGACATATTTGGAATATTCAGATTTTCTTAAGAGTTAATTAAATACGAATTAGATTTTATCAAAAAGAGATGATAAAAAACTGCATTTGGATGCTTTTGGAAAACATTTCTATGATATTTAGTCACTAAAAAAACTTTGCAATAATTCTGTAATACTCCCCTTTTTGGAGAAAATGATCGATCCAAGACCATGCTGCATTTCCAAAGAGACTGAAATTTGAAAAACAGTCTTTAAGGTAACTTATTACCTTATTCTATTTATTTTAAGCTTTCAGAGCAAGTAAACGCTATCCTTTAAATTTAATTATGTAAATCTTTGGATACATTTTTAAAGTGTTTAACTTCAGTGCACTGTGTTGTTAAAAGCAGTGTTTTTATTTATATGAGGAAGGTGAACCAAACCATGTATTATACTTGTCCTAAAATTACCCTTCTTGTCATGATTTCTTTTAATTGTTTTGGAGCTTAGTAAAGTGGCAAACTCAGAGGTAAGTAAAATCACTGAGTGCATCCCTTTTTTTAAAAATTAAATTTATTAGGGTGCATTGGTTAATAAAATTATATAGGTTTCAAGTGTACAATTCAATAATATGTCATATATATTGTGTGTTCTCTACCTAAAGTCAAAGTTTCTTCCGTCACCATGTATTTGACCCCTTTACCCTTATCTACCACCCTCCTCCCCCACTTCCTTCTGATAACCACTAAAGTGTTGTCTGTGTGCATGAGTTTTTGTTGTTTGGTTCATTTGGTGCTTTCAGTTTTATATTCCACATATAAGTGAAATCGTATGGTTCTCAACTTTTTCTGTCTGACTTATTTTAATTAGCATGATAATCTCAGGATCCATTTATGTTGTTGCAAATGGCAGCATTTCATCTTTTTACGACTAATATTCCATTGTATATATGTAACACATCTTTGTTTATTAAAAATTATTGGGATGACAACGATCAACAAAATGCAATGAGTTTCAAGTGTACAATTCAATAGTATGTCATATATATATTGCATTGTGTATTTACCACTCATAGTTAAATTTCTTTCTGTCACCACATATATGACCCCTTTTACCCTTATCTACCTTCTCTCTTTCCACCTTGCCTCTGATAATCTCTAGTCCACTGTTCATAGTATGTCATATATACATTGCATTGTGTATAAATCTCTGTTTGTCATGTTTGTTTGTTGCTTTATATTTATATCCCACATATGAGTGACAACACGTGGGAATAAGTCAACTTTTTCTGTTGACTTATTTCACTTAGCATGATTTTCTCAAGATCCATCCATGTTGTCACAAATGGCAGTTTCATCTCTTCTTATAGCTGAGTATTATTACTCCATTGTATATATGTATCATGTCTTTATCTAATCATCTATCAAAGCTAGAAAGAGGTATTTTAAAAATAAGTGAATAAAATCTCAAGGGAAAAGTGGGAAAAATGATTAAAGCAAGAAAAATACACTTTCTAACCATAAAAAGATTTATTTACACTCTGTGAAAATATTTTATCAGATCATTTAGATTCTGTATTTAAAAAAAAAAAACAATGCTCATTGCCGATTATATGAACATGCCATTTTTAAATTTGTACTTGTATTAGTGTGTTCACTATTCTTTTTACAAATGTCATCGGTTCTTCATTTTAATTTAATTTTTACCTTTTTAAAGTATGCATGCAGCTAGTTTCAAATGTCAAATAATTCTACAAGCTTATGACAAAATAGAGCAATTCCTCTCTCCCTGTAATTCCTTAGGTTGTTTCCTCTTTTAGTCATTCAGTTATTCTCTTTCTTTCTTTCTTTCTTTCTTTCTTTCTTTCTTTCTTTCTTTCTTTCTTTCTTTCTTTCTTTCTTTCTTTCTTTCTTTCTTTCTCTCTTTCTCTCTTTCTCTCTTTCTTTCTTTCTTTCTTTCTTTCTTTCTTTCTTTCTTTCTTTCTTTCTTTCTTTCTTTCTTTCTTTCTTTCTTTCTTTCTTTCTTTCTTTCTTTCTCTCTTTCTTTCTTTCTCTCTTTCTCTCTTTCTCTCTTTCTCTCTTTCTCTCTTTCTCTTTCTCTCTCTCTCTCTTTCTCTCTCTCTCTCTCCCCCTCGCTCCCTCGCTCCCTCCCTCCCTTCCTTCCTTCCTTCCTTCCTTCCTTCCTTCCTTCCTTCCTTCCTTCCTTCCTTCTGTCTCTTTCTTTTTTTTTGATAGTTGTCTCCATATTTCCAAATAACAATAACAATAATAATAATAATAAGTTTCTTAATTTTTCAAGTTTAGAGTTATTGGATTTCATTATAAAAAATGTAGTTCTATGAAGATTTACCACTTGTAGACTTTCGCTTACACCCCTAGTTTCGAGTAAAACTCTCTCACCTTCCACAAACTTTGTGTTTCAGTTCCTCAGGCTCTACCTGTACAGTAGTGACCTGCCACAATTCTGTCACGCTGAAGAAGGGACTTTGAACATCTAACTGCTTAGTATACAGACTTTTAGCAAGTCTTATTTCTAGCTCCATCTGTACCTCCACTTTAGTGGAAAAATTCCTGAGTCTTACTGGGGTGGCTTTAGCCCCTCCAGACCTAAGTTTCTGCTTTCTTTATTCTGCTTAATCAGGCACTACTTGTACACATACTTTCCAGTTTCCAAAATTTTGTCAGTGTCAGCTCTTATCCTGTTCTCTTTGTTCTTGTGGAATTTTATGATTTTTTTTTCCCTTTCCTTAAGGGGGGGAAGCCTTGAAAAAAAGAAAAGGCAAAAAGTTTTAACCCTCCCCGGTTGGGGCAACGAATTTTTTTTTCCTGCCTGTTATGAATTTATTGGGTAAAATTAATTCAAGTGTAATATTTCAAAATGGTTTTGTATAAAATAGCTCAAATCCTTATGATATTTTCTGCCTGTAATTATTTTAATCAATTATCTTCATTTCAACAATTTATATATCTATATCACTAGTTCATTTCTTATTCATATAACTATTCTTACATGGGCTCAATAATAACATTGAATTCTATTAACAGCATAAAGAAATGCTCATTTGACATTTTCAAATGTCTACACAAAAATCCACTCATTAGTCCTCTTTGTAGCCTTGTAGAATAGTTGGCAAGAGAAAACCTTACCTTTACATTTCAAGATAGAATGTCTGAGACACTAAGGGATGGTAAAAATCCTAAGGTCTCCCCCCAAATCAATTGTGGTAATAGAAACAAGTATTTCTGACTTCTGTTGTTTTACTATAATCACGAGGCATCACTCAGTTCTTCACAGACAAATTCACCTGAATACAATAAAATACTTTCTAACATAATCAATCTTTACTATTTCCCAGAAGTGTTTGAAGAAAAATTAAGAAAATTTATACATCACAAACATATATTATAGCTAGCACAAAATTTTTAATCGAAGAGGGCCTACCCATCTGGTATATTTTTTCCTCATCAATATTTTTCAAAGATTTAAAATAATATAATATTCTCTTGGGCATACCAGACACTTGGTTTCTGAAGATCTGAAAACCTATATGCATGCTGTCTTTCCACTCAAGCGTATAATGCAGCACTTTGCCATCTCCATTAAAAGACTGACTTTGTACCATACCATGCATTTTATAATATTTCCATCTAAATGCAGATTTCTACATTCCATGTGTACCATGTAGTCAGGTTTTCCATAAAAATACCAGCAGGAACGTACATTGAAATTCATTTTGCATATTAAAGAAATCTCTCTGAGAGTCCTTCTTTTATTTGTTTTATCAACTCAAGCAATAAGCAAGAAAATTAGAGTTTCTGCGATGATGGAAAAGCTATTTATGATTTTATCAGCCTTGCTGCTTTTTTCCCCCTGCTTAGACAACTTACAGACTCTTAAGAGGAAGCCAGTTTAAAATGTTTCACTGGAAAATGAAATAAGTCTATCCATATCATTTCACTAAAATACTGTAGTACTCCATTACCTGTCAACAGCTTCACTTTGAGTAACATGCCCCCTACATCCTTTTCTTCCCAATATCTACAGAACACATAAAATATGTCCTATAGGGATATGTTCCCCTTGAAAATATTATTATAAATGTCATAATATTTTCTAGCATATATCTTATTGGTGTGTTTGGGTCAGGAACACAGTCAGAGCCTAACAGAAAATAATTGTCTCTTCACATTTCTTGCAAAATTTTTAACAGAGGAAGCAAATTTGAAAATGACTGTCACTAGAATTATGGCATATTTCCAACTAACTTATGAAGTTTACTGAAACTTTCCATATGTCCATAGGTAATTCGGTATGTAAGGAATAAACATATACATGGATAATAAAGTGCACATGAAATTAAAGAAACAAATGCAAATAAATACAAATATTAAAGTTTAAAAAGTTTCCCATATTTTAAAAATTTATTTTCTAAAATCCATTTTACTTTTAAAAATCTTGTGTTATAAAAAGAAACCAAGATAGGTTATCTATACATGCATATATTCATATACCAGTGAGCATTTATATTTGAAATAGAGCCTCTTCTTGAACTTATAGCAGTAATTGAGAATGTTTAAACAATTTGAATAAATTGGCCTCATCCAGGTAACTATCTGAATTTGAATTATATTCATATACCAATAAGCATTTATATCTGAAGCAAGGCTTTTTATTGAACTGAGGACAGTAACTCAGAATGTTTAAACAATTTGAATAAATCAGCCTCATCCAAGTTAGTGAATATCTAAACTTGAATTGCTGCAATGACCTGAAAACTATTTTTTATATGTATTGTTATTTTGCCCTTGTGTAGATAGCTCACATCTATAGAGTAAAAAACTAGTAGTTTTCTACTCTATTTTTTTATTGTTCACCCAGATTTTACAACTTTTAAGACCAAATTATTTTATTTAATTCCTGCATAGGTACATTTTTTTTCTATTTTAAAATAACAGATTTTAGCCTTTTCATTATTCATTATACCTGCAACATGAGAATCTGTTTAGGAGAGAAATGGAATACTGCAATTTATTTTTTTTTTTAAATTTCCATGGGCCAAATTCATATCATAATGAAATATACAGATATACAACATTTTATGCATACACATTTAAAAATAATACTTTTAATACATTTTTAATAAGAGCACAGAGCACATCACTTCTTTTGTTAATGTTTTAAAATTGAAATAAAACAGAAAATACTTTAGATGTTACTGATTTTTGATAAGCATTATGGTGGTGATTCAAATTCAATCAATATGGACACTATTTGGAGGAATTGGAGGTTTAATCTGCACTGCTGTGTCACTATGTCATGGTCCAGGTTCAGAGACGTACTGAGTTGTTCCATGATTTGGAAAATGGCATGAGGCAATATCTGACTCTGCATATAGTCTCCTCTTAGTGGTAGAATAAATATTCTAATTATTGTGCTTATCAGCTATTACTAGGATGTAATTTTAGTTTTTCAGCACATCACCTATAAAAACTGCTTACAACATTCACTCTAATCTATATTTCCTTCTCAGCAGAAGCCCAATAACTAAAGGCATTTGATCTGTCTTTTCAATCATTGCATCCTAATATTTTATTCTGTTCAGCTGGGGGAAAAAAAAGGCAAAAATGCTCTATATCGCCTTATTGGAAAATAAGAAAAGGCATTGTCATGAAGGGAAGAATCATGCATGTTGTACACTTTTGAAAGGATTTAGAATGGAATTCAGTAGAAAGGGAATAATTTTCACTGCTCTGAAGGAAGAAGTTGGGAATACTAAATCGAAAGAGAGCCTACTGCCAGGCCAAAAAGATAACTATTGTTGGCAGCTTTAAAATGAAATGAAACACCTCAGTTCCAGCAGAAGGTTGCACAATGTCCCTGGTGAGGCAAAGAATTAAATACTTGTCACTGGTGATCTATGGCTGACATTCTGAACGATATGGCAGAGTAAGGTTGCAGACCTCTCTGGTAGCTGTTTTCTCCCAGTTGAGCAATGAAAAGCCAAGGATGAAGCTTCAGTTTGATGATTCTTTTCCCCTTCAAACTGCTCTTTTTAGTTTGTCTACAGGAATATATTTGAAAGGAAAAACAAGTTTAATCAAGTTACTCAAAGAAGTGTGGTGGTGTTCATGGTTCATAGTCAAAATACTCTTTTGTTTGAGATTCCCATACCACAGCACTGTTAAGCCAAATATTAGGTATTGTGACTCTTAGTGTTTAGACTCTGAGAGCTGAGGCCCATTAGCAGAGTGTAATATAAAGTAGATAGAATTTTCCTGAATACCCCTAGCTTTAGATGGTTATATGTCTAATTCAGGGCAGGCTTTGACACCTGCATTCAGTGAGAACTATCTGAATTTATATAAATGAAGAAAATTATAGTCTGTTCAAGTGTTTTCCTTCTATTTTTACCCTTTCATTTCATATTTTCTGACCCCTTATTGATGAAGGAAGATATTTAGAAACTCAAGTCTGTGAACTAGAACCTCCAATTCCTCCAAATAGTGTCCATATAGATTTGCATTACTGAAGAGTTGGAAATGTTTCGGGATGGCAAAATTTCGGAATTATTTTACCACTTCATTTTACAGAGCTACTTTTGCTAAGGGTAGATTTTTCTGAAGGCATATCTCCAAAGTTTTCATAGATCAGTGTATGATTTTAACTTGTTAACTGACTTAGTGAATCTAGAGAAACAAATGGTTTGTATATCTCTTAGGCCATTCAGAATATTCATAGGGTCAGCCAGGCTAATGAAATTTAGTTTTCTGTCAGAAAATTGATCATGTTGTAGTTTAAGTTCAGAAATACTAGATGGAAACTTCAGTTAACTATAGACACAGCCAACTGCAGCTTTACTCTCAGCTTATGTATGGCCAAGACATTATATGGCAAATGGTGTTAAAATATTCAAAGATATATATGTAGATGCATGAATAAATGTGTCTGTATGTGAATGGTCTATACATATGTATTATATACACACACTTATAGTATTGCAGTGGAATTTCAATTGCCTCAGGATTCACTGTGAATGTTATTTTGAAATCTTTAAAGTGAGACCTTTCAACCCTCTATGATTTCTATAACCCTCTTCATTTTATGGCCCAGAGGAAGCAATGATAAATGAAATGAAAATGTGTTAGAGCACATAGTTCTTGCACATAAGCATATGGATTTTATTTTTAGTTTAAAGAATTAACAGCTTTACATTACAAAAGAAAATGTGACTGTATATGTGCAAAAAATTCACGTAAAAATCCAGTATCTATTGAGATTATTTTCCAATAATATTCTTTCTCTCCCTTTCTCTCTCTCTCATTCTCTCTCTCTCTCCCTCTCTCTCTCTCTCTCTCTCTCTTTTTTCCATTCTGAGTAGGCATGATAATCGATTTACTGTCTCTGGCTTTCCAGCTTAGCTTATGTTCAGTCACTTGAAGTTAGTGTGCTTGCCTCCAAGTCTTTGCACAAATGTCATTTCTCAATGAGGTCTACTCTAAACACCCTATCTAAAATTTAAACCCACCAGACCTCCTGTCACTCCTGATTCCTCTTATCCTGCTCTAACGCTTTTCCATAGCATTATCATCTTCTGGAATAGCATAAGATTTATATGTATTATGTTTACTGTTTGTTGTTTTTTTCCCACATTAAAATGCGTACTTCTCAAAGCTGGGTTCTGTTCTTTGGATTTATAACTTAGCTAGGACCATGACTGGCACAAGGCAGGACTCAAGAAGTATTTGCTGAAGAAATTCTCTCTCATATCTCTGAATGAGGTCTTGGAAATGTTCTTTGTCAATCTATCTTTCTGGTTAAGTGAGGTTATGCTGTAGTAAAAGCCACTCCCACATCTCAGTGAGTTAAAAGAGCTAGGATCTATTTCTCACTCAACCACCTGTTGTTTATGGATCAAATGGGGGCTTTGAGCTATGTTTTCATCTGTCAGGTACCCAAGCTGAGGGAGGCTCCATCTCAGCGCTTCCACTATTGTCAAGGTATGACAGGCAAACTTGACAATTGATATGCTGACTAAAGATTTCAGTTGGAAGTGACGCATAACTCTTCTATTCATACCTCATTGGCCAAGGCATATTGCCTGGTCACATTAACTTTCCACAGCCAAGGAAGTGCCATTTTCTCCTCCTCTTTCCTCTACTTCTGGACCTATTATTTATTTATTTTTTTGGCTTTATCGAAGCATAATAGATAATTAGTTACTCATATTTACATTGCACAATTCAGTGAGGTTTTTTTTTCAGTTATAGTTGGCATACAATAATAGACCAGTTTCAGTTGTACAGCATAGTGATCAGAGATCTATAAAACTCGCAAAGCTATCACCCAACTAAATTTAGTACTCCTCTTCCCCCTTACATGTTTATTACATTATTACTCATCTTCCCAATGCTACACTCTACATTTCTATGTCTATTCTGCAACTATCCATTTGTACCTCTTAATCTCTTTGACTTTTTTTTGCTGTCCCCTCAACCCCCCACCCATCTGGTAGTTCTCAAAATATTCTCTGTATCTGAGTTTATTTCCACTTTTGTTGTTGTTATTTATTTTGTTCTTTAGATTCCACATGTATGTGAAATCATGCAATATTTTTTAGCCTCTTTCATTTTTTTCTTATGTTACTCTTAATTTTTCTCTTCTTTTGAAAACAGAAATAGCTTAATATTTAAAATTTTCTATATATAAATATGAGAACAACATCAGAATTCAGAAGAAAACAATGACTTGAAATCTTAGCTTAGTTTTAACCATTATGTATGTAATTTTATCATCTCTCTCACACACACATACCACATATATATGTGGAAATACACCATACACATTTATTTATTCAAATGTAATACTAATAAACTGGTTTTTAAGGATTTTTTCCTCTCACAAATATATCATGGACAATAAATTTAGATCAACATCAACATGTTAATGTTTGCATAATAATAATCTGAGTGAATTCAGAATATTTAATCCATAGTCTTTTATTATGATAAAATATATAAAACAAAAGTTGCCATTTTAATTATTTTAAAGTACACAATTCAGTGGCATTAATTACATTAATTTTGTATAACTATTCCCACTATCCATTTCTAGAACTTTTTCATTATTCCAAACTGAAACTCTGTACCCCTTAAGCAATAACTTTTTATTCTCCCTTAACCTCTAATATTCTAATATTCTCTCTGCCTCTATAAATTTACCTCTTCTAGATAATGCATGTAAGTGGAATCATACAATATTTATTTTTTCGTGACTGTTATTTCATTTAGCATAATGTTTTCAAGGTTCATCTATGTTGTAGCATGTATCAAAGCTTCATTCTTTTTATGACAATATTATTCCATTATGTAAATATAAACCACATTTTTGTTTATCTAGTCATTTGTCGATGGACCTTTGGGTTGTTTCTAACTTTTGGCTATTGTAAATGCTACTATGAACATCTATATACAAGTATCTGTTTGAATCCTTGTTTTCAATTATTTTGGATATGGTAGAATTGCTGGGCCACATGGTAATTCTGTTTAACATTTTGAAAAACTGTTTCACATTGGCTGCACCGTATTATATTTCTGCCGGCAATACACAGGGTTCTAATTTCTCTACATTCTCTTCAACACTGGTTCTTTTCTTTCTTTTTTTTTTTTTTCAAAAAATGTAGCCTTCATAGTAGATGTGAAATAGTATCTTATGGTTTTGATTTGCGTTTTCCTAATAATTAAGGATATTTAACATATTTTCATGTTCTTAGCCATTTGTATTTCTTTAGAGAAATGTCTATTCAAGTCTTTTGTTCACTTTTTAAATTGGGTTATTTGTCTTTTTGGTACTGAGTTCTAAGGGCTCTTCATACATTCTGGATATTAAACCTTTATTAGATCTATGATTTGCAAATATTTTCTTCTGTTCTGGGGATTATCTTTTCACTTTTTTCATAGTGTCCTTTGTCACACGCACACAAAATTTTCCCACTGTCTACTGAAGAATGTTTAGACGGTGTCCATTTTTTAAAATATTATTAACAATCTTGTAATAGGCATTCATGTTCTTGCATCTAAACATCAGTTTTGTGAATTTTGCCTTGTAAAAGTAAACTTAATGGATAAAGCCCACCCACTTTTAAAACTTTTGATTCTCTTTATTCAGTTTGCTCACTAGTACTGTAAAGAAATACCTAATTTCTTCCACATTGTCACTCACATTATCCTCCTTTTTTTTATCCTTTCATATAATTAAACAGGATTTTTAACGGCTTTATATTCTTTAAGGTCAAATTACAGTGTGTGTGTAGGGAAATTTTTGGAAACAAATTTTTAAAATAAACTGATATTCAAATGCAATAGTTAAGGTTATTAACAAAGGAAATCCAGGAAAATACTTGAACGGTAAATTTTAAATGAATGATATTTGATTTATTAAACTAATAGTCATTTATAAAGTAAATAATCATTTTGTAATTCATCTACTGTTCAAATATAAATTTTTAACTTCCTCACTTACACAAATGAAGGTATAACTAATAAATAATTTCCATGTGTAAGAGAAATTGTCATGTGAAAAATATGTATTAAATCCTACTCATTGCTTAATAAACAGTCCCATGTCACAATTTTTGTTTCCCACATATTCTAAAGTTTCACTTGGAAATTACTAACACAAATAATTAACACCTTAAGATGTAATTATTGTAATAAAATAAATGATTCATTTAAAACCTGATAATTACCCACAGTAAATATTTATAAAAACAAAAGTAACTAAAAAATTCAGAGATAAACTGTCAATACTTCTTGCATAAAATATATGTAATTAGTTTATACAAATGCAACAGTTTATATTTATCACATTGGAAATAAGGAGATTTAATCATTGTGTGACATGTTATGTTAATCTGAGATGAAGAAATACTGTAGCCAGCATGACACGGAGAAAAGATGGTGAAGCTTTGTACACAGACAGTCCTAACTTCAGACATCTTTAGGCCTTACTATTTGGGTGAGCTTGGGTGAGTCACACTTATTTTCTGGCCTTTATTACATTTGTCCACAAATAAATATGATAATATCAACTTCATTGGATAATTGCAGAGATGAAATGAGATAATGTATGTATCTACCACAAGGCCTAGCTATAATATATAATTAGTACATATTAATTTTGCCTTCAGATAAATATGATGAATGTATATGATCTAGAATACATAGAAATGAAAGCTCAAGGCTTTTCCATATGCTACTCTTTCACAAAATATATGGATGAAATTGTACTCTAGTTTGATGTTTATTACTCTGATTTTACATAGTTATTTTGTTCTGTTAAAATGCTTAACAGTAGTCTGTGGTGTTATTTAAACAATAAAAGATCTGTTTCTGAAATTAGAAGCATCTTTATCTCTAATTCTAAGAATTGCATTAATATCAGTGGGGGGTTGATGTGGCTATAATACTTAGGGAAACAAGATAGGAATTCTTGTCTAGCAGCTAAGCAATGTGTTTTATCAGAAATGGAATTCCATATGTCCCTCCCGTCGAGATGCTTTAATTCATTACCGCAGACTGCCTATACTTATGTGGGATGTTTATATAGATTATAAAACAGACATTATTTGTTTTTAGAAAAAAATAATTTTATAAGAAACTAAAATTGATTCTATTTAGAGCCAAAGATTTATATAATAAATAAACCTACCCTCCTAAATACTACATGCAACTACTGTTCCTTGTCTGTGATTTACAGATTTCAGGGCATGTGAACACAGACCTGGCACATGGTAGGCATTTAACAAATATTTTTCAGAATACATTAAATAAGTAAACATGATAAAAATAGAAGAAAAATTATTGTGGCATTTGTCATTGTATGAGGTTGCTGAAATGGACTGTGAATCAGTCCTCTGTTTACAAGATAAGTACAAAGCATGTGAATTTTTCTTATCTATTAAAAAACAAACAAACAAACAGCAGGAACTATCAATGTGTGAGGATGCCACTACCTCATGCAAAAGACATACTTTCTCCTGACCTTACTGATTATTGACCAAGCCCGCAATCGTCTGCAATATTATCTACCTTTGAGCTTTGGTTGTTATCCCCCAAAGCCTAAGATTTGTACTGACCCTGACCCCACTGATTTACTGAGTCTGATAATCCTCCACTGCCAGTCTATCATTTTGTAAAGTCATGACTAAATGTAAAAATACAAATGGAAATATCAGTAACTTGATTGTCGTTCTTTCATAATGGCAAATAGAATGTTTAAAAAATACATCGAAATTACTAGATTTTAAATAGAAAAATTAATCTCCATTTTTTTATTACCATCTCAACTTTATTATTATACTTTTAATTTTCTCTTCTGAGTCTATTTACTTCTCCCCCTCCATTCCTGTGAGAGCCATCCTCCCTAGGGACAAGAAGTGGGGATCTAGAGGGGTATAGAAATGGCTTTTTGCAAGTATTATTTCATTTGGCTCCATTTCCTACAGATACTTAAAAGAAAAAGGATCATAGATGCTACTTTTATACTTAAGAGGAAAGAGGTATCTGCTCAGAGATGCTTAATACTCTCCAAGCTTATTTTTAAAAGCACCAGTTGGGCCTCCATCCAGCTCAGTTCTAGGGCTTGCTTCTTGCTGTTTTCATGCTAAAAGCTCTTTTGTGAAAGCCCTTAGGCCCAGTGGTGATAACTGCTGCAGAAAAATACTAGTGATGGAAAGATATATTTTCAATAACCCTTGACTTTTATTAGTTCAGCCACTGCTAGAATAAAGGGTAAGTGGGCCCTTGATATTTTAAATGTTCCATGTCCCCTTCCATATACTTCCCAGGTCAGCATTCTTTACTGATAAAAATTCTGGACTGGAACTTGGTTTGCTGTCATGGGGAGAATCGTCTGCAATATTATCTACCTTTGAGCTTTGGTTGTTATCCCCCAAAGCCTAAGATCAATAATAGTAGCATGAGCTTTTTAGTGGTTTTCTTATCTTCATTATGTCTGGAAACCAGGCATCAGGTTAATAAACCTCTAGGAGAGTGTTTGGAGGATGGAAGTTTCCTGAAATGGGAGAACAGTACAATTTTGTGTGCTAAAAATTTTAACATGATCAGGAAGAGTTTTTAAATGCCACATAACACTTCTCAAAAGAACTCTGTAGCTTCAGGTCAATGTTATGGACAGATTTTTAAAAATTCTATTATCCATAAAACTTATTGCACACAATTTTTCAATATCTCCCTATACTAACTGTGCTAGCATGAAATACATTATGTGGCAAAAAGTATTTAGCATAAGCTGTATAGAGCTAATATTATTTTTAGTATAACTTTCAATTTACTCAATGGTTTTAATCCAATTTAATTGTTCATATACCCTAGAATATCAGATCTATACTAAGGCTTTAATCAAATGACCCGTTAATAAAGTGGAAAGAGCATTAATGTAAACTAAGGCAAGTAGGTTCTAGCATTGACACTGAGTGTTGGGAAAGTTATTTCATGCTTCTGGACCTCCAGATACTTCTCTGTAAAATGAAGTAGCTTGATTAGATGGTCTCTGAGGATACTTTGAATTAGAAAATTCTGTTTTTATTGAGAGATGCCATCCATAATTTTTGCAAAACTATTAAAAGTCAATTTAAGATCAAATTAAAAACTTTATAAAAAGAAGAATTTTGAATTTACATGAATTTCCAGATATATTCTGTCATTTTGGCATTGATATTGTATCATTAATTTGTTGTAAAATAGTTTTAAATATTACCTTATTTGTTCTCATTTTTAGGTTTGTGATAGAATGAAATAAATTTAGAAGAAATTCAATATTACTTTTATTTTGTGTAGCACCTTATGTATTTTATAATGGACTTTCTTATATTTTATCTCATATGCTGTGCAAAACAAATTTTGTGATATATAGAATAGAAATTATGGTCACCATGTTAGGTTTGAAATAAATTAGGTTAAATAAATTATTTGTTCAAGTCGATATAAAAAAAAGTTTTACACAGAGTAAGGTGTGTATGAAATCAATCCTCTCTGAATAAACAGGGCAATCCATAAGATAAACAAATATAAGCACACAAACAGAATGGAAAATTATAAATGATAAGTATTAAATTTCAGTATTTAGAAACAGTTGAAAAGAAACCAATGTATATTTTTTAAAAATAAATTTTTAAAGATATTTAGTGACCTTCTAGAGGTGCCAGTTATTACTAGCTAAGACTCATAGCACATTTACTTGGCAGGAATTGTAGCTTAAGTGTTTAAAAGTCGAGTCAGGAGTTCTTTGAAATTTCTTTCCATTTAATCATCTTGTACATTCTTCTCATCCTCTGGTGAAAGACTTAATGAAGTTTGAAGGGCTTGATGAAATTAGTCTGATTTGAGGAAGAATTTTGAAGAAAGGTGGAGTCTAATTACTCTTGTAGTCTAAAAGTAATTATTTCAACAAGCAACAGCATTAGATTAAAAATAAAAAGTAAACCCTTTTAGATTAGATTTTAATTTATTGAAACAGGCTTTGAAATTCCAGACTCAATGAGCATGCTTTGATTCATACAGTCTTATTTATTTACTGAGATTGGTTACGATGTGTTTAAACAAATTAACTGAACTTGCCATTTGGTGGAATCCAATGGTGGAATATCACAGTAAAGTTGGTTTTACATTTCTCTAGGATTATATATATATATTTTTCTTGTTTGCTTCTTCTGTATTAAGAGTCCATGAAACTATGAGGTAATGCATGGTGCTTGAAATTCATATAATTAAAACATAATTAAGCAGTGTATTTTTTATGGCCATTTATTTTAAAGTATGGTGAAAGTATGGTGATTATTCAATCTATACATTGATAAATAAATAGTTCTCAACTTCTCTTGGTCGTTTTTCTTCCACTGAGGCATTTTATACTAGATGTGTTCATTATACATCATTTCAAGGTAAAATGTCAAATGAAGACAGAGAAGAGCTGTGGCTATTTTCTGTCTAATCGTCTATTGACAGGCACTTAGATTCTTTCCATATCTTGGCTATTGTGAATGTAGGTGTGCATAAAACTTTATGAATTATGTATTATAACTTTTTATTATGTTATAAAGTTATTATGTTATAACTTTATGTGTTTCGGTTTTCTCTGGATAAATTCCCAGAAATGCAATTGCTATGTCAGAAGGTATTTCTATTTTTAATTTTTTGAGGAAACTCTCAACTGTTTTTCATACTGGCTGTACCAATTTGCAATTCCACCAAGAGTGTATAAGCGTTCCCTTTTCTCCACATCCTTGCCAACATTTGTTGTTTTTTGATTTATTGATGATAGCCATTCTGACAGGTGTGAGGTGATATCTCATTGTGGTTTTAATTTGCATTTCTCTGATAATTAGTGACCTTGAGAATCTTTTCACAAGTGTATTGTCCATCCGTATGTCTTCTTTGGAGAAATACCTATTCAGGTCTTCTGCCAATTTTTTAATTAATTTGTTTGTTTTTTTTTCGTTGTTGTTATTGTTGAGTTGTATGAGTTCTTTATAAATTTTATATATTAACCTCTTATCAGATGTATCATAGGTAAATATGTTCTCCCATTCAGTAGGTTGTCTTTTCATTTTGTTTCCTTTGTTGAGCAAAAACTTTTTAGTTTGATATAATACTATTTATTTATTTTTTTCTTTAGTTTTCCTTGCTCAAGGAGATACATCAGAAAAAAAAATTACTAATAGCAATATCAGAGAGTTTACTGCCTATGTTTTCTTCTAGAAGTTTCATGGTTTCGGGTCTTACCCGAAATCTTTGATCCATTTTGAGATTATTCTTGTATATCATGGAAGAAGGTAAACCAGTTCATTTTTTTTTTTTTTTGGTATATCTCTGTTCATTTTTCCAGCATCGTTTATTGAGGAAATCATCTTTACCCCATTGTATATTCTTGCCTCCTTTGTCATATAGTAATTTGACCATATAGGCATGGATTCATATCTGGCCTCTCTATTCTGTTCCATTGATCTATGTGTCTGTTTTTTATGCCAGTCTCATGCTGTTTTGATTACTACAGCCTCGGAGTATAGTTTGATATCAGGTAGTGTTGTACTTCCCTGTCCCATTTTTTTTATGCCACTAACAGAAACATTCTGGTGTGAGGACCAAAGACGTGTTATACTTTCTGAATAACATATATCCTGTGTTGTTTAGAATAAAAGGATAAATATTTCCTCTATATTAATTACAAGGAAAACTCATATTTAGTTGTTTATTATAGTTTGTTTACTTGAACAACTAAATAGAAAAATACAGATAAATCTATACTACTTCAATCATAATAGAAAATACTGCTAAATTACAAACTCATCTTTTCTTTAGAAATTGTTGTTCTGATATATCAGTTGCTGTATGATGGCTTGAATTTAGGAAATGGATACATTGCAGTAGTCTTGTTCATTATAGCAGTCTTCATAAATTTGCAAAAATATTTTTACTGAAAGATGTCTTCTAATTTATCATTGTATAAATTTAGGCTCAGAGGCTCCTGAGATTTAGCAAATATCCCAAAATATAATTATAAGCCTAAATTAACATCTAATTATTTTAATGCCTGTCAGTGGATTTTTTCCTTCCCACCATCTTCACAGGAAGTATATTTAAAATATAGTCGACTTTACAAAAATACAATTTATAGTGAAACACAATTAAAACTACAATTAATCATTAATTTAAATGTACCACCCTGGCAAAATTTTAAAAACACTACAAAATAAGATATCGGTAATATGGAGAAACCAGCATAATTTATGCTGGTTATCTTATTAATGCAAAATATTGTACTACTAGTAGCTATATACATTTGTATAGCCATTGTATAGAAAACATTTTTGTATTATCTGGTAAAATGAAAAATGTAAACAACTGAAAACAAGAATTCCACTTTTGTGATTATTTATACAAATATTTAGACAAAGGGAAAACTGAAAACAAAAATAGGATGTGTCAAAATTGTGTTGTATTCAAACAATAAAATACTACATAGCAATAAAAACCAACAAACTGGACATATGGGCATCAGTAAGGGTGAGTGTGAATGAAGAAGGGGGTTCATGAATAACTCTGTTAATATTCTACTTCTAATGCTGGAGGAAGGGTACATGTGAAATTTTATTGCTGTTCTTTTTGTCTTTAACACATATCAAATTCTTCTCTCTATTCACTATTTAATGTAAAACAATCTTTTAACATTCAACTAATAGAAAATTTTCAAGAAAAAAAGTTTTTCTTAATTCAGAGCTGTCCAGGAATAGATCTTTGGTAACTTTAGAATGATCAATATCCAAGTACCTACTATTATATTTCATTCTTCAAGAATATGTTCATGCTGATCTGTTAAAAAAAGAAATCTTTTGGTCAAATTTTAGTTAGACTTTGTAAATACTAAATGTATTTTTAGCATATGAGATAATCATATCAGCAAATGCAGATAAACATGAAGTGCTTAGAAAAATGCTGTTTGTTTCACTATTCTACATTATCAACGCCAAATTGCACAAAGTAAATATCACTTGGCAGATATTCATGCATATTTCTTCTAATCGATTTGAGAGTTAAGGTCAGCGATCACATTATGTTTAAATAATGATTGGATTATGAAAATAAAAATCTCATTGATAAGGTAAGGATCATGTCAATTTTGACAGAACATTAACATACTTTATCATTTAAAGACTTATTAGTGGCCACAGACCTTTCTCTTTAAGTTAGATACCCTTTTATACCTGTATGTGAATTAATTGATTAAAAAAGATAGGTAAATAGATTGATAGATAAATAAACAAATAAGTGCCAGATACAATCTTAGACACAAAGAGTATAACACTGAGCAAAAAAACATAAATGTGTAAACACACATATAAATAACAAGATGTACTGTAATCAAAATAATAGATGAAATGGAAGTTGAAAGACAATGTATCAAAATTCATGCAGGGAGTAATACATAATCTGAATAGACCAATATCTGTTAAAGAAATTTCATCAATAATTAATATTCTTCCAAAAGGAAAGCACGAGAACCAGATGACTTAACTTGTATGTTCTATCACTTTTTTAAAGAAAGAAATAATACTAATTCCATACAAACTCTCCCAAAAACTTAGAGAAAGAATATTTCATAAATCATTTGACATTATCCAAATACCAAAAACTTAGAGAAGGAATACTTCAAATCATTTGGCATTATCCAAATACCAAAATCAGATAAAGATATCACAAGAAAAGATATCTGCAGACCAAATCTCTCATGAATAAAAACAAAAAAGTGAAATTGTCTTAAATGTGATAGTACTCATTTTTGATAATTTCTCTTTATAATTTAATTTTATATTCTGGAGTTATAACACAGTTTCCAAGTATTTAATTCAATTTGCAATGTCAAAATAAACTTTGATTAGAGAAATCAGCCCATTCAGATTAAATCAAAGGCTTGGTATATGTCTTACCTCTTCTGCAATGTCTCCCCTGTTACAACTTACCCATTTCCATCTCTGAATTAACTCTTTTTCACATTATTCAGTAATCTCTTATATGCTTCTTCACCAATCTGGATGTTTACTCCTTAAACTGTTTCGCACTGTTTTTTTTTTTTTGAGACCATTTAGAATTTATATCCCTCCAAGGCCTTTCTAACAGACTTTCTAATTTACTATAACCTATAATAATGAGAACTTTAGCTTAAATTTTGTTTTCTTTCTTTTCTCCTTAAAATAATAAATTAAGAAAAATTGGAACTGAAAAAATCCTAAAGTATATTTAAGAATACATGTTCTGAGTCCATGTGCCAAGTAAAGCACCAGAGTGTTATCAATTAAACTCTCTTTTATGTTCAACATAATTTTGTGAAAACAATAATATTCTATGCATTAAAGGAAAAAATCAGATTTCCACGGAGCGATACAAAGTCAATTGAAAATATAATGGAAACAGAAAATACATCTCTGAAACACACAGATAAAGTGAAAGGAAAATAAAAGAGAATAAGATATTACAGTATCTAAATTGATGGCTCCTTTCTCTTATGATTGAAGATAGAATTTTGCCTCTTAAAGTTTCAGCTAGAACGGCAATTGCGTAGTTCCAAGAAAGCAGGGCTTGAAGAGATAACACTTCAGGAAATCTGAGCAACAAAACCAGTAGTAGAAAAAAGGAACAAATACTGTTTGATTGAAGCAAAGTTGATAAAGTCATTTTAATTATATGCATGACATGACACTTGCTACAGATTTGAAAGGGAAGAATCAGCTTTGAGTACAGAAGAAAATCTGAAGATTTCCCATGACCACTCTGAAAAAGTAGGCTTTAATAAAGTAAATGAATTTTCCAGCTGATGAATCCCTGATGCCTCTAATTTATCTACACACTTATTGATTGATGTAAACAATTGTATGATAAAAATGCTCACTGTTTTTCTGTAATTCAGATTATCTCATCAGCTTGCAGGGCCGCTGACAATTAGACATTACAATTTTTTACACTTTCTAATTTATAACATTTTTGTACATTCTAATGAATTTTATTATTTTCTGCCCATATTTTCCCTTTAAATTAAAATTTCTCAAACTATTTTTTGGAAAATAAAATTCTCATAATATTAAATAATGGAAATATTGAGCTATAACTCAGATTTTCCACCCAGTCGTGCTTATTTTTACTCTTTATTATACAAATTAGAAACTTATAACACATAATTACTAATTAATGGTAATGATGAGAGGTTCCAAGTTCCGACAGTTCTAGGTAATTAAATTGGCCATGAACCTATAAACCAAGGAGAGATTGCACGCTGAAACTACCAGAAACAGTGGGAAAGACTGTCAAATGCAACAACTACAAATCTCACTTTTGACTTGAGTGAAAGAAGAGAGGCCCTCATTTGTTCAACTGTGGAAAGTTTTTTTTTTTTTCTCGTGTACTACTTGTGTGTGGCGTTATAATTCTCAAGAGTACTATATCATTAATTACTTTCTCTGACAAGTGAAAATTTCATCAAGTTTAGGAGAGAAAAATTCACGTTTCAGCAATCTGCACTATAATTGGGTCTTTAAAAATACTGTTTTTTTAACCTTAATTTTTAAAATCACAATTTTCTTTTACACCATTTGAGATACACTACATTATTGAGGCCATAAATAATAAATGTTTTAAAACTTATTCCTTATTTTGGAAGCTCATGTAAATATCTTTTCTTTCACACCTAGCGTTAACACTAAGAGGAAGTAAAACCTGTGCTTGCTACCATTTCTTTGCATAGTACATAGTAATGATGTATCCTTGGTGACTACGATTTGAATGCACTGCTAATTTTCACTGTTTTATTCCACACTTAATTAAAGTCAGAAGTAATAGCATTGGCCAGCTACTATTCTCTGAATAAAGTCATGTAAGGAGAGCAAATTTTTAAATATACTTATTACTTCTTTTCCTTAAGTGCTCATCTATGTTAATCCCAATGTACTTTTTTCAGTTTGCAATAGAGTGGTTATATATTATATAAATTTATCAAAATTCAAAAAATGTTATTTTAGCCACTATACAAATATACAAAGAATTATACAAACAAAAATACAAAGAATTATAGCCAGTGTTCCAAGAAAATATTAAAATGAATACTAATTCTTTTCATATTAGTCAAAAAAAGAGGCAAGAAAAAAAAACAGAAACAAAAACAGATGGGAACAAAATTAACTGAAATTAGATACAAATAACATATAGAGAAAAATATTAACTATTTTCCAATAAAAAAATCTTTAAACACATGCTCAAGAAAGAAACCATATGGGAAATAAAAATCCATTTTGATTTATTTATGAACCATAATAACGATGTATTATATCAAACTTTGTGGAACACAACTGACACTGTCCTTGAAAGGCAAATTTACATTTTAATTTCTAATATGAGGAAAAATAATATAACATTTTAAAATCATTAATCTAAGCTCATACCATAAGAAACTAGAAAAAAGAAAAATAAAAAATTAACCTATTGAAGCAGAGAAGAAAATGATGAAGAAAAGTACAAAAGGCAATGACATATAAAACAGATAAACAGTAGAGAAAAAACTTAAAACATCAAGTTTTGTTTTTGAAAGGTTAATATAATTGATAAACCATTGGATAGATTGAACAAGAAAGGGAAAAGAAATATATTAATAAGAAGAATGGTAACACAATAACACTATAGATCCTAGGGGCATTATAAAGATAACAAGGTATTTTTATAAATGACTTTATAGTAATAACTAACTTTGATAAAAAGCACATATTCATTAAAATAAATAAATACTAATAACAACTAAAGCATAAATAGAAAATATAAATATCTCAATATATGATAAATGCTTAAATTCATTATAAAATACTTTTACAAAAATATATTAGATACATATTATTTCACTAGTGAATTTTCTTTTAAAACATTTATAATAATACAAAGCTAGAAACTCAGAAAATGGAGGAACATTTGTTTTATGAAACCTGCATAAAGATATCATGAGAAAATTAAAGATTTATATATTCCTTATGAACATTAATGCAAAAATACTTAATAAAATACTAGGAAATAAACTGTAACAACTTTTTTTTTTGAAAAGAATACTTAATGCCAAGTGAGGCTTAATTTAGGAATTCACAATTGGCTTTAAATTTGAATATTTCAATACAATTCATTACATTACCAGAAAAAAGGGTAAACCCATGTGATCATTTTAATTGATGTAGAAAAATCATGTGAAAACAGTTAAACACTCATTCATGATTAAAATTCTGTGCTACTTATATACTTATTATTTATCTTATGTGCTATTTTTTTTGGTACCTAGTGATGCAAAAATTTATACAAGAAATGTTATAAAGTTTTTACTAAATAAAGCCAGCTGAACTCAGAACAAGGTTCTCCCCAGAAATAACAGATATTTCATATCTACAGCCCCAAGATTATCATAGATGATAGAACAAAATGATTTTAACATTCATTTCAGGCAATATGTACTTTTACTGTAAATTCAGATGTGTACAACCATAATAAAGTATTGACTCTTTATTGAATTAAAGATTCCATTGAAGCATACTTAAGTCAAAAGGAAGGCACTAAGATTCTTAGCCTTCAGTAGATCAGAGGAGGAGTAAACAATTGTTGTCATAGTAAATCTTTCATTCTCATCTATAAACAATAGAAAAAAATTCTAACTGACATCAATGTATAATTGAGTTTTCTCCTCTGTAAGTTGAAGACCTAAATAATTGTCATACTTTTGCTCACAGAGGTGCTATAAGTATGAATTAGATCATGAATATAGGGTTCTATGTAAATATGTTATCACAATTCATGTTCATGTAGATATGAAACATTCAGAAACAACAAATCATTAGTATTTTTTCAGTGCCAGGAACTATACCATGTACTTTAAGATGCATTATCCCACTCTGTCATGTTGATGCAAAAACTAAATCATTTATATTATTTACTATTAGAACTAAACCCAGGCTTAATCTGCTGCTGAGTATTGACCTTCTTAAAATTTGCCAAAGTCTTAGTAACTTGTATGATAAGTATATATATTTTTTATTCTAGTGCTATTTGACACTTCAAGGTAGAATCCAACTAGTTTTATGAAGTCAAACTCTCAGCTTTTTTTTCACAAAAGAAAACTGATTTATTATTTTTTTTAATTGAATTTTCAAAAGAAGCCAATGATTATTAACACCTATTGGTTAACCAGAAGATTAGCTCCATTTGACTAGAATCTGACCATTTATATCAGTAAAGATCTTTCTTTAAATACCTTCTATTGCAGTCTGCTTAATTCATGTAATATAATGTCTGTAAAGATTTTGTTTATTTTTCCATTTGGCATCCTAGACTTTAATCTTGGTGGCTCATAGATCATCTTAAAACTATCAGAACAAGAAACTGTTGATCTAATTTTAAAAATTTTGATCTCTGACTAGGAAATACTAAGTAAATATTTGAGTATCTCTCCTCATTTATAGCATGTCTTATAAAATTGTGAATAGATAGTGGTAGACTATTCAGATTTATTGACTGTAGAGAGAGATTAGGATGTATAGATATCAAAGTTCTTTAGCTCAAAATATCATGAAGGTAGCAACCTTTTCAATTATTCTTGCCAATCACCAATAGTAACTTTGTTTTGATTGCATCAGAAACTGCCTTCCTGTCTTGATAGTCTTTGTAGCTGCTAAAATAGATTTATTCCAGATAGTAATCCTTATTTTCATCACTGTCAAATGTAGTGTACACTTGGATGGATAAATTTACATGACAGAATAATGTTTCCTTGATTACAGTTTTCACAAAAGACATCTTTGGTTTGTGTCCTCCTACCTGAATATTGATTGATTACATTTCAAATCCTCAATTGTCTTCACTTTCATTTCCTACCCAATGTTTTTCAAAACTCAATTTAAATAAGAAACCTCACTCTAGAAATTGTTGGTGCTATTCAGCTTATACATTTTACTATAACCTAAGAGACAGAAAGTGTCCACATGCTTTTTATCAGTAACGAGTGCCTACACAATGAGTGCCTGGTTATAGAAACAATAACAAAGCTGTTGTTTCTTTCTCCAAATCACTCATTAGACTTTTAGATTTTCTTGATTTCTTAAAAGGAAAATATCTGTTTGCCATTTTACTTATGCTATTAGACAGGAAATCCAAACTTCTCATTATAGAAATATTAGGAAAAAGTTGATTTGGTTAAAATAATAGTTAAAGCAAACGCACGTATAACACTTGCTATGTGACAGACAGTATCCTAAGACTTTACCTATATCACACATATGTCATTAATGCTCCCCTAAATTCTATGAAGTATGAACAATGTCTTTCTCTATTTTATACATGATGACATTGAGGCTCAGATCTGTAAATACAATGGTGATTGAAAACTGTTCTAAGAGGTGAAGGGATCTAAAAACAAAAGCAAAACACCTTTTCCAATATCATACATCTGCTACGTGTCAAAAATAAATTTGAATCTTGGCAGTTCGAGTCCAGAG
Source organism: Pteropus vampyrus (assembly GCF_000151845.1). Taxonomy (NCBI): domain Eukaryota; kingdom Metazoa; phylum Chordata; class Mammalia; order Chiroptera; family Pteropodidae; genus Pteropus; species Pteropus vampyrus. The sequence continues at coordinate 1,687,836 of NW_011888882.1, forward strand.
CCTATATTCTTAACTACTACGTTATATAAAGTGTTCAACACAGTACTTAGGGCACAGGTTGTAATCAGTATAAATGTTTTTTCTCTTACTTTCAAAATTTTCCCTGAACCACTTATGGATTTGCTGCAAAATAGATAGGAACCCAGCACACTAGAAGTTCTATTTGCAAATTTTCTAGGCCATCAGATATATCAAAATCTTGAACTGGGGACACAAATAGAAGATGCAGCAGGATTTTCTCCCAAGGGAAGAGAAAATGGTGACTGAAAGAAAACATTTTGAATCTTTGTTGAGATAAGAGAAATGTTTAAACTTGTGATTTTCAGAACAAAATTTCTCTTAAATGCATTTTTTGTGACAAGGGGCGGATATTTCCAAATAACATTCCAATTTGGTGTGGGAGAGAACTTGAATTTAGCTGTGCAAACTTTAACAAATATTTGAATGCCTCTGATGTCCATTAGTTTCATTTATTAGTTAAGCAAGAATTTCTTAAGTGCTACCAGGCATTAAAGTAGGAGCAGAGACAGAATAACAACTAATGCACTATGACTACTCTTAAGGGACTATTGGATATTGGAAAAGACACAAAAATGAATTAAATAAATAGATAACATGACTATAATAGACAAAGACCATAGTAGCTTCCGTGGCTACACAAAGAATGGAGAGCCCACTTATTACCTTTAAGAAGAGGAGGTAGCAAATAAGAGTAAAAAGTAAGTGCTCCATGGAGAGGGAATATCCTATGCAAAGACCCTGATTCTAGAGTCTAAATTAAAGGGCATGTCAACACCTTTAACTTCTAAGTGATGTGCTTCAATTTCCTTTTTCGGTTATTTAAACAATATGTCTCCAGTAATACTTTCATATTTAGAAAATGACTGACAATTGATTCTCTCTCTGCACAAGCTCACACACTTAACAGTAGTCTTTCCCTATCCGGATGTTATCCTCAGGACAGCTGTACTTGTTAATGCTTAGTATTACCACAGAGCTACCATAATTCCCCTTCTCATCTGTAAGTTGGCATCAAGTTTAAAGCCATTATTTAATGTTAACTGAAAATGATTGGTGCACATTTATAAATGTCTTTAAAAAGTAAAGCTTGCCAGAGTCACAATGGACAAAATATGTTGTGATAAAAGAGATATTAGGGCTATCCTTGGAAAATACTATCTTTCATTTTCTAATAAATGGCATGAGATAATTCTGTTACTTCTTTAGAACTCAAATTCCTCATGTATTATTCGATAGCTATTAAAAGTGGAAATTGTTCTCTTTCTTGACCTAAGCTACCATGAAGTTAACACCTGAGTGTGTATTGAATCAGATGGAATTTTACTACCTGGTGTTTCAGCTTCAATACTTGAATCTGTGAAAACTTGACTATGAGCCCTGTGAAAGTTTTTTTAAAAAGTTTCTAATCACTTTGAAATGTTCATAACTTATCTGCCATAATAAAATTTTTGTTATAATTTCCTATTAAACCATCAGTTGATTTTTTTTAAAGAAAGTGTATTTTTCTATACACATAACATTAGTTTTTTATGTAACTTTACTTTCTTTTTCCTGAAATAAATGTCCTAACGGAGGGTTGCATTTTCTATTTAGTAGGACTGACTCAAATCTCAACCACACTAATCTGCTTTTTCTCAATGCTTTACATGTACCCATAGTTTCCTCTAATCACATTTTATCTGTTATCTGGCTTTGCGTTTTGAACCTGCTCTTTGGTTAGAGACACACCAGTACTTAGGATAGTGCAAATAAGGAGGTATGAAGGTGCTAATATAGAAGAGTGCTATATGGGTCTTTCAAGAAAACATCTTATCCTCTTGCTAGTAATTTAGAGTCTTGCTCAACTTAAAACAAGATCTTAAGTATGAGAGTTTTTTGTTTCCCAAAGGTTTTATTATTTTACTTAATGTTAGTATTTTACCACATGTTTGGTTCCCCCTGATTCCACTGTTACTTCCATCTTACGTCTCCTCGGATGCTGCGTTACTCCTGCCTAAAACAGCACCATCTTAGCTATGACTTCTTTTAAGAGCAGCTTCCTGACCCTGATGTGTTCCCACAGCAGGACATTCTCCCTTAGCCACGCTAAGCCATATTATTCTGTTCTTACTCTCCTTCTGGGAGTGAGGGGAAGATTACTTGAGCTGAAACAGTACGTTACAGAGACTATTAGTTTTTTGTTATTTCTTTTTGTCTTTTTTTTCTTACTAACAGAACCTTAATTTAATAGAATAGTGGTGGTACACTGGACTCAAAAACTATTATACAGCCTCTTTTGCAGTGAGATATGTCAATGGAATGTGAAGTCATTGGATGGGGCTTCAGAAAAGTCCATTTATATCTTTGCCCCTCTCATTTTCTGCCTAAAACACTAGACCTGATAGATGGGGCTGTAGAAGAAAGATTTTGTGGAAGGAAGCAACGGTTTCAGAGGAGAAAAATACAAGGAAATTAGGTCCTTGATGACTTTTCAGAACTTTTATATTAGCTTTGACCTGTCTAAAGCTAGACTTTTTTAAGAATCATACCCTAATTTGAATACGTGGTATTCAAATCTCTGTTACTAGCAGCCAAACACAAGTCCAGGAGAATACACAGAACAAGTCATTGATTAATAAACAACTTCAATCAGTGAATCAACTGTGCCCATCCACACTCTCTACTTCCATGTCCCTCATGTCCCATAAAATGGAAGAGTTATTGAAATTTATGGCATACATGTTTTTAAAACAGTTGTCGGTGAGGACCATCTCAAGCCATACAATGACGTTATTAATGCTAGGAAGGTTAACACTAGAGTAACTGAAATGGAACAAACATTTATTCATTATTATTGTGAACTGGGAACTGAACTGTTAATCTCATTTGATAGAACTACTGTGAAAGATAGATAGTATCATATTGACTTTTCCAGAAAAGTAAATTGAGTCAGAGAAATTAAGTAACCTTCAAGCCCACACAGCTTATTACTTTTAGAGCCAGGATTCAAATCTTGATGTCACACTTCCAAAACTCTCGCTCTTTAGGTTTTAGTAAATAACCAAGCAAAACAGACAAAGTTAATCAGAGCTCAACAAATTGGAAAGGATGAGAAATTCTATTTTTTATTTCTCAACAAAGTGGCAACTTCTGCATCTCATCAGGCCTGCTTATAAATCATAGCATTCCCGTATGAGCTGTAATAAAATTAGATGAGGAAAAATCTCACTGAAGTGGAATAACAAGGACACCAGATGTGAAGTAACTGGAGAAATGAATGAATGAACATCTTGTCCTTATTAGTCACACTACTCTAGATTTGACAAGAAATGAGTCTTTAAAAATCAAGCAGATTCTCCAATGTCTTGTTTCTAAACTCACACAAAAGTGCTGATACAGGCAAAATATAAAAATCAGGTCTTATATTTGTCAGTATTGGTAAGTAAAGAAAATAACAAGGTCAGTAAGATATGCTGACTTGTAGCTAAAAATATGAGCCTTTATTAAACTTTGCCATATGTGAGGATGTGCTCAAAAACCGGGGCAGACAGTTTCATAGTTAATGCATTAATCAGTTCCCCTGCTGTTTTCTTTCATTTGTTTTGAAGTAGTTTGTATGTAATTTCCCTGAGATGCTGAAAAGTGGAAGAGTATTTAGTGGCTGCACATAAGTGGGGTGGGGAGCAACTCTGAGATTTTAGTAATGCTCCTTGCAGTAAGATACTAATAAACCCTAAAGTGCAAGAGCTTGGGAGGAATAACTTCTAGATTTGATTCTGGCTCTAAAGGTAACCAGAATTACAAGGGCCCAGAGATGAAACAAGAATTAACTATAGGAATAAGTTGAAGATTCAGGTCACTTTGTTGAGCTCCAGTAGGGTTTCAAACCTCACAAGGTCCAGTAATGCAAGATGCTGCACATAAAACTTGAGACAAAAACATGATAGAAGTGAAGGCCATGCTGAAACAGGCTTTTTCTGCAGCTATTGAGATGATCATATGAGTTTTACTTTTCATTCTCTTAATGTGGTGTATCACATTTATTGATTGTAGCACATTGAACCATCTTGCATCCCAGGGTTAAATCCCACTTGTTTATGATGTGTTATCCTTTTAATGTGCTGATGAATTTGATTTGCTAATATTTTGTTGAGGATTTTTGCATCTATGTTTATCACGGATATTGGCCTGTAGTTTTGTTGTAATTTCTTTCCCTGGCTTTGTTATCAGGGTAATACTGACATTTTAAAATGAGTTTGAAAGAGTTCTTTCCTCTTCAATTTTTTGGAAGAGTTTGAGAAGGATTAGCACTAATTCTCCAAAGTTTTGGTGGAATTCACCAGTGAAGCCATCTGGTCCTGAGATTTTCTTTGTTGGGAGATTTTTGATTACCGATTCAATCTTATTATTATTTATATGTCTGTTCATATTTTATATTTCTCCATAATTCAAACTAAAAAGCTGAACAGCAAAGGAAATAATCAACAAAGTAATTTTAAAAAACACCTTTGGATTAGGAGAAAATATTAGCAAACAATATACCTAAAAAAAGGATAGATATTCAATATGTATAAAGAACTCATATAACTAATTAGCTAGTAAAAAATATGATTTAAAAATAGGCAAAATATCTGAATACTTTTCAAAGAAGAGATATGAATGGCCAATAAATACATGAAAAAGTGCTCAACATCACTAATCATCAGGGAAATGAAAATGAAAGCCAAAACGAGATACTACATCATGCCTGTTAGAATGGCTGTCATCAAAAAGTTAAGAGCTAATGAGTGTTGGCAAGGATGTAGAGAATAGAGAAGGAAATGTGTTATGAATATTTAAGTATAATGGAATATTATCCAGCCATAAAAAAGGAAATTCTGCCATTTGTCACAATACAAATGAACTTGGAAGATGTTATGCCAAATAAAATAAACCAAAGACAATATTGTATAATATCACTTATATGGGGAATCTAAAACAAAACTAAACTAAAAGTCAAACTCATAGAAGCAGAGAGTAGAATGGTCATTGCCTGGGAGGCTGGGGCTGATGGAAATGGGAAGATGTTGGTCAAAGTATATAAACTTTCAGTTATAAGATGAATAAACTCTGAGAATCTAATGTAGAACATGGTGACTCTAGTTCGTAACACTATTGTATACTTGAAATTTGCCAAGAGAGTACATCTTAAACACTCTCATCACACATACTTCATGTTACCTTTCATAGGTAACTATGTGAGGTGATGGATGAGTTAACTTTATTGTGGTAAATATTTCACAATGTATATACACTCTTAAACATACAATTTTATTTGTCAATTATATATCAATAAAGCTGAAGAAAATAAACAAGGGTATATAGTTAAAAAATTTGTTTTTAAAAAAGAGCTATTATATATATAATAACTCTCTCTTTTTCTCTTTCTCTCTCATAAGGCCTTTATGGTTAGAATAGGGAATGAACAGATGGACTAATAAAACAGGAAAATTTCAGAAATGGACCAAAGCGAATTAATCAGTTACGAAAAGTTGATATAGAATATTTGTGAGGATAAGTTAATCTTTTCAATCATTGGTTGAGGACAAACAGATTTTCATTTGGGAAAAAAGGTAGACTTGGACTCATATTTTACATTATTAAAGAAGATATGTTCCAAATGAATTATATATATAAACATAAGAAAATGAAATTATACAGATACAAGAAGAAATCATGGGTGAATTGTTTTATACCTGGCTACAATAAAACCTTCCTAACTATGATTCAAAATTGGTAAGAAGTAATAAAAAGAAAATAATATATTTGATTAAATAAACATTAAAATATTAAGTAGAAAAAAGTCAAAAGACAAATGAGAAACTAGGAATTTGCAATTTATATCCCAAAGAATTAATAACTGTAAAAT
>NW_011888882.1:1693793-1695473 GCF_000151845.1 Pteropus vampyrus
AAACAGGAAAATTTCAGAAATGGACCAAAGCGAATTAATCAGTTACGAAAAGTTGATATAGAATATTTGTGAGGATAAGTTAATCTTTTCAATCATTGGTTGAGGACAAACAGATTTTCATTTGGGAAAAAAGGTAGACTTGGACTCATATTTTACATTATATAAGAAGATATGTTCCAAATGAATTATATATATAAACATAAGAAAATGAAATTATACAGATACAAGAAGAAATCATGGGTGAATTGTTTTATACCTGGCTACAATAAAACCTTCCTAACTATGATTCAAAATTGGTAAGAAGTAATAAAAAGAAAATAATATATTTGATTAAATAAACATTAAAATATTAAGTAGAAAAAAGTCAAAAGACAAATGAGAAACTAGGAATTTGCAATTTATATCCCAAAGAATTAATAACTGTAAAATGTATAAATCTTCTTAAATGAGAAGAAAATATAACTTAATATTCAAAAGTATCAACTTAATATAAAAATGCAAATGACATAAATAATATACATAAAAATACACAACCATTCATTAAACAAATGGAAGAATATTTAAATTCACTCATAAAAAAGAAAAATGAATGAAAACCACTAAGATAACATATCTTACCTCCAAGATTGAAAAAGATAAAACAAAAGAAAATTCCACAATATACCCTGTTGGTGAGTATGTGGTGAAACAGTTACTAGCATACATTGCTAATGTGACTGAAAAGGTCACAAATCTTATAGAGGGGATTTTGCAGTATTTAGCAAAATTATTTCAAGCTTTGAACCACACTATTTCACTTCTAGAAATCTATCCCGAAAGCTAGATTGATGAACCACAAAATAGCTTATATATGGTCATTCATCATATAATGACGTTTCAGTCAGCAACAGACTGCATATATGATGGTAGTCCCATAAGATTATAATGGAGCTAAAAAAAATTCTTATTGCCTAGTGATGTTATAGCCATGGTAGCATTGTAGAGCAAGGCATTACTCAAGTGTTTGTGGCAATGCTGGTGTACACAAACCTACTGTATGGATGGTTGTATGAAAGTATATCATATATAGTTATGTACCATACATAATACTTGATAATGATAATAAATGACTGTTACTGGTTTATGTATTTACTATACTATACTTTTAATCATTATTTTAGAGTGTATTCTTTCTACTTATAAAAAAAGTTTGTTGTAAAACGATATTCCATATTACACCAGCAGCAGCCTCATATGTCCCATGTTTACAGCATCTCTTGGTTGCATCATTTTCTCTCGGGCTTGATTTAATCTTGGGTTATTATGTACAGTAACATTCTATACAGGTTTGTGGCCTAGGAGCAATAGGCTATATCATACAACCTAGGTGTGTACGCTAGGATCTAGGTTTGTGTAAGTGCAGTCTCTAGTTCACACAACCACGAAATTATCTGATACATTTCTCAGAATGTATCCCTGTAGTTAAGAGGCACATTACTATATAATATTATTTGCTGAAATTATCTATAATAGCAAAAGGTTGAGAATAAACAGTATGTCCATCTGTAGCAGATGATTTGTATAAATAATGGTACATACCACAAAAACTTTTATGAAGTTTCAAAAAATTAGGACTATCTCTGTAGACTGATAAGGAGTGACATCCATCATATATGTGCACAACAGTGTATATAATGTGGT
>NW_011888882.1:1697758-1700308 GCF_000151845.1 Pteropus vampyrus
CTACTGAGCCATGAGAAAATATGAAATACTACCATTTGCAACAACATGGATGGATTGTGAAAATATCATGCTAAGTGAAATAAGTCAGAAGGAAAAGCCAAGAACCATATGATTTCACTCATATGTGGGATATAAAACTGAAAGCAACAAATGAACAAACAAGACAAACAAAAACTCATAGACAGACAACAAACAGTATGGTGGTTACCAGAGGGGAAGGGAGGTGGAGAGGTAGACAAGGGTAAAGGAAAGTGAAATATCTGGTGATGGAAGGAGATTTGACTTTGGGTGGTAAACAATGCAATATACAAATGATGTATGATAGAATTGTACATTTGAAACCTATATGGTTTCATTAACAAATGTCTCTCCAATAAATTTCATAAAATAAAAAAAGGACACATAGATTAATTTGAAGTGCTCAGCCCAATATGGAGCAATTTGAACAACGAAAATAATAACTACATTCAATTAAAACAGTAAAAATACATTAAAATAAGTTCATATTTATATAGGAAAAAATTAAACTTCTTAGATGCCATCAAATATTGCTAGAATACCAACTCAATACACCAAACATTAATAATTACAGGAAAATTATCCAGCATTTATTTTAATATCCAGTATGAACTGTATTGGGGGATGACTAAATAACTTGACTAATGAAAGTTCTATACATAATAATTCCATCTAATAAATGCAGAAGACATGATAAAATTGAAAAATCACCATTTTACTTCTATTGAAAAAATTGATCCAGGTGAGTCATCAATAGATAATAGTAAAACCATTAGATGAAAAGTTCATTGAGAACTTTAACCTGACAGAGTCTTATGGTCACTTCCTGAAGTCAATAACCAATGTTAGCATCACCTATATACAGTGACAAAACCAGACAGTATATGCCTACTTATAGGATGTAATATCAAATAAGCTTCAGATCCTATGCAGTATTATGGTACCAATGGAACAAAATAAAAAGAAAATGAATCAAATCAGACTGAGAGAAAATTCAGGCACTAAAGGGACAAGTTACATGACATATCAAGGAAGCAATCAGTCAACTAGAGAATGTGGGACATTCACTGGACATCTGATGCAGTTTCTAAAAGAAGAGTATTACATGCAAAAATAAAAACAGATAAGCAAAATGGAAAAAGAAAACTATTCCAGATTCATAGACACTTAAAATACTAAAAGGAGCATACGAACCAAATGTAGTGAGTATAACTTATCTAGATCCTAGTTTGAATGAAAAGACTATACAAGGACAATTTTTGTCAATTGGGGTAATTTGAAAGTAGGCTATTAGATTAGGCACATTATCAATTTTGTTAAGTATGATAATGGTATTGGATTATTCCAGAAAAAGTCTCTGTGTTTTTGAGCTGCATACTAAAATATTAATGGGTAAGTTGACACGGTGCATGGATTTTGCTTTGAAATACTCAAGTAAAAACGTTTTGAAAATATTCCCACAGTGAATCTGTGCTAAAAAAAAAAAATAAAATAAAAAAATGAAGACAATATTTTTAAAAGTATCAGTGGAGGATTGATAAAGCAAGAATGGAAAAATATACCTTTCATCTACCTTCAAAATCTATCAATATTTTGCTATACATGTTTTAGCTATTACCACTATTTTTTAAATATAGTATTATGAAAAAATTTAAATATACAGAAATGTCACAACTAATACTCTAATTATATTTTTGTGTATATTGGATTTTTTTCTTAATTTTAATTGCTTTGTAGACATTCAACAAATGATCTAGTTAATCTTGGGATCATTTGGAAGTATTTAATATTTAAAGATTATCTTCTAAACATACTAGAAATGATTAATCAAGGCAGTTCTAGAAACATTTTTCTGTTAGGTGTGCTTACTAGGCTGAGGAAACCAAGGGAGACCCCTCAATGACCTTTTCACAAATAATTTAAAATGAAATCATATAATATATTGGAAATAAAATGTGGAGAATAAATCACTAGGGGCAAAACGGTTTGTCATCAAGAGCACTATATGATCTAGCACAAAAATTCCACGATTTTATTGTGCTTTATAGAAGTTTAGAAAATGCATCCTGTGTTCTCACACCACTTCACTGAAATGCCAGAAATTTTGCCTCTACACATGCAGACCCCCAAAAATAACAGTCTCTAGGATTTGGTAATGGCTCCTGAAAATGCACCCCTTGTTGAGGCACCAAATGACAGGAGCTTTATGACTTATAAAAACACTCTCTTCTTCCATCTTCCTTATTAAGTCTATATCTTATGAGCTGTTAACACATTAAATGGGTGAAATTTTGTAATTTTATATTTAAAGTCAAAAAATGATGTTAATTAGGGATTGCCTTGGGACGTTTTAGTTTGCAATTTAACAGCTTAACATTTTTACATCATTTAGGCAACATATCTGGAGGGCTACTTTGTTCGTATAATTATTACATCATCAGGCTGTTTCAACTTTTGAATCATATGGAGATTTCTAGATTATTTTAAGAAAAGCTCACTGATAGCACAATACAGCAAGTGGCTTGGGGAAAA
>NW_011888882.1:1700358-1702749 GCF_000151845.1 Pteropus vampyrus
AAACTGGATTATTTATTTTTTGTTGTTGAATTGTATGAATTCTTTGTATATTTTGGATATTAACCCCTTGTTGAATGTGTGTTTGCAGATATATTTTCTCATTCTGCCAATTGTCTGTTTTGTTAATGGTTTCTTTTGCTCTGCAGAGATTTTTAGCTTGATGTAGCCCCATTCATTTATTTTTGCTTTTACTTCCTTTGCCTTTTGGGGTCAAATTCATAAAATTCTCTCGAAGGTCCATAAGTTTAGTACCTATGTTGTCTTCTATGCAGTTTATTGTTTCAGGTCTTATATTTAGGCCTTTGATCCATTTGGAGTTAATTTTAGTATATGGTGACAGATAACAGTCTAGTTTTATTCTTTTGCATGCAGCTTTCCAATTTTCCTAGCACCATTTATTGGAGAAGCTTTCTTTTCTCTATTGTATGTTTTTGGTTCCTTTGTTGAAAATTATTTGCCCATATACATGTGGGTTTATTTTTGGGTTCTCAATTGTGTTCCATTGGTCAGTGTGTCTGTTTTTCTGCCAATACCATGTTGATTATTCTTACTATGTAGTATAACTTGATCTGAAGTCAGGAAGTAGGATACCCCTAGCTTTGTTCTTTTTTCTCAGGATTGTTCTGGCTATTCGGAGTCTTTTGTAGTTCCATGAAAATCTGATGATTTTTGGTTCAATTTATTTTAAAAATGCCTTTGGGATTTTGATGGGAATTGCATTAAATTCATATATTGCTTTGTGTAATCTGGCCGTTTTAACTATATTGATTTTTCTTCTCCACAAACACAGAATATCTTTCTATTTCTTTGTGTCTCTTAAATTTTTTCAATGTCTTATAGTTGCATCATTATTTATGGTGACTAGCACATAGAAACAACTGAAGTATCCTTCAATAGATGATTGCAAAAAGATGTGGTACATATATACAATGAAATACTACTGAGCCATGAGAAAATATGAAATACTACCATTTGCAACAACATGGATGGATTGTGAAAATATCATGCTAAGTGAAATAAGTCAGAAGGAAAAGCCAAGAACCATATGATTTCACTCATATGTGGGATATAAAACTGAAAGCAACAAATGAACAAACAAGACAAACAAAAACTCATAGACAGACAACAAACAGTATGGTGGTTACCAGAGGGGAAGGGAGGTGGAGAGGTAGACAAGGGTAAAGGAAGGTGAAATATCTGGTGATGGAAGGAGATTTGACTTTGGGTGGTAAACAATGCAATATACAAATGATGTATGATAGAATTGTACATTTGAAACCTATATGGTTTCATTAACAAATGTCTCTCCAATAAATTTCATAAAATAAAAAAAGGACACATAGATTAATTTGAAGTGCTCAGCCCAATATGGAGCAATTTGAACAACGAAAATAATAACTACATTCAATTAAAACAGTAAAAATACATTAAAATAAGTTCATATTTATATAGGAAAAAATTAAACTTCTTAGATGCCATCAAATATTGCTAGAATACCAACTCAATACACCAAACATTAATAATTACAGGAAAATTATCCAGCATTTATTTTAATATCCAGTATGAACTGTATTGGGGGATGACTAAATAACTTGACTAATGAAAGTTCTATACATAATAATTCCATCTAATAAATGCAGAAGACATGATAAAATTGAAAAATCACCATTTTACTTCTATTGAAAAAATTGATCCAGGTGAGTCATCAATAGATAATAGTAAAACCATTAGATGAAAAGTTCATTGAGAACTTTAACCTGACAGAGTCTTATGGTCACTTCCTGAAGTCAATAACCAATGTTAGCATCACCTATATACAGTGACAAAACCAGACAGTATATGCCTACTTATAGGATGTAATATCAAATAAGCTTCAGATCCTATGCAGTATTATGGTACCAATGGAACAAAATAAAAAGAAAATGAATCAAATCAGACTGAGAGAAAATTCAGGCACTAAAGGGACAAGTTACATGACATATCAAGGAAGCAATCAGTCAACTAGAGAATGTGGGACATTCACTGGACATCTGATGCAGTTTCTAAAAGAAGAGTATTACATGCAAAAATAAAAACAGATAAGCAAAATGGAAAAAGAAAACTATTCCAGATTCATAGACACTTAAAATACTAAAAGGAGCATACGAACCAAATGTAGTGAGTATAACTTATCTAGATCCTAGTTTGAATGAAAAGACTATACAAGGACAATTTTTGTCAATTGGGGTAATTTGAAAGTAGGCTATTAGATAAGGCACATTATCAATTTTGTTAAGTATGATAATGGTATTGGATTATTCCAGAAAAAGTCTCTGTGTTTTTGAGCTGCATACTAAAATATTAATGGGTAAGTTGACACGGTGCATGGATTTTGCTTTGAAATACTCAAGT
>NW_011888882.1:1705849-1713367 GCF_000151845.1 Pteropus vampyrus
ATTAAGTATTTCTTGCTATGAAGGCAAAATTAATTTTTGTGTGTGTGTTTTACAGTTTTTTTTTTAGGAAAAATCAAAACTGTATAGCAGGAATCTCTAGTTCCGTGATCTTCATAGCAAACAGTACTTTTGACAAAACTGCTGCAGCTTTTACATGCACGGTCACAGTTAACAGCCTGGTGACTTGCTAAATCTTATGCTGTGGATGCTGTAAATGCACATTAACTGATTTATGTAAACCCGCTTGCTTGGGATTCTTAATTATTTGATCAACATGCTCTGGACAAAGATACTTGAGCAACACATTTCGCAAGTTGATTTACAATGATTCAACAGATTTAGCCAGTGTTTTGCTGGGATTTCATTATGGATTGGATACTAGATTAAGCATTTTCACAGAGCTGATCTCAAAAAATTCTAATAAGTTGTAGTAGACAACAATATACTCACTTTACTGATGAGAAAACTGATTTCAGTCAGTTTAATTAACTATTCAAAATCTCAACTGGTAAAGAATAGAGCTAGGATTTGAGCATGGGTCAATTCTAAAGTTGCCACTTTTTCCATTATCTTTTTCACAAATTATTTTTTTAATCATTTTTAAGAACTATGTACTGAATTTTAACTCATTGTAGACCCTGTGCTTAGTACTGGGAAATGAAAAGAGATAAATTTAATTAATTAACAAATTAATTAATTCGTTAATTAAATGAAAATAATTGCAGTAGCATGGATCTTACTTTCTTGGAGTTAAATGTCTAGGGAAAGGAGACAAATAATAATCAAAAGTGATGCAAATATTCCTACGAGAGAAAGTAAGCTCAAAAGGTCAGAAACTCAGATCTACGTAAAGAAAGGAAGAATATCATAGAAGGAATAAGTGAAGGTAAAATAAAAATTTTATTGTTTTATTCTTAATCAAACTAACAGACAACAGTAATTTTCAAAATAACAACAATGTATTTATATACACATGACACAAATGACAGCAGTAATACAAGGGACAGGAGTAGGCAATTAGGAATATTTTGTTGCTATAAGGTAATTACGTTACCTATGAAGTGGTATATTGCTATTTGAAAGCGGCTTTGGATTTGTTATAATGTTTATCGCAAACTCTAAGGCAACCACCAAAAAGAAAATAAAAACAAAGAAGTATAATCGATATGCATTTTATAACCCTCTCCTCATAAATAGGTGGTTTTGACAATCACTATACATCTAGTTCAGGTGCCTAACGTCTGCCTTTATTTTTCCTGCTTGTACTAGATATGATAGGGCCCTAAAGATCTTTCCCAGATGCAGTAGGTCCACTCCAGTTCCCAACAACAACTACATCCAACTCTAAATTAAACAACAACAACAACAACAAAACATGCAAATGATCCTTGTTTGGCCTTATGCATTATTACTGCTCATATGCACATATAGTCATAATGTAAGTTGAACGTGAATTTGCCAAATTCCACTGAACACGGTACATTGAAATACTGCCATCCAATCTCTTCCATTCTGTGGAGACTAACTTTCCCGTAATCCTCATCCTACTCATTTTCCCATTTCCCACTAGGCCACCACTCAACACTAAACATCTGCGGTGAATCCATGTCAGATATGGATAGATTTGGGGATTCACAGGAAAAAATACATGAGATAATCATCAAAATCAAAATCAAATAATTATTAATCTCACCAAATACCATATGTCAGATATTTTTCTGAATGTTTTCCATGTATTAATTCATTTAATTCTCACAACAATCATATGAACTATTCTCATTTTACAAAGAAGGAAATTAACTGACATATGGAATAGGTTTCTCCTTTTGGGGCTTCCTTCTTCAATTTGTCATACCTTATCCATTTAAAGATAGCAAAGTGTTCTCAAAATCAGCATAGTTTGTGGATATCCTTTGCTAGCTCTAATTATGGATGACTCTGCACTTTTAATTTTTCTTAGCACTTTTATCAAGTCTCATCTAATTTGCAGCCAACTTTTTCTGATATTCTTAACATTTTGTGATATTCCTTGCATTTGTTTTTTTCCTAATTGTGGAATTTCTTGTTTGTGTAGCTTATTTCCTTTTATAATTCAAACTCGTCTGCAAACTTTTGTGCCTTCACACTGGTTTCTTGAATTTGATTTCCTTTTTTCACAATGAATTGTATGATAAAAACTTTAGTGTGTTCTATCATGTTTCCTTTTAGAGGCTTTTGCTACAGAATTATTTCTATGCTTTGAAATCTAGTTTGAGATAAGTGTTTGACAATGTTCACAATTATTTCCAGGCTTTCATTCTGAAAGCTTTTAGGTTCTTCTCTCTATCCCAGTTATGTTGATATTTCAATAAGATGTGATTAGCTATGGGTTAATTTTTGTTCATTGTACAGGGTTTTCAGTGAGTTCATTCAATTGAGAAACTTCTATCCTTTAGACTAGGCAAAATTTCCTTTTCTTAATAATCCTATCACCATTACAATCTCCTTTGTGCTCCTTTTCTGAAATTTCTATTAGTCAAATGTTTGCTAGCTTGAATAATTTTATTCCTATTTTTTTTTCTTTGCCTTTATTATACTTCTTGGAAGTTGAAAAACTCTCTGGTTTATGTTTCCTCTAAAATATACACTGCTGGGGAGAAGTCACTTGTCTGCTTAGTGTATGGGAGGTTACCTGGGGCTTTAAATGATTCTTACACAGGTATTCATACATTAGTTCCATTCTCAATCACTCTGCCTCTTCTCACATTCTTAGATTTCTTGCATGTTTAAGGGAATTCTATAGGGTAAATCAGCTGGCAGTTTACTTGATTCTTCCTTTAAGGGCACTGGCATTCACTTTCCCTTTTGGTCTGAGTTAATCATAATTATTCAATCTCTTTTGTGTTATGGATTTACAAAAAAAATCCCTCATTTTGAAGATAGAGTTGGTTGTTCTGTTTCAATTTTTCTTGAAATTTAAGAGTGATTTTTAAATCAAGATTGCCGAAAATATTCGAGATGTACCACTTTCAGCTGACCATTTTTATCCCCCTCTTTCTTTTCTCTGGGGCTTCGTACATGCTGTTCTTTCTTTAGAGAAAAACTTACCTCACAGCATCTTTACTTCTCTATCACAGCAATAATCACACTCAGTGGTTATTGTCTAAAGGCTTGTCTGAACAGAAGCTTCTAGACCCCATGAGGAAAAAAGTGCTACGTTTGCTATTGTCGCTAATAGCATAGCATCATTCAATAAATATATGTTTTTATATATAAGGATAAATGTGATTTTTATGACCCTTTCCTTCATCTTCATATGGACCAGTGAAAGTAGAGAAGAGAGGGGTTGATGACTCTAGGCAGGATTTCTGTCATGTCTTAGATTCACACTCCAGAAAGAGAACATAAGAGCCAATTAGCCATGCCATCTCTGCATATGGCTATCACCATATGCCTCAGCATAAAGTCGCCGGGCACAAATGCACTATCATTTCTTCCTGGAATTGTAGCAGTGTTCATGCATCTGTTATTGCTCATGTATTTATTATTGTTTAGTACTATTTTGTAGAATGCCTTAATTAACCCTTTAGGAGAAGATCCTCATATATATTATTTATCTTGAAAATTGTGCCTATTTTTAAAAACAACTCCACACCTTCGTTATCTTCTTCCACTTGCCAAACTCTTAATGCTGTTTTTTAAAAAAAACAAACAAATAACTCTCACCTGTCTCTTCAGAAACCTTTTTCTCCCTTACCCTCCCTTCCTAGAACATTTCTATCTAGTGTAAGAATTCTTTATCCTCTTCAATTTCTTCAATAAATCAGAGTAAAGATATTTCCTAAATGCTTTCCCCCTTTTATGTAGGCAGAAAGTCAGCCTTCATCTATAGTATTTGGAATAAGAAATAGCCTCAAGCAGGAAAATAAATCTAGTACATCCTCTAGTTTCCAGAAACAGTTCCACCTGTGCTCATGTGAGTCTAATTGACCATGCCTATCCACATGTCCCCCTTTCTTAATGTATGAATGTATGCCCATATACCAAATTTTGCTTTTTTCGGTAAATACACCACCTTGTATGACCTTGCTGATTTATACCAGAAAATCTGAAAATTTTCTCTGCCTTCTCTAATAGTCCTACTTAGTTGTGTCTACTCACCATGAGATTGTAGCAGGTCATCTTTTTCTTCTACAACATAGAGGTCTCAAAACTGTAAAAGCACTCACTTTGCTACCTCTCCTATTTGAACTCAAATAGCTTTACACTATGTGATTTTTTTTTTTTTTCACCTTTTGAAAACTGAGTCTGAAAAACAGAAGGATTTACAGTGGTCATCTGTTGCTATTTCTTTGTCCTGTACCATTAAAAACGGGGCTGTAACTCACAAGAATGCATAGATTTCCCCTTTGTCACATTCATATGCCACAAGTCATCACTGGGTAAGGGTATGAACAGGTGCTCGCCTCAACAATTTTCAACTTGCTATTAGAGGGCTAACAAGTTGGCTTCTAAACAGACCCAGAGATGATTAAAGATTTATCGTTATAGCATTTTTCTCACTTTTCCCAACAAAACTAGAAATGAGTTGACAGAAAGAGAAACCTGGATTAGTAAAATAAACCAGTATTATTTGTGTATAAGAGAATCACCTTCTTTGCCTCAAATGTTCACCTATTTGTTATTTAAAGAATGCAGAGAATATTTTTATTTATTCCCACACATTCTACAAACAAGAGAGCCCTAATCAACAAGGAGAATAAAATCTCTGCATCTTGCATAACATCTTAGTTATGCAAGCTGACATTTGTTCTTCCCCCTTTGGGCCCTAACCCTTGAAGGCCATTAGCCAAACTGATGCTAATGAAAAAAAAAAAAAAAAAAAAAAAAAAAAAAAGCAGAGAAGTCCCAAGTGCTGCCTTCTTTGCTTTGAGTTAATTATCAGGTGTTACGGGGTTACAAAGGAAAAAATATTTTCCTGATCTCTACAGTGTCAAACTGATTTTCTGAAGCGTGATATTCGATTACTCTTATTTCTCCAAGTAGAATCACTGACATGGTTTGGCAGAAAAGAAGTGGAGTTTTTATTTATTTTTATTTTTTTTATTTTATCATATTTAAAGAGCTAGGAAAGATTTTTTAAGCTGTGAATTTCACAGGATAATTATTTTCTGAGTGATATAGCATTGTTTTTCTGCTTATTGTCACCTTTATCAATTGACTGCTCTTACAGTATTGAGCCACATAATTTTGCTTTCTAAGCACTATCTTGGCAGCTAGGTTAGAAAATGTCATGTATGCATAAGAAATGTAGAACAACATTTGAACAACAAACTTTCTACTTCTTGTCACATTATCAGCTATATTATACTGGGGGTAGGAGAGATAAATCAAACAGAAATTCAGTTTCTTCCTTCTCTATTCATATATAAATGGCTTTGGAAATTGTAAAGGATTAGACAAATAGTCTGGGATATGGTTGATGCTTAATAAGTGCTAGTGCCTTCAATTGGTGTTAAAATTAGTATTAAATGTGCAATTGCCTTTAACTAGTGATCTAGAATTCTAGCAAAACTTCACTAGATTGGTAAACTTTTCACTAGAAAAGATATTTACAGGCTATCCAGTAAATTCTTTCACAACTACCTCATCTAGGTTTTTATCGAGTTTTTCCTAAGAAAGGAAGCTTACTACTTTTTTGAGGCTGTCTATTGCTATTTCAAAACCAATGATGCTGTCGACAGTGTATCAGTCATTATTAGGTTCTTTCATACATTCAGCCAAATCTGCTTCACTTTTACTTTTACACCTGACACTAATCCTATGAAATCGTAAGTAATGAGCTTCTTCCTTTTACATAGTATGTTATTATATGTTCAGAACTGGATCACCTATTTCTCATATAATATTTGCATAGTGTGTTACAATTTACACAATGAATTGACATAAATGATCTCATTTGGCCTACATAAGAATCTGATGAAGGTGATGGCATCATTATACCAGTTTTATAGGAGTAGAAACTGGGCCTTAAAGGGACACAGTGAAGTGTCCAAAACTGCTCAACTTTCACGTAAAACGACAGGGGTTCAAACCTCATACTTCTGACTCCACATCTGGAACTTTGTTTGATCAATAACAACGAAAAGTTTCTATACCTTTCACTAGCATTGTTACTGCTCCCTGAGTGATATCTACCACTTCCGATCTCCAATAATGGGGCTTATAGAATCAAACACTTATATTGCCTGCCCAATGCAGAATTTAGCAATGTGATCACTACCCTCCCTGAATTAAGAATGGCATTAGTCAGTCCAAGGGCACATTGTCTACTTTAGACTCTCTTCACGTTGTTGATTCATGCTGAACCTATAATTAATTTAAAGCTTGTTGTCATAGGATTATTAACAATTTATGATTCCTTTCTGCTGAAATTGCACAATATATTTTGAAATATAAATTTCCATCAAATCCTTTAACAGTACTCTCCCAATATGTCTAGAAATCTTTTTTTTTTTTTTTTTAATTGGGTTCTGTTTTCAGGTCATGGAAACTGAAATGACAACTGAAATGACAGGCACTTTATTTGACATCTAACAGTCAGAAGCATTTTTGAATGGCTTGCAAATTTCTCTCATCATATTTAATGTGCATTTTCACCAAGTGCTCAATAAGCAAGAGCAAATGGCGTATTTTATTTTATAAAGATTTTTCAGCGTGCTTAGTAAAAAGTGGGGAAAATTTTAAAATTTACTATAAGTAGCCAATGATAGACATGTATTTGGTAAGCAACATTCTTCAGCTATACTGCTCAGACTTCTAGCTACTATGCTTATACATAAAATGCCCTGATAGATGAAAATGCATACATGAGGTAGCAATGACAAAATTACAAACTATAATTAAGGATACATTAAGTAATAGTATATAAAAGTAAATGCCTTCCTCTTAAAAGAATTTATTATTGTTCATTGTTGGACTCACATCTTGAGAGGCAACTGGAATTATTAGAAGGAGCCCTGTACTTGATTTCAAAGTTAATAAGTGATATAAGATAATTATGGTACAAAAAGAAATATGCATATCATTAACTGGACTATTTTTCTGCTATTTTCTTTGTTTAAATTCTGTTTTCAACTATTTCTTATTATCTTTATTTATGTATTTATTTTAATTCTGCTTGTTTCAGCTCTGCTAAGGGAAATTGAGCCTAATATTGGGCCTAGTGGATGAACACCTTTTCAAGGTCTGGCGTTGGACAGGCTGTGAGAAAGTGAGTGAGACGGTCATAAGGGGAACTGAAGGTCAAGGGAGAATTGAGGCCATTTGGACAATGGCTTATTTCCTCCTGGGCAATCTACTCTGGAAGATTTCTCAAACCTGGATAGCCATGGGTTTAGTTTCACAAAAAGAGGACATTTTCTATGTGAAATTAAACCAGAGAGAGAAACTTTTGAGAAATTAGCATCATTCGTGAATCATAGCCAAGATTTAGAATCTAGTCTGTGCTTATTTTTGAACCCATAATTCATTAACTTG
>NW_011888882.1:1713417-1727699 GCF_000151845.1 Pteropus vampyrus
TGTTTCAGCTCTGCTAAGGGAAATTGAGCCTAATATTGGGCCTAGTGGATGAACACCTTTTCAAGGTCTGGCGTTGGACAGGCTGTGAGAAAGTGAGTGAGACGGTCATAAGGGGAACTGAAGGTCAAGGGAGAATTGAGGCCATTTGGACAATGGCTTATTTCCTCCTGGGCAATCTACTCTGGAAGATTTCTCAAACCTGGATAGCCATGGGTTTAGTTTCACAAAAAGAGGACATTTTCTATGTGAAATTAAACCAGAGAGAGAAACTTTTGAGAAATTAGCATCATTCGTGAATCATAGCCAAGATTTAGAATCTAGTCTGTGCTTATTTTTGAACCCATAATTCATTAACTTGATTTTCTATAGCTGCTGTGGTGAGCACCTAATAATAATGGATATTAAACCCAATCTTCTTTCTGAGCAGTGGCCATTACCTGCTACCTTGCTTCAGTGCTTAGTCTCTCCTATGTGAGTGAGTCTTCTCCAAGTACATGGGTAAACCCTAAAGTGCACAGATCTCTTATTCTCTTTTTATTAACCTCTTCTAAAGCTCTAAATGAGTGAGCAGCACACAAAAGAAATATAGTATCCAGTATAGGTTGTGAATCATAAATATAGTAGAGAATTAACCCCGACAAATATTGACTGAGGTTGAGCACAAATTTTGGGAACATTCAAGGATTTGTTGATCAATAAAACACCCTAATGATTTCTTGAAGTATCAGGCTGGTAAGACTCTCTATGCTAACAAGGGATCATTGATTCTTCACATGGAGTACATCAGGATGTCTGAAAACAGCATTTGCCCAAAATTCAGAAGATTTTACCAATAAGCAGTTTGGATATATGCCAGTCCTTTCACTTAGCCACTCTAGAGTAGCAGGCAGACTCTAGCCCAGTTCCAGATGCATGGTGATGGCTCCATTATATTTCTTGCCACACCTAATACCCCAAAAGAAAATTTGGCATATCAACCATGTGATGAATCATCCTATACCTGAAATGTCATATCTCTCCAGAGAAGCTAAAGACCATGTAATTCTCTATGGGACCACTCATCAATTCTTGGCCACTGTCATTGAGAGATTATATTTTAGAGAACAGAAGATATGATATTAGTTTAAAACATATAAACATACTAGAAAAATCATTGCCATAAAGGAGATCATTCAGCTAGAACTGTCAAGTTTTTTTTTTCCAAGGTTGTGTCATGAAACTCATGCAATTTTGAATGATGGACTGTATATTCAGGTGAGCTGTGATAGCTGAATAATTTCTCTATGAATCGGCATCTCTTTTTGTTTAATGATATATTTTGTAGAATTTGCAGTCATGCCAATAGCTATTGTTTTCATACACTTAGTAATACATATTTCTAAACTAAAGATATTGCAGATAGAATAAATTATAATTGCAAAAATGAGCTGGTAAATTTCAGATTAATGATCCGCTAGATCAAGCATGGATTTTAGATATTACTTCTAATTCCTTCATTTTCTCAGTAAGTAAATCAGCTCAAAGTTTTGAAATGGCTACTCAGCATTATGGAATCTATGAATAGCAAAACTAGAACTTAAACCAAGTTACCCTAACTATTCATGTATAGAGTTGAGATCTCAAGAAAGAAAGTCAGATCCCCTGGTGACATTTAAATGGTTTAATAGCATGGGCTTTGAAGTCAATCACACTTGTTCTTGTGTATCGGCCTTGCTGATTACTAGATATATTATCTAGTAAGTTACTTAAATTCTCTAAGCCCTAGTTTCCTCACATTCACATTCATGTGTTTGATAAATACATAAATAATAATACCTATCCTAGAATGATTAAGAAGTCAAGGAGAATGACTCTTTAGTACCTAGCTTTAGGTTTTTCCTTACCTTTTTTTTTCTATTTCCAGGAAACATACATTTATTAAACAAACAATATCCACATTCCAAGTTAACAATCCTTCTCAGAAGTAAGTTTAATATTTATTTATTTTCTTACTTATTCAACAATTATTTAATGTTCATAAAGATTGTAATTTGAGGAGACATATCTCCTATTTTTCTGAAGCTGAGATATGGGAGTGGTACTCCTTAACACCCACTCCTAAATCATCCATTTCTCTCCTCAAGCCCTTTAGTATCTGATATACTTTGCTCAAGAAAACAGAGAAAAAAAGAAAATTTCTATATATGCCTAGGAGTAATTTTATGCTTAAATTAAATTTACCTAAGTTTGGTGTCTGATATCAGAAATTCATTTTATGCTATTGAATATAGCTTCATATGCATTTAAAATTAGAGAAATAGAAATATCCAAAATGAAATATATTTACTCATATTTCAGTTAAATGTCAAAATGCAAAGTTCTCTTTTGGCATCATTGACAAAAAATGTTTTCATATTGTCTCTGAGAAAGTTCTATATGAAGATTTTACAAATGAGTTTTAGTATATTTTATTATGAAAGTAACATAAGGACTTTCATGCGAATTTCATGTAAATTTATTTAAGTATAACGTATTTTGTATTAATGAAATATTAATGTAAATTTATTTTATTGTCTCATAGGACATTTATACAGTTGTAGTTTGTGGTTGTTGATATCTATGGAAGTTATTAATGTAAACATTAGCAGAGAAAATATTTACTTTAAATAAGACAACATAATGAGAAACATGATCAATATGTACTACGCAGATATTTGCTTCTGGAAAGTTTTATTGGAGCTAGAAGCTTTAATTATACAGTTGCCCAATTACAAAGCAAGCAAGTATAAAATTTAGGGAATAAATAGTGTGTAATACACACATACTTCCTTTTATTTCATTATATTTCTCTCTCTTATTATTCTCAAGATAGTGACAAAATCACAAGTTACTTAAAAAAAACTCTGTCTCTAATACAGGAAACTTTAATCTCAAATTTTAAAAGCACCTGTGTTTCATAAGGGAACCAAGAATTTTTATTTTCATATTTTATTTCTGAAAACCTTTCTGTTATTATTTCCCTAGTAAAAGTTAAGAATGTTTTTAAAATATATTCCAATTAAATTGTACTACACAGGGATATTTATCAAGTCCATCTTAAAAGTATATATATGTATGTGGTACTTTTTATCAATAAAATAATTTCTTTGTAGCTGAATAAATTTAGTTTAAAATTCCTGTTTCTTCAGGTATTGCTTTTGTGACTTTGGGAATATTACAAAATCTCTCTGAGCCTTATTTTCCTCAAATTAAAATTGGTTGGTGTTTAATGATATTATTATTATATTTAAACTGTCAGAAGTATAATATAAGCTTAGTGAAGTGCCTTACACATATAACAAGTAAGTTAAGTAAATGCCAGTCATTCGCTCTTAGATTTATTGTCAATAACATATTTAATAGGTCCACAAGTATCTACAAAAAATGTGAGCAAAGGAAAAGTCTGGAAATATAATATTATCAACATGAACTTCTGGTTTAATGTGGTGTTTGGCTAGTGAACTCTGATGAAGTTTGTTATTATGTTCAACTGGAAAATAATCTATTAACACACAGAAGAAAATGAAAATCCAAGACACCTTAAAACTGAGAAATATAATGCTATAATTTAGGATGATAGAATTCGAAAAGTATAATTCACTAATTATAACACCTATGAGGTTTCATTAATTGTAATCTTTATCCAATGCATGCTTCACCACATGCTTTGCTCAAAAGTAAGGAGCGGAATGCCTCATTTCTTTTCAACTTCCCACCTACCTTATAGATGCATTGTCTATACCTACCAAAAAACTGGGCAATGTTTCTTCCACTGCTTTGGTACTAGTATTTGAGACAGCCAGAATATTGTTTTCACCAACATCTCCTTTCTCTTTCATTATGTTTTTTCTCTATTCCACTTTCAATATCAAAATACCTAGAAAATAAAAGGACAATGAATGATAGTAGTTATAATTTTGGCAGAATATTGACAGGTTTTGGCAATCTGGGCTGATGGTTTCTTTCTAACAAACAAAAACAGAAAATTAGTAATCTATGCAAAACTCTCTATACCACAAAAGAGAAATGAGGAAATTCGCGACTTTTAGAAAGAAGAAAAATTTAACATTATGGACAGATCATAGGGTTATATATCTAGAAAAAACCCTACAGCAGTACTGTCTAATAGAACTTTCTGCAATGGTGGAAGTTCAAATTTAGTCACAAGGCAAGGCCTGAGTTCAGCTAGTGGCTGTCAAAGCAGTAGCTATTAACCACATGTGACCATTAAGCATTTAAAATGTAGCATGTGTGACCAAAGAGCTGAATATTTAATTTAATATTAATTAATTTAAATAACTAATGTGGAGAGTGGCTACTATATTGAGCATCACAGTCATAGAGAATCACTTAAAATTCCTTAGGATTAAAAAAACATCCAACCAAATAGCAGATACAATATCAATATTTATTAAATGACTTTTTCCATACACCATCGTTGAGCAGTTAAAGTTATAATTGGAATTTTTTCAATTCATTATTGTATTAAAATATCTAAAACTTATCTATTATAAACTAAATAAAATGAATAATTCTCTTAGAACTATCAAAAATTTTAAAACTGAGCTGAGAGTTTTAAGAAAGAGATTTGAATAAATGAAGAGAAATATGTATCTGGATGAGAAGACTAAATATCATAAGTATGCCAGTTTCTGCTAAATTAATGTATGGGTTTAAGATCATTTCAATCAAAAGTACAATGGGATCATTCTTGGGACTTAATTAAAATTTTTAAAGTTGATTTATTGTAGACTTTTATCTGGTATTACATCGCACCTTTCTTTGCAGGAAGATTATAAGATCTCATACTTTTGAACTCAGACCTTGTCTTGTATCTGGATTTGGACCATGAAATATAGGTGCAGAGAGCATTCTAGAAGCCAGCTTTTTTTCCTTTCATGAACCCTGAAATCTGTGACATTTTAGAGTAAAAACATCCAGAGAGCTGCAGCTAACCCTGTGTAGACATGTGGAAGGAACAAGAAATAAACCTTGGCTGTTGTAAGCCTCTGAGATAAATAGAAATACCATTGTTTCCTTTGTGTTTAATCCATTTTAGTTTATATTAGAATGCATTTTAGAACTATGACTATAATGCCAATCTGGTATTAGTATAAGAGGCAGGAGACTGGAGCAGAATGTAGACCTTAAGCAGACTACGGAATTAATAGAGAAGGGATACTTTATTAGGAAAATAGTATTTAATATAAGAAACTTGGAAAAATATGGCAATTTGAACATCAATTCATATAGTTAAATTTACTACAGACTACAAATTAAGTCTCAATAATGAATTTATAAAAAAAATAAAATGGAATAAACAAGATTTTTTTTCAAATAAGGGCTACCTAAAAATACCTTAAGTAAATAAAAATGTAATAAGTAAAGTTATGAGAAACATAACATTTTAGGGAAAATGTTACTTGTAAATAACAGTGAACTAGGCTTGATTTCCTGTATGTCTAAATAGATGGATAGATAGATAGATGATTTATCAATAAAATACATGCATGTCAGTAAGAAAATAAGTTTTTAATAAATATGTGCAGATGACATGAAGAAACAATTTATAAAAGTTAAGTATATAAAATGTGTAATAAAGATAATTATGCAGAGACAAATATCTTCTCTTTTTAATATTTCAAATGGGCGAATATTATTTTGAAGGTAATACTCAAGGCTGAAGGTGATCTACTGAACCAAGCATTCTCACACAATTGTGGTAGGAGTATAAATTGGTACAGACTTTCTAGAGAGCAAGTTTTTGTTATGTATTAAGAATCATAAAACTATTATTATTTGCATTAGTAATTCTACATCTAGAAATCTTCCTCAAGGAAATACTGAGTAATTTAAAAGAAACATATGTACAGAATTTTCTTTGCATTGTAAAGAGTAAATAAGAAATAACCAAAATGTACATTAGTGTAGTGTGTATGTGATATCATCACCATATGAGATAATACAATTCATTCATTAAAATCAGGACTTTAAAGAATTCTTAATATTTTAAGACATTTTTGCCATGAAATATACAATGAATAAAAAAGTCAATAATAACTCCTTATAATTTGAATTTGGGGAAAACATACATACATAAAGAAAATCAGCTGGGTTAAAATATAAAAAAAAGTATATACTTAGGTTTTTATTTACTTGAAACTGTTTGCCTTTCTTAATCACAGTTGCTTATCCAAAGAGAAGTTGAATTTATAGGAAGAAACAAAGCATTTAATAAATATTTCAATAATATGAACTCACATTAACTTATTTATTAAAACAAGCAAAATAGATCTTGTCCAAAAAGGCTTTCTTCTCAAGAGCTTTTGAATTTTAATGGGAAAAGTATAGTGAGTAAAATTATCTTTTACTATAAGTTCTTAAGCATGATTGTTTCTAACACAGTTGTTTAAACACTTGGTTATATTAAATGATATGTTTATCTTTGAGTTGCTCATTATTGTAATGAAATTTGACCTATACATCAGTATGTTATACCTCTTTTAAGATTCTAATTAGAAATGTTACAACAAACTAGAGACAACCATTTGCATTCATTCTTCTTGTCCTGAATCGACTGGATCTGTAAAACTTCCATAGGTTTTATGTCAAGCACCTGAGGAAATTCTTTAAATCTAAAAAGGGAGTAAAAGGCTTCGTTTTAATGGAAGTAATGGTCTGAAAGATAACAGATTTGAACACAGGAGGCAAATAGAACAGATTTTACAATATATTGCTTTAAGGTTCAAGAATTTAAATGTACAACAGGAGAAATAGAATGAACATAGACCCATCCAGAAGCCTCTATCTTACATTTTGAGCTATTTAGCACTTCAAGCATTTTGTGGGGAGCCAGGCTAATAGATGCCTGCTGCTGAGCATGTGTTGCCCAGCACTGTAGAGGACAGACATTTTACCTGAAAAAGCTATTAGACTAAAAGGATTCTGTTTTCCAAATTTTCCAGGTCAGTTGTTCAAATGTCTTTAGGTTGACACAGAAAATATAAACTTTGCTGTAGACCTTAGAGGATTCATGAGCTGGGACTCAGGGCTGGGTGTTAGGGGGAGATGGAACTGTGCAGTTTTGGATTTGTTATTTTTTATAAAAAAGATCTGCCAGCAAATTAACTTTGTTTCCTTAACTTTAAAAGTGAAACATAAACAATTATTGCTAGATCATTTTTATTCTGTGTCTATTTTGATTTCATATTTATAAATGCCAGTTGTTACACTTTACTGGAAAACTAATTTTTTTCTCAGATTTTCTCATCTCGAACCTATTTTTTACTAATTTCTCAGTGGTTGCATACAAACTTTTATCCCATCAGACTACTTATGTTGGCCTGGAGAAAGACACCAACATCAGAAGCGCGAGCCCTTGCAACTGGGGAGAAAAAGCAAGGCTGAAAGCAGCAGATTGATTAACTATCGTGTCTGGCCTTTACAGTGGCAGCCAGACAATCTAGTGCATAATGGCAAACTTAGCTATGCATCAGCTGGTGGTATTATCTACAAAGCTTGAATATAGTGGAGGAAGTCAAAATGACACTCAAGACTTGAAATTCAGTGGAAGGCAGGAATGAGATTCCAGGCTACCCATCCATTTAGAATAAGACCAGTGATATGCAAAGTAACATAGGATAGAGCAAACCTGGCCTAAGGACTTTGAAGACTACATGGTCCATAGAGTTGTTGTCTGTGGTCCAGCTACACTCAGTACTTGGATAATGCTAGATAATAAGAGTTGGTGGGCTAAAGATACTCAAAGTCTGTCATCATTGCTGTCAGCTTGGAATGTTGGGTCTGAGTCTATGTAGATAGACTTAAGAATTTCTAGAGAGAAAGCCTTGACAAATGTTAATAGTAAGAGGGAATAGGAAGGGGAAGACTTAACATTTGGCAAATGTACTACAACTAAGCACTTAAACTGCATTAGGACATTTAATATTAGTAAATGCTGGGTAAGTGTTAATATTCATATTATAAATGATGTAATGAAATTAAGATTCTTAGTGGCATAAGTAATATTTGTGGCTCAGTAGTTCATGGTTTTGAAATACATAATTTTGTCCCCATACTTTGATGTATCCATAGCCCATATTATATTGAGAGGGGCCAAAAGTGAATGTTCTCAGCATACTTTCACATATATCCCCTTTGACTAAAGAGATTTTGTATGTTTATTGGAAAATATTTAGTGTTTTATGGAATTATAATGAGTAGATTACTGAACCATTTTGTATGGAAAGATATCGAGATGCAGAGTACAATAGTGTTTACATGCCCTTTAGAGAATTCAAAGAGATAACTTCTTTGTTATCACAGTGGAAGGCAAGCCGAATGAATGCACAGATTCCCTATAAACTTGTCCTCTCGAAAGTGCAAGATGTATTCATGAAATTAGGATTGAACCTGCCCTATGAAGAAAAAAATTAAAATCTGAAGGTCCTTGAAAAGGAGCTTAAGAATCTAAGGTACAGTAAAAATATTGTGGCTCTTTGAAGGCATTAAGAGGCAGAAGAGTATGCTGATAAGAAGTGTGAAATGGGGACAACCAGAAGCACACAAGGATATTAAAATGCCAGTTACAGGAAGAAATGACTTCAAATGGGATTAAATTAAGGCTTAAAGAGTAGAGGGGTTTGCGCTTCTCAGGTTGTTGGTAAAAGTTGTGAATTTTCTTCACTAATTTGTCAGCTTAAATGTGGTTTGAGCTTTTATGGGCAAATTTGATACTAATAATTGCTATTTGTTTGAGCTTTCGCTCACATGTTAATGAATAATTTCTGTATTCAGAAAATGCCCAGGAAGCTCTCAAGTTCCATTCTCTTGTTGGTCTGAAAAGAGGTTGGCAATTAGTTAAGCTTATTTTAGTTGCTATTATATATGCTTAATATTTGTATGAAAATTTGCCCAAAATATTCCAGGAAAATCTCAAATCAAATTGAGGCTATTGGGCTGCAGTATAGTAAAAGATAAAGAATCACTTCTTAATGCAATGAATATTTATTGAGTACTGACTACATACAAAGCACTGGAGTATTTACTAGGCCACAATAGTCCATGCTGTTGTTGATCTTAGAGTCTAGTTTTATCAAATAATCACATACGTAAATGTGAGTTTGCAACCATGGCTAGGACAATGAAGGAGAGGTAGAGAGGGCTTATAAGAACATTTAAAATTGACCTCATCAAGTTCATCAGGGAAGATGTCACTAATAACATGATTTTTATTCTTGAATCTTCTGTAGGGTAAATAGGTATTAATTAGAATGAAAAGGATGGAGAGAGTTCTCCCACCAGTGGTATCATATACGCAGTTTTCTTGAGGCAGTAGGGAGCAGGAGAGCAGAGGGGCTTAGTGTAGAAAGAGGCTAGAGAATAGGTAGAGACCAGACAATGAAGGGCCCATATTTTTTAGTTATTCTGCCCAATGTTATTGTCACTTGTTGATGTGGTTGTTTAAGTTTGGATTTAAAGTGATTAAACTTAAATGAATCAAGAATTTATATTTCAATTGAAGTAGCTACATTTCAAGTGTCCAACTGCCACTTGTAGCTAGTGGTTACCATACTGGAAAGTTCAGAGAACATTTCCTTTATTGCAGAAAGTTCTACTGGATTGCACTGTATTAGAGATTTAGAATTATCTTGTGGGCAATGAGAAGTCATAGGAGGATTTTCTTCAACATTGAGGTATGGAGTGATATGATCAGAAGAATCATTTTGAGAAGAACTTGATGGCTATAAAATGGAGACTAATTTGGCTGGGGAAAAGCAAATTGTATTTAAGTAGGCCACTTAAAAGACTGTTATAGTCTCTAAGAAAGAGGCTGTAATAGATGAAGATGAGAGAAATGGACAGAGTTGTGTGAATTTTAGGAGCTAAGATAGACAGGACTTCATGATAAATTACATTTGAAAATTGAAAGAGAGATTTTTGGCTTTCAAAGTTTCTGGATGATGACATCATTTGTCGACAAGAGGAACACTGGAATAGGATGCTATCTGTAGAGGAGAGTATTTCATTTGAGGTACCTGGACAATCCAAGACGTCAAGAAGGAGCTGAATATAAAATCTTTTTTTTCTTTCATACTTCTCAACCACCCCATAACATATTTCTTTTAATGGACTATTTAGCTTAGAGTGAAACTGTGAGATGTGTTATGTAGTCAAATTTTGGCCACACTCCTTATAAGAACTGGATATCTAATTGACTGGAAAGGTAGGAGACTCATACTAAATGGGATGCCAGTGATCTTACAATGCACTTTTACATATTCTAGGTATTAAGACCAAATGCTGGAGAGTTTCCATCATTTGTTGATTAATGTTAGAGAAAGGTCTCCTGTTTTTGCATACTATTTTTTTTCTCTGCTTAAACTATGCTACTTCCTCAGGGTGAGAAAAGTGAGACTTTTCTGGTCTAAAACTCTTGCAGTAAGCAGTTGTATGAGAAATATCTATGGAATTGCCTAGCCCAAAGGCAGGCAGTGTAGAACTCTGCTCTACAATGAAAGAAAGATACTCACTAGGTTTCTTGGCACAACTTTAAAGGCATAATTCTTCAACATGTCTTGATACTATAGCAGTATATTTTGATGGTATCTGTGAGTTGCTCAGAGAATTTCAAAGCAGTTTTAAATTTCCTTAGCCACAAAGAACTTGTCAAAGACTGCTGAACAACTATGAAAATGTGAAAACAAACACTCTTGGTGAATACAAAAAGCTTACTGATTTGAAACAGGTTTCAAAAGACAAAATACGGCATTTCTTGTTGAGGTAATATACTTTCTGCTGTTTCATTGTTTATCCATCCTCTTTATTTATTATTTCCATCTGCTTAGATGTACTCTAAATTTCCATTAGATCCCAATATTTTGTTAGTGTGAGCATAAAATGAAATTTACTTACCCAAATAACTAATTCATTACAAATATAATTAAGGAATGTTAATCACATGCAAAACCAATTTTTACAAACTTATTTTAAAGAGGGATGTTCTACACTCAATTTAAAGGAAACATTTTTCACTTTAAAATATCTTTTTTAAAAAATTCAATATATTTATAGGAAACAATATACTGCATATTAAAATGAAACAAAACAAAATCTAGACTAATCCTCTCATTTCATTTATGTAAGTACCAGAGCATTTGGTATTTGTTCTAAATAATCTGCTTAACAACCTTTTGACATATAAAAACAATGCCACTCCTTTTTAAACACTAAAAAGATAAAATACAGGCAAAGTGAATTTGTAGTATCTGATAAGAAACTAGTTGATAAAAGCTAGGAGAAGAGTTAATGGTCCTTATTGAATTTAATTAAGCATAACTCTAGAAATGCATATCATCGTATCAGTATTGTAAATATATGTATGTCACTTATGACTAAGTATTATTCTATAATCATAAATATTTTCTTAATTTAGGATTCTGGAATTAAATGGTTAATGTTAGTGTTAACATGATGAGAATGACCTCTACGCCTCCATTGCTGACAAATTAGAGTTCATCCCAAACTATTTTTATCTATAATGCATATCAAGGCAAAATTTATATTTCTGTTTTAACTACTACATTAAAAGATAACTTTAAATTTTCATAAATTTAACTCAGGAAAAATAATTTTAACCTTAACAAGACAGGTGAGTTTAGAAGTGATTGTTTTTATTTCTAACTTAGGACCAATATTATTCTTAGCATGGCCGATATTACAGATAACCAAAAAAAAAAAAAAAAGATCGTTTCTTAGGGTGTAGGGTAATAAATACCATGGCCTGTTGCTTTCATTATATATTTTCCAATTTTGATGTAAATGAGAAAAAAATGTAGTCAGAGAAGTCACTATTATATCAATTTTATGCATACTTGACCTTGACCAAAGAAACATGTTTCGAAAAGTAGAAATGTACCCAGCTAAGTAATAGACATTAGTCATTAACATTAACTCAATTTTCAGATAAATAATAAATCTCTTCTGATTTTATAGTTAACAGTTAATTCAGTAGAGTGGTTATCGTGAACTCCAAGCCTTTTGGAGTTTTTAATAGTTCTATTCAAATGAAAAGCTTTATGCCAGCTTTTGTTACCACCCAATTAATTCTCAAAACCAATTATGATAAAATCATACATAATAATCTCCTACTTATTACTAAGTGTATAAAATTTGCCTCCATCACTTAGTTCTTTTGACCCACCATTGACAGCTCCTGATCAGTGGAGCCACAAAACTCCTTGCCTCTTTCCTTATTAGAATTAACAGACATTTGAAAAAAACACCCACTTTAATTCGCTAATTCAAATTGACATTGCACATTCCCTGTAATTGGAATAGCTCTGTAATTGTTTGTCTTTGAAGACCTGACTTCATATTATTTGGTTTCTTGCTTAAGAACAACATGATACTAACACAATGTGATGTGATTAAACTGGCTGTTGGCTGGTTATCACTTTTGTTCATATAAATCTTCTGGGAATAAAAACCTAAACATTAGAAGTAACCTTTTTATATGTTTGTAAAATCAAATGTATAAATTATATTTCTGGTTAATTTTGATTTGGGTAGTCAGCTATTGTGGTTCTTACTCTGGATAATATTCTACATATTTTTAAATACTCATTCAAGTAATTTTTTTTGTATAGTTTTAAAAAAATGTTCTAAATTGTATTTGATTATAATGTTCTTTTCATAAACAAAATTAGCATTCTATAAATTTAAATTTGCTGCAACATCATTGTGAAATTTAGTGCTAAGATACTTTCGCCATCTGGATTTAAAAATAATTCGTCAAGTTTATTTCAGGAAATTAACAGAATTCAAATGTATTTTTATGCTTCATCAATATAAATAAATTTAGTTAAAGTATTTTAAAATATGTATATTTTAAAGATTAAAAAATTAATAAATTTATGTTCATGGAAAACTCAGGGGTAAACCATAAATGTTATTTGCACCATGGAATTAATTTGTCTGCTTAAACATCTAAAATGCTGATAAATTAATTTTTATATCCATATTTATAATGCTTTATTAATGAGATATTTCTGGGTTCTTATTAGATATGCATATAAAACATCCCATATATCTAACATACTTTTCCCAATTACAGTAACAATAGTCTAAAGCAGTAATTTCCCACCATAATTTTAACAAGGAATGGAGACATTTCTGTAATTTTGTGAAAGAGGTTGGCTTAAGATATACTATAGGAGAATTATGAAGTGAAGTAAACAAAGATATGTCAACTTCAAAATGTCTTCTTTGAAGCTATCACATATTTGCCTCATACTGCATACATAATGTTCTCGTAATTTTAATATTATAGTTAGCAAAAAAAATATTCATTGATCGAATGTTGAAAAACTGTAATTCTCATTCCAGTCCTGCAATTTAAATATCACAGGTAATGTTTGATTCGATGTCAAGGTCTCTGGTTACCAATCATGCAATGATTAAAGGACCAAGCAGCAACATTGGTTAAGAATATAGTCAAGGATTGGGACAGAGTAAAGTCACCCAGTCTTGGAATTAATAGGACATATAGTTAAAAATAGTTCGAAGCAACAAATCCTATGAATGGAAGGTAATTTCCATTTTCTCAAAGAATGAGAAAAGAAAGGCATTTGTTTAGAAATGAAGAATTTGGCATGATTGAAGGATATGAGGATGGTAAGGGAGATATTTAAAATATAATTATGTTTTTGGTCAATCTTACTCTCAGGTAATAAACTACTTTCTTAACTTTATGCAAATGCTGAATATTTAAAAACTTCATATTCTACTAGACTGATGATTTCATCTCAATGGGATAAATAAAAGAAATGAGACAGTTAGACTGTTTTTCACTGAAACTGCCAACTGCCCTCACACAGTCTTGAATAGATAAGTAGGAAGTTAAACAGCTTAAAAGAAATCCTGGTATTGTTTTTTAACACAAAGTAAAGATAAAATATAAAACAGAATGTCAATGATATCAACAGAAATAACAATCATGAAACAATTTAAGACAGCTGGGAATGCATTGTGAAATAGAAATCTGGAGCCCTAAGTTACTAGGGAACTCTATCATAACAGTGTCTTTTATCTACGTTTGATTTAACTTTGATCAACTTAGAAAAAGAAACATCTTTTAAAAGTAAACTGTATCTATTTGTAGCATTTTTTCACCTAAAAATATTTCACCTACAGAGACATTACTCTATTTTTTGAATAATGTTTTTGATAAGGAAATGACCCTCAAGGCTTTGTTTCCTCTGTAG
>NW_011888882.1:1727749-1730251 GCF_000151845.1 Pteropus vampyrus
GAATGTTGAAAAACTGTAATTCTCATTCCAGTCCTGCAATTTAAATATCACAGGTAATGTTTGATTCGATGTCAAGGTCTCTGGTTACCAATCATGCAATGATTAAAGGACCAAGCAGCAACATTGGTTAAGAATATAGTCAAGGATTGGGACAGAGTAAAGTCACCCAGTCTTGGAATTAATAGGACATATAGTTAAAAATAGTTCGAAGCAACAAATCCTATGAATGGAAGGTAATTTCCATTTTCTCAAAGAATGAGAAAAGAAAGGCATTTGTTTAGAAATGAAGAATTTGGCATGATTGAAGGATATGAGGATGGTAAGGGAGATATTTAAAATATAATTATGTTTTTGGTCAATCTTACTCTCAGGTAATAAACTACTTTCTTAACTTTATGCAAATGCTGAATATTTAAAAACTTCATATTCTACTAGACTGATGATTTCATCTCAATGGGATAAATAAAAGAAATGAGACAGTTAGACTGTTTTTCACTGAAACTGCCAACTGCCCTCACACAGTCTTGAATAGATAAGTAGGAAGTTAAACAGCTTAAAAGAAATCCTGGTATTGTTTTTTAACACAAAGTAAAGATAAAATATAAAACAGAATGTCAATGATATCAACAGAAATAACAATCATGAAACAATTTAAGACAGCTGGGAATGCATTGTGAAATAGAAATCTGGAGCCCTAAGTTACTAGGGAACTCTATCATAACAGTGTCTTTTATCTACGTTTGATTTAACTTTGATCAACTTAGAAAAAGAAACATCTTTTAAAAGTAAACTGTATCTATTTGTAGCATTTTTTCACCTAAAAATATTTCACCTACAGAGACATTACTCTATTTTTTGAATAATGTTTTTGATAAGGAAATGACCCTCAAGGCTTTGTTTCCTCTGTAGAGTAAGAACACACATGCCTTCACCAACAATTGCCATTTTTTAAAGCCTCCTTTAACATTGGAACTGATCTCTTTATGTAGTTCGATTTCATAGCTTTGTACTTTATTGGCTCCAGTTTACCAAAAGACAATAGATGCTGAAAAAAACGCATCTCTTTGGTCATGCTACTTTATCTCCATTTTAGAATTCTGAACATTAAAACGATAATGTATATTTAATGAATTTCTGATGTGTGTGTGTGTGTGTGTGTGTGTGTGTGTGTGTTTTAAGTTGTTTTCCTGTGCTAAAGGAGAGTTTGAAAACTTTCATTTCCCTCTTATAATTAATTGGCAAACAATAGTGCCTGAGAAATGACTGCATGCTTTTGAGAAATTAACAATAGTGTTTTCAATTGCATGCTTTTGGGGAGGTACATACAGAATCATACATTTATTCAACAAACCTTCACTGAGAATCTACTAAGATCTAGATTTGCTAATCTGTAAACTGTATGAGAGTAGGTACTGTGCTAATTCATTCCTCTATCCCAGAAATTTAAATAGACCTGGTGACAAGAAATTAATGCTGAGATATATGCAAGGCTCTGATGTCGAAGAAATGGTTTTGTGTGCTGAAGTTGGAGACCGGTCTTTATTCTTTAGAAATTAGGGAATACAGAAAGATTTTAAGCAGACATGCTGACATTTACCATGTGAAAGATGGGATATTCCTAAAGGAGAAATGTTAGTTAGGAGACATCGGTATTTTCTTGGTAGAGGTAATAACATTGTGAACAAGAGCAGCCAAAGTGAGAATGATGAAAAGGAGACAAATTTGAGGAATATTTGAGAAAAATTTGGCAAGATTGGGTAACTGTTCTCCTTTATGCAGCTTTGGAGAATTAAAATCTTTCTAATATTGGACCTTGGTTCCTCTTCACTTTTAAACTTTAGTCACTGATGATTCCAGTTCTATCTCTAGTTCAGATCTCTCTTCTGACATCAAAGATATTTAAACACCTTCTTTCTTCTTTACTGTATATTTCAACGAAATCTCCATGGCCAAGTGATTCTTTTCTTGTGGCCCTTATCTTAGTATGTAGCCCATCATCTGACTGATTTCTCAAGTCAGAAATCAGATGCATCCTTAAAATATTATTCTTGCCTTGTCATATCTAAGTTATTATGTCTTCACCTTTCTCTTCCCCTCCTGGACACTACTGTAGTTTAGCACTCCATCACTTTTTGTCTGGTTATTGAAGGAGTTTCTTAATTAGGTTTTATGCATCTTCTCTTAGTCAATTCCCAATCCAATCTTCATAATATAGTTGCTATGATCTTCTCACAGTGCAATTCTAATGTTATCTTCTTCTCAACCTGAAATTTTTTAGTGATTCTATTATTTCATGATAAACTCTAGCATCCTTAATATGATCTTTAACGTTTTACGTAATCTGGCCCCTGCCAAACTCTCCTGCTTCTCTTAAATCATTCTATCTTTTGCTTTCTATTCCTCTACTAAATTGATTGTATTTCAGTTTCTCTAGACATTTTCATGCCCTCTTACCTCAGGACATTTGCACGTGCTATTTCCTCTGCCTAGAATGCCTTTCTC
>NW_011888882.1:1731391-1761694 GCF_000151845.1 Pteropus vampyrus
AAAATAAATGTCACAAAGAATATGCAATTAATGCTGAATGAATTGACCTTATTAAGATTATTATATGAGAGCAGAGAATGAAGAGACAAGCTAGGGTGGGGTAGGCATGAATATTTTTACAAAGATTAATTTGAGCTACGGCTGGTAAAAGTAGTAAAATTAGTAAACACTGGTTTCTTTTTCAATTTGTGGCAGATATTTGCTTATAAATATTTTAGCTTCTATCCTGTCTTGCTCTAAAAATACTGGCACAATTAGATAAATAAATAAGAGCATATATCACAAGTGTGGTAAAAATATACTTTAGAGAAATATTCTTAATAAGCTATTACAAAACAACTTAAATTTCATTCTGGAGTATCTAAGTAAGATTGGGAGGTAATTCTTCTGGAGCTTCTATATATATTGCATTCCTGGTGTGAGGCATCCCTTTACCACCCCAGAAGATCTCTGAAAGACATAAACAAGAGAGGCAAAAACAAAACAAACAAAAAGTGACATTTTATTATCGGTAAAACATGTTAAATTGTGCTTTTATTTTTTGGCTCAGAAATCTCACTCTAAATCTCAGAAGTCGCACTCACTGGAATCAGAAGACAGAGACCAGGGAGGGTCAGAGACAGGTAGAAAGCATTTGCTCCACCATCTGCAGATTAGTCAACCCAACCTAGCTGCCTGCTTTCTTAGGCCTGAACAGTTCAGTTCCAGTGGCCCCATGTGAGGAAACTTGAGGGAAAATGAATACCCCAGACTAGCCTAAATTCTTAGTACTATGAGACCCTCCTATATGGAAGGAGAAAGAGGTCTTTTCTCCCTTTGAAAATATATTCTCAGCTACTGGTGGTTGGCTTCCTAGCTAATCAGTTCTCTGGGATCTAAGCAGCCTCTGTCAGGCCTTCTCCTGAGGTGCTAAGGGTGGAACTAAGTAGAGGGCGTTCTCCTAAAAATAATCTTGCCCTAGAAAAAATATAGTCAGCTGGGTGAAAAAGATGAAGGGATTAAGAAATACATATTGGCAGTTACAAAATACTCATGGTGATGTAAAGGACAGCACAGGGAATATAGTCAATGATATTGTAATAATTATGTATAATGCCAGATGGGTACTAGACTAATTGGGGGGAATCACTTCGTAAGTTACATAAATGTCTAACCACTAGGTTGTACACTTGAAACTAGTATAATATTGAATGTCAACCGTAATTTAAAAAATAAAAATTAAGAAAAACAGGTAGGCAGCAAAGTGACAATGAAAATAATCATTCTTATGAGGCCAAGATGCATGAACTCATCATTATTTACCAAATGACAATCTAGGAATAGCTTCGACCAAACTCATCACTAAATTTATACTACTTAGTTCAAATGACAATGAAGGGCATGTTTATGGCATATTGTGTTTGGAAAAAAACTGAGTTAGAGGTTACTGTCATACTCAAAAGAGCTAAATATAAGGGGGCCCAGGTGACAAATAGCCAGAAAACATTTAGTAACAGTTTCTTTTAGAAATCACTTCAAAAATTTACAGTATTTGTAAGTCATCTTTTTAAAGAAGCTGAAATACTGAATATGAGCTCAAACTTTCAGTATACAAATGAAAGTAACGGTAGAAAATGGCATGTTTATGGATTCTCTACAGAAAGTCATTATTCTTCTGGCACTAATCTTGCTTTCCCTGCACCCACAAGCGGACACTATCTTTTTATGAAATTATCAGATCTACCATCAAGTAGATGGAAACCTTGAACATTAAAAAAAAAAAAAAAAAAAAAACCTGCCAAAATTTTGAAGAGAAAAAAATCCTCATGCACCTTGGAGAAATTAATTATGCTGTTGAAATTGTTGATAACTTGTGAGAAAAGGAAGCTACTTTCATCATTTATTCAAAGCTGCCAAAATGATATTGGAGACATTGATAAAATATAACATTTGCAATTTAAATAACAAAATATTTCATTTTTAGCTGTTCTGCTTTTATTTCTTGGGCAAATTCATTCCTCTTTTCAATGTGGCTGGGCTGATTGCTTGCCTTCATAATATACTGTTTAGAATGATTTAAATGGACTCCCTTAAAATAGAAAAAAAAAAGATAAATGGAATTTTTTTAAAAGCCCATATACATTGATATGTTTTGACATGCAATTCTTTACTTGAATTTATTATAAAGTTTTATTTTAAATTGTAAGCTTTAGAATTTGGAAATGTAGGGAAGGGGAGAAAGGGAAGGATTTGACTTACAATGTGAAATAGGATGTCTCTCCTAAAATTGTCTTCATGGGTTTCATTTTAATTAACCAATAAAAATGAAGATTTTTATTGTTTTATTCAGTTTCATTTTATGGTGCCATTTAGATAGTAAACTTTTCACACATCTATAGGGTCTGATAGCAATGAGTTTAATTTAAATCAAAACTATCGGTATAATTTAAAGATACCAGTGCTATTAAGAACATTTGCTACAGTAGTATATATAAGTGTATCTTTTTTCTTTTTTAAGAACCCTATAAAAATATTGGAGGTCATGCTGATAATTTTTATGCTAGTTTTTTTTATACCAAACTGTTCATTATATTAAGATTTGAAGATCTTTAAGAAACTAAGAAGTTCTTAATTCTCAACTAATTTGTTTCAGCTTCTTCATTACTAGACTAATCCTGAGTTGTTTAAACAATACTGATTATTCAGAATCATTAGAGTTTAATTTGCATTTTGTCAAAAATAGTAATTTTAATTATGTCTTATAAATAGCATTATTTAAATTGCTTTAGGCAGTAAATATATAATCAAGTAGGTACTTAGTAAAACAAAGGAAATATATTTTCCAGCAAAATTGAGATATTAAAAAACAAATAATATGAGAAGATAAAATACTTTATGTGAGAAAAACAATTATCTGGTTACGATTCCACTACTTGTAATATTGCTATACATATATCTGGATTTTTAGACCATTCTTAAGTTCCCTAAGATCCCACCTCTGATTATATAACCGTATAGCATATCAATATTAGCTTTTTCTGGGTTCATTTACCCTTATGATATCAAGCATATTGTTGATTTGAATATTGACTTGGGTTTTCTTCAAATCACTTCTATTCTTATGTAGGCAAGGAATATGTTTTTTGCTGTTCTCATCCTCAAATGCCTCCATGAATTTGATAAATTGAAAAAAAATTAAGTAAATAGATTTCAATCCACAGATTTATTGTTAACTATGTGTTTGACAATGTAACCAAATAACAGTGATAGGTAGAAAATATTCAAATAACTCGGATAATAACAACACCTCAGTGAATGAGTAATATATATAAAGCCTGTGTAACTACAAAATGAAATATTAGCACCTAAACTCACAACACTGTGTTTTGCACAAAATTAGAGATTCTCTAGTATTCATTCATTTGTTAAATACTCAATATCCATTATGTTCTAGTTATTATTTTTGTTGTTAATGAGTATTTTTCTTTGTTTCGGTGTGTATGTTTGTGAAAGTACTAGAAAAAAATCAAGTAATTTAAGGCAGAAGGAAAGTCGAGGTGTTGCAGTTTTAAGTTGGGTGTTGAGGAAGAACCAAAAACATTTGATCAAAAATCTGAATAAGGTGAGAGTGAGTCAAGGGGATATCTGGATAGTAAAAGTGTTTATTATGCAATATAGATGCGCTACAAAAAAATATTAGAGATGGAAGAATACTCTGTTAATAGTGGCATTGTAGAGGGTGCTAGAAAGTAGTAGGTTGTGGAAGAAAGGGGACAACTTTCTATGTGGGAGGAACAAACCTACAGAATTCTAGAGGGAGACTTAAGCTTGGTAGGGTGAAATGATGCTTAATTTCCACAGAGATTCATTCAGTGATCAGGTTATTGATAAAAATACACAAGAAAAATTGGAAAACAGGAATCCAGGTGACAGATCAGAACTCATGGGAAGAGCACAAGAGGGAGAGTCAGATCTCAGACTTTTATGAGAAGATGAACAGCCAAGTGGCAAGAATTCAAGAAGACTGGAACAGGCAGGAATCATGTGGCTCTCTTAAGACAGTTTACTTGTTCTCTCAGTGCTGAGAATTATTTTGATCCCTATTCTAATATCTTGTAATTTAAATCTTTTTGAGACATAAAAAAATTTAATTGTACAGCTCAATTAACTTTTACACTTGTATATACATCTATGCCAATACTAAATCAAATCAAAATATAGAATAATCTCAGCACTCCAAAGGATCTATCATGCCCCTCCCAATCAACAATCACCCCCGGATGTAAATACTTAATATCCCAAACTTTAAGTCAATTCGCCTGTTCTCAAAGTTCATATAAATGGAATCATATAATATATACTTTTCTAAGTCTGTTCCTTTCATGCAATATAATGTACGTAAGATTCATCCTGTTGTTTTAATTTTAATTTTATTTATTCTTTTATTACTGTGTACTGTTTCATTATGTGAATATAACATGTTCTATTTATTCCTTTTATTATTGAAAAGCATTTGGAGTGTTTCCAGGTTTAGATTATTATGGATAATACCTGTGGTAAACATCCTCATACAAGGTTTTTGATAAACTCAGCAGTCATTTCTGTTGGGTATATGCCCAGATATGGAATTGCTAAGTTGCTTTCGTATTTAGTTTTAGTAGATGTTGCTAGTTTTCCAAAATGGTTGTATAAATATATATTCTACCTCCAACAATGTATGAATTTGAATTGCTCTACATTCTTTGTTGCCCATCTGTTTAATTTTAGCTATTCTGTAGTGGTATCTGCTTGTGATTTTAGTTTGCATTTTTCTGATGACAAAGGATATTGAGTACCTTTTTGTATGGTTAGTGGCTATTTGGATATCTTTTGTGAAGAACCTGCTTAGGTCTTTAGCCATTTCTTTACTGTGGTTTATGGATCTTCCTTATTAACTTTGTAAGAGTGCTTTTCATATTCTGGATATGGTTGCTTTATCAGGACTAGTTGAAATTCTTAATTTAAATAAAGTCTAATGTTTAATCTTTTATGATTACAATTTTTTTGTTTCCTGTTTAAGAACTCTTTCTCTACCTCAGCGCCACAAAGATATTTTCCTATGTTTCCTTCCAAAAGTTGTAAGGTTTCGGCTTTTACCTTTAATTGTTATGATCCATTCTGAATTTCATTTTTGTGTCTGGATTGAGATAGGAGTCAAGGTATATTTTCAAAATAGATATCAAATTCACTCAACACCATTTATTGAAAGGACCACTTTTTTTTTTTTTAAATGAATTGCAGTGATGACATTGCCATGAACCAGGTAACTCTCTATATATGTTTCTCATCTATTTTGTTCCACTTATCTGTTTATCTCTTCTTGCCAATGCTGTTATTGTATAGCCAGTATTTTAAGTCCTCCAGCTGTGTTCTTTCATAATACCTTGGCTATTCTAGTTCCTTCGAGTTTCTATATAAATTTCAAATTCAGCACTTCTATTGTTATAAAAACAAGCATACAAACGAATAAAAAAACTGCTAGGCTTTTTATAGGCAATGCAGTTGAATCTATAGATTTGAGAAGATTGATGTCTTGACAACATTTACTATTCCAACCATCAACATGCTATGTTTCTCCATTTTATTTAATTTCTTTAAATATTATGTTTCTTGTTTTTGCTAGTACCAATGACTTCCTGTCCACAAATAATTCAGACAAAAACTTATAATTATATAAAAATAAGAAATTACTTCAATATATTTTAAGACTCAGTATATGCTTTAGTGAGATCGATACGACAAAATGTATCAACAGTTATCTCAGAGATAAATAAACTTTATATTACTACCCTCAAGAGTTGAAATTTTTACATATTAAAAATGAGAGTGTGTATAATTAATGCTCTCTTTTAGGGATAAGAAAAAAGCAAATTAACTAATGGCCTAGTTCTCTTGACCTGATTATCTGGAAGGCACAAGGCAAGGGACAATCAGAGAAACTGAAAACTACCCTGCCTCTCCCTAGAATGCTGAGAGAATTGGAGAATTCTGGCAGAAAATTTTATTGAGTGGGACCTCATACCCAGAGTTCTAAAATGGTGGTAGTGATCCCTCAAAACCAAAATCAAGGAAAATGGGAATCCACAAAATTCACTTAGAGTGGGATTTAGCTCTTAATGAAGCCTCTGCTGAGGGAGAAGGTGAGTTCACACAACCTAGGGGAAAAAAAAAATGGAGAAAAATGTTGTGACCCAAAGGTTTTCCTGAACCCTACCCCTACATCCCTCGGTGGTGAGGCTCACTTAAATAAAGCCATGAAGCTACCATACTTGACTGGGACATGTGAAAGATCTTCACATTTTGGCTTCTTTTTCCT
Organism: Pteropus vampyrus; assembly: GCF_000151845.1. NCBI lineage: Eukaryota > Metazoa > Chordata > Mammalia > Chiroptera > Pteropodidae > Pteropus > Pteropus vampyrus. The sequence continues at coordinate 1,737,726 of NW_011888882.1, forward strand.
GTTTTAAACAACAGCTTCACAACACCACCCATACTGCAGCAGTGACTGTAATACTGAGGTCCTGACAGCGGTCACCTGGAAGACTCAGGGACTTTGCTTAAATAGACCCCCACACAGGGATACCGATAATCATCAACCAACTGTAATAGAATCTACTTCTCATTTATCTTTCAGAGAAAGCAAGTCATTTAGGGGGGTGAAAAAATCAAAAGTTCCTAACTTAGTGGAGCACCCTCTATTTTCTGGGGCCCTTCTAAAAAGGATAGTTTTAACAAGACCCATATCCAGTGAAGGAATTTGAAAGAGGGCTATTGGGAATAGACTTTTGACACTCACTGATGTCTTCATATTATGGAAAACTCAAGTAATAACTATTATTTACAAGTGTTTGTGTAAAAATTCTAGTCCCTGAAGAGTCTAAGGAGTTATTACCATTCGAATAAAGGCAGTGACTATCAAATTATCACCTGATTAAATAAAGTTTAAAATAACAGTCAGAAATATGACTCTTGACTTCTTACATAGCTAATCTATCTAAAAATCCAAACATCCTCAGTGCTCTTTATAAAGTAATAAAGCTCATGAGTTCTGTAACATTACTTGCTCTTTCTTTTCCCCAGCCTCCTTATCATATGTTCTCTTTTCCTCATTCTGTCTTTGGATTTTATTGTTTTTCATTAAAACTTTGAGGTAGGATATATTAGGATATTAATTTATGAGTTTTTTCTTTTTTTCTTTCTTCTCTAATTTTAAGAAACTGGCAACACTTTTTGAGGAAATTGTTCTTAGGGCAAGATCAAAAATAAAATTTGTATATAAACTCTTTCTTTTCTAGGTTTTGCTTTCTAAAGCATGGACTAACTAAATAAAACACGATGCTAGGATGTTTCAGAAAAAGAAGATAAAGAAGGATACATTTTTTAAAAAGAGCAAGAAGTGATTCAGATATCCTGAGAAGAGGTTGAGTATGTTGTCATTTGTTCTTAAGTTTATCAGGAACTATATCACAGTTAGAGATGATGACGGAAGAACAAGCAGAGAACAAAATTACCATCTGTGACAGCAATATACAAAGATTCTAGAGTTCAAAGGGTCACTGTGAGCTTGAACCATGCAGGTGTCAGGATCAAAGATGATGTACAGGAGGCCAATTTACCACTTTCCCAGTGGAGATTATAGGCTCATTTTCTACTTTCTTGTAGTCTCTTAGGTTGTGAACAGGACCCAGTGAGTACAAAATGGATTATAATTGATTTTTAAAAAATATATATTAAAAGTGAAATATTTCTAGTCAACCTTAGGTTGGAGTCCTCTTAATACACAATCTGAATTTGTCTTTTGCCACTGATCATCAGTGAACTTTAAGAAACATTTTTTTTTCTTTTCAAAAAAATTTGTAGTGGATGTAGATGTAATATAAATAACAAGAAAATTCTAAGGGATTTGCCAAGTGATCAAATAAAATGTAAGAACTACGGCTACATAGTTGTTATGTGGATAAGTCATGTCAAAAATCGTTTTATAAATATAGTGCAATATATCTCAGTATTTCAGTTTCATTTTAAAACTTCGATTACAAAGGGTTGAATCTTCAAATATTCCCTTGAATTGTTAGTTTACATTTAGGTACCATTTCAAATAGAATAATATAATTTTCTCAATACAAGTCATCAGAAATTTTAAATGTTATATATATTTGACAATGATAAAAACAGGAAGTAATCTCTTCATTGATATAAAATAGTGTGAAAGCTTCTTATAATCTAATTGGGAAATAGTTTGTCATTAGAAAAGGTATAGGTATTTACATGTTATATTCATTTCCTATGGCCAGCATAAAAAAATGTATGATAAACTAAGTGGCTTAGAACAACAGAACATTATTGTCTCACAATTCTAGAGGCTAGAACTCAAATCAAGGTGTCGCCAAGGCCGTGCTCTCTACAAAGTCTCTAAGTATGGATACTTCCTTACTTCTTTCTACTTTCTGGTGGTGTCAAAGAAAAATTGCACTGGACAGGTAAACAAACAAAAACACTTTATTTTTCTGACTATTGCAATTGGAGTCAAGAATATTGGTAATAAAAGAGATTGAGCTCTATTGAAACAAAAGGCAAGTTAAGTGTTTGAGCCCTGGAGTGAGCTAATGAAAAATTCTGGAATGAATGACATCTGGTGGAATAGTTAGTTAGTCAATATTATTAGACCATCTGTGTTTGTCAATTGGCACATCTAAGTTAGGTCCCTACTCTTCTACAGAGACTGAAAGAGAGGGCATTTTCTCCCTTGATAATTACATTTCAAAGGGATGACTCTCAGATGCCTTGAGAAAGACACCCCTAGGTTATAAATTGACAAGTACCTGAGAAAAGATTTACATCTCAAAGGGATAGAGAAAAAATTTACAATTGCAAATTTTCCAAAGTAAATGCTCTAAAAGAAAAGGTAATTCTGGGGCCTATAGTCAGGGAAAAACTCTGTTTTAGTCAAGTTGAAGAAAATGTTAAGGCTGTCTTGGTCAGTTGTTGCTGGCAATCTTTGGTGATTCCTGGCTTGTAGGCAAATCACTGCCATCTGTGTCTGCATCCTCACATGATCTTCTTCCCTATGTATCTGTGTGTCCCTCTTGTCTCTTTTTATAAGGACACTAGTTGTTGAATTAGGTCTCATCTTAACCCAATATGACCTCATATTAACTAATAACATCTACAATGACTGCACCTCCAAATAAAATCACATTATGAGGAACTTGAGTAGACATGCATTTTTAGAGGATACTACTTAACCCAGTATACATGTAATGGTATTTGAATACTTTAAGACTTATGAGATGAATAAAAGACACTTTATGCTTAATTGTTGCTTTGCTCCTAATATTGATGTCAATTAGCAAACTGTTTCTTAAGAGATACATACATACACCACATACATACACATTAGAAGATGGATAATATTTTATTCTTAGTGATATATGTGAATAGTACAAGAACATAAAGGAAATAGTTCCACTATTCACAGTAAATTATAAAAGGAATACTTTTTCTTGTATATGTATTTCTAAATTTAAGATATACTGACTTTTTTCCTAAGTAGAAATATGAAATAGGCAGTTAAATATGTTTATCAGCAATTCAGAGAAGAGATATGGACAGAGGTTAATGTGAAAATTATGGATCTATACATGGTGTTTAGAGTAATGAAAATATTTGGTACTAATTAATATGTTTTATATTTATTGAGTGCTTATTCTGTGTTGAACACTGTTACATTCATTATATTTATTGTCTTACAGAATTCTCGTAATTTTATCATATTTGTTCTATTTTTATCCTCATTGTGACACCGAAAAAACTTAGGTTTAAATGGGGCATATTATAATATTTTTAAATGAAAATATCATAAAATCCAATTCTAACTGGATGAAACTATGTAGAAAATATGAAATTAAATAAATATGGTTTTATATGGCTACCTACAATATTTCAGTAATTTCACCAAGAACATCATCTCCTTCATCATTCTATTATAGTTTGTGTTTCTGCCTTCATCCTAACCCTGACTCACCTTGAGATCAAAGAGACCTGCCTGAAGGTCTCTTTGATCTATTGTTTGTATTCAGCAGAGAAGAGGAAGCATCTTCATCCAAGCCCTCACATCAAAATCCTGAAATTCACTTTGATTCAACTGATTTAGGCCAATCATATTTACCTTCAAATCACTCTCTGTTTTCCTGGACTTCAGGAAGGCCCAGGGCAGCAAAAAAGAAAGATGGATGGGACCAGGGGATTCTAAGCTTCCTAGAAAGTGTCCACTGAAGCTGCAGCTGAAATCAGAGGTGAGCTGAGGTGATGGGATACAGATTCCAGAGGTAGTTGGCTCTAATAATAGGACAGAATTGGAGGGAAAAAAAGATAAGGACAGGAAATGAAACCAGGGATCAAGCCAGCATTATAAATGCATGTGATAAAATTTTCTTTATTTGTTAAAAGTGGGCTTTTAAATTTGGTTATAAATTTTCTAACAACCAGTGGAAAGATGGAAATATAATCAGTTCCACTATTACAGAAATCAATCAGAAGGCAAAATGAAGAGAATAACTATTCTAAGTATTAACCACCCTCCTCCCTCAAACTCAAGATGCATTTAAAAGAAGGGGCTGTGCAATGTAATGAAAGATATCCTCAACAGTGTCTTAAAAAATCTATCAATACATTACATATAGAGTTCCTTGTTCTGGACAATTGTTGCATTAAAATTTAACTCAGGATAAGAAGTCGATGGGGAATCAGTTTATTACAGTCCACATATGCAACTTGTTGATCAAAATTAATCTGGGGATGGTCTTGAGTAACTGAAGAAATAGATGGACTGAATATTAGGTAATATATTAAAATATAATTTTTCTTAAAAATATTTTATAGCTCTTATGGGTAGAGATTTATATATTTTAAATATATATACACATATATATTATTATTTCCGCACAAATGCTTAAAAATAATATAAGAGGGGGAACAGTTTTTAATTAATAATTAGCTCAATATTATTCTATAACTTATTAAAAAAATAAGCAAATAAAGCTAACACAATTATAAGCTGCATTAACATAAGCAGGATAGTTGAAGTGAGTAGTGAGAGTCCTCTTCTAGTCAGAGTAATTCTCAGACCATACCTGCATCACTGATTCAAACTCTAGCTGCCTAGATTTTAGACAAATATTGACTAATGAGCAGTTTCAGTGGCAAGTCACAAGGATAATTTTAAAATGCTAAGCATGTTTTTATAAAGAAAAATTTAAATAATTGGAGAGATTTAATTTTGAGAAAGTCTAGAATTTAATATCCACTTTCCAAGGTGTAAGTAGATGCCATAGAGAAGACATAACAGGTATGTGAGTGCTAATCTGAGAAGCAGAACTTGGACCAAAGTATTCAAGGTACAAAGAGATAGAGTTCTACTAACTAGAAGGAAGACCTATATAGTGGTGAGAAATTCCAAATATGAAATAGATTTCATCATCAAGAAATGGGTTTGAGTCCTTGGAGAAATGTCAATGGGAAAAGATATTGGTGAGAAATTATTCAACTTTTGAATGTATAATTATAATAAGTGATTATAATGTCCATTAGAACACTAAAACTCTGTCATTTTGTTCAGCATTCAAAGTTCTTACAATTTATTAATGTTAATCTATTTATCAATTTTTTAAAATCAAATAAATATATGCTGCATGCATTTTGAAGCATTGGAGGATACAGTAGTGCATGAGAAAGTGAAGGCTCCATTTTAGCTTACCCTATTTGGGAGGAGTTGGTTTAGATACAGATTGACAATAAACAAATATATAATAGTAGGAAAAAGAGAATAGGATAAGGAACAAAATATCCACATCACTCCGAGGAATGTTTCTGATGTGACAGATGCCGACCCCTGCCTGTGGAGATTGCTGTTTTCACCTCCTAGCCCAGTGAGCTCTGTCTGAATGTCTTCATTGTCTCATGTCACCTGCCATTGAATCCATTTTTGTGGGCTTGTCCCTGATGATCTCTCTGTGATTCCTTGGTCTTTTCAGTCTGAGAGCCATTTAAGTTTCTATTCTGATGGTATAAACATGTGCAGTTACACAAACAGGAAATGGGATTTAAGGTAGGATATATGAAAACCAAGCATACAAAAATTCATCAAAGATTACTCCTCTACTTAGAAACATCACATCAAAAATTCTGTTCTAAAGTCACTAAAGCCATGTGTCTCAAAGCATGATCTGAAAGGAAACTGCATAAGAGGCACAAGAAATACTTATTAAAGTAAAGATTCCTTCTCCTTCAAGCCACAGTTGAATCTTTGTGGGTTGTCAATCACCACTTTGAACAAACTTTTCAGGGATATGTGTATACACTATAGTTTGAAAACCTTCATTTCAAAGAATAAAGAATCAATCAATAAAAAATATGAGTACCTTAAAGAAAAAATTCTCAGAAACATCAAAAATATAGAACTTTGTTTACAAGAGCCACTGAAAATAAAATATGGTTTCTGCAGGCTCGTGGCTGTGGTTTCTAGAAAAAGTTAGATAACTTGTCAGTTTCCTTCCAATTATAAACAAGGCACACAGGCTATGTTTCTCCACCACACTCCAGCCAGTGTCTGATGCCTCTGCAGAGGCTGGTTCTGTCGATACCAAACAACGTAATATAAAAAGAGATCAGATTAAATTAAGGCTTGGAAAACTCATTTTCTAGAGAACAGAAGGTTTCCATAGTAACCTATAGAAACGTATGGAAAAATTAAAAACTATTTATTACTTTCAAACAGGGCCATATTATATGCTAATTTTCACAAGCATGCTTGTACTGTCTTCCTATCTAGGTTGTAAGTTCCTTAAGGAAAACTTCTTTAATAACCTTACTTCTTGCATATAATTAAGAAAGTTCAAAAATATTCAACACATACTAAATGTTCAATAAATACTGTTTTTGATGCTGATGGGACAGTTAAACCTCTAGATTCTTAGCCAAATGAGGATTTTTTCTAGGGTAATTAAGAAAAGGAAAAGGACTTTAATATATATTATAGTTTATCTATATGGAGAAGTGGATTTTGCTGTATTAGTCATTATTTATTATCATTAAATGTCTTACGTTGAGAGATACAGAAGTGGGAGAGAGGGAGAGGGTGGGGGAGAGAGAAAGAGAGAAAGAGAGAGAGAGAGAGAGAGAAAGAGGAGAGAGAGAGAGAGAGAGAGAAAAGAAGGAGGAGGAAAAGGAGGAGGAGGAGGAGGAGGGGAGGAAAGGAGAGAGAGAGAGAAATACGAAAGTTGATTGAGAAAGGCTTCTGGATTTCATTTATTTACCATTAAAATAAGGGAAAACGAAATAGCAATAGATTATAAAAAGCCACGTACCCCCATCTTGAAGTGTAAAGAGTTGCTGGTAAAATCTGCATGACTTTTAAAGAACACAGTGAATCGGATTAATTTAAATTAAACTCCAGTGACAGAGTAATAGGCCTTATAGATCAAGAGAAGTGCTAGCTACAGTGTCACCTGGTTTTAGCAAAGATTTTGATTTTATAACCTATGATAAAATTATAAATTAGGTGAGAAGATTTGGTCCAGAGCAAAAAGCTAAGGGATGGTTAAGTGACTGAAGTTGTCTTCTTATTTGGAGGAAGAACTTTTAGTATTTTTCTTTGTATCTTCTGATCAAACTAGTCAGCCTTGGCACATCTACATGGTGTTATAATTGAAACAACTAATCCTCATGGATGCCTATAATTACACTGTCTTGTAAATTAGTTGTGGCTGATTGGTTAGACTCATGGTCAAAATTATTTTCTAATGATTTGCCACAGAGAGTCTAGACAGAGCCTGAATAATGTTTTAAACTCTGTACAACTATTTCCCTATATGCCAGGGCTCAGGGGACAGACTTTACTCACTCTGACTAGAACTCAGAGAGTCATTTGTGAGATGTACATGGAATACAATATCTTGCAAGTTCAAAGGTAAAGTCTTAGAGGATCCGTAATGATGTCCAAAAAAGAGATATTGTAAGTCCTTGAAATGGAATATTGCAAATTCATTGGGGAATCAGATTTATACCCAAGTACATCAAAGATCAATTTTTAAGAAAATAATAGATACTGTTTTTCAGTTTTAAAGTTCCTACTGGAGACATTAGCCATAGCAGATTAAGTTCATAAATTCAAACAGTGAGATTCAATTGCCAAATGTTTAAGAACCAGATTAAAAAGATAAACAGTTCTGAAGAATTTAGTGCAGCATAGTTTTTTCATTTTTTTTTTTTTGTATATGTCAATGGTACAGAGTTTAAGGAATTTTATTTCTCTAGGTATAGCAGCAGAAGAAATTATGCTATTGTGCAATTAGAAACCTGATTCATACTATGATTGCATCTTTAGTTCTGCTTCTCAGGTCTAGGTTGCTGTCTTGAAGAAAGTAGAAAGTGTCTATCATCTACTTACCTAGCATTCTGTTTATGTACTGTCTATGTACTCTGTCTATTTGTCTATCTATCTGTCTGTATGCCTGTCCATCTATTCATCCATCTACCCCCTGCCATATTCTAGGAAAGATTTAGCTTGGTTCTTTGATGTATACTTGGGAAAATAGTTTACAAAATTTATCAGTCTCTAAATTTGAATTGAGTTCTATTTGCCTATCGTAAAAATAGTTCCACTTTAAGAAGACAATCATTTTTCAAAGATAAATTAGATTAAATAATGTTGAGGACTTAAGAGAATTAGGGATAATAAATAATAATACTTTTTTGATTATATTTAAAAAAGAAATGTTTAACTAAAAAAGAGTGATAACACTGTGCTGGGCTATTACAGGGAAACTTCTACTTATTCTTCACTGCAATGGGACTACTATGAATACTGTATTTCTCTCTAGTATTCTAAGCAGACTATCCATTAACTCTTCTAATTGCTATTACATGTAGTACAAGGGTTTTCACCTCTCAAACAGTTTATGTAACAATAATTCATTCAGAAAGTCATCCATGTGGAAGTCTCTATAACAATGTAAAGTTCTCCCCAGTGTGTAGCAGGTAATTATTTTCCTAAAGTTGAGTTGGACAATAATCTTTGTGTAAACAAGACATTTCTATGCAGTCTGTTGATGATTGTTAATTAATTTTATCCATTGATGTAATGCAAAAATTCATTTAGAAACTGTAAATTGTATGAAATATTAATTACGTGCTAGAGGTTTCAGAGCACCGCAGAATAACAGAAGTGGGTATTGATAAGCTTTTAATTGCAACCAATTCAATTGAGCTATTATGTTTTCATAACCCATGATTTTTCATGAGTTATCTGTCAGTTTATAATAAAGTTGTTAATTGAAGTGAAAACAGAATGCGTGATCTTTGTTTTCCCAGTTGTATGCTCGGGTTATCCAGGAAGACAAATATACACATAGCCAAAGTTATATTGCATTTTCAAGGCTAACAAAGCTAACTAGATGGAACCAAAAAGAAAGAAAACAGAATAGAGAACATGACACAGTCTCAGGCAGAATCCTTTCTATAGCCCTTCACTAAATAGGGAGAAGCCAGGTGACTCAACTGACTACAAAGTGCAGAGAAAGCCCAGATGAATGAAATCATCTTGTATCCATCCAATGTAAAGATGTTGGAATAGAAAATGATTCAGTGTTTGTTCGAGGATAAAATAAAACATACAGAAGAAAAGCTTTCCCCTTCTTTCAAAATTTAACCTTGAATGCAATTCCTTTAGTATTTAAAAAATAGTCCAAGCATTGTCCAAGCATTGTGGTACTTAGTATCATACATTTTAAATTCTGCAAAAATAACACATGATAATAAAATTAGAAGAATTTTTTTTTATATAATTTATCAATGCCCTGCTCCTAGGCAATGATAATCCGTTGAAGGATAAATAATGCATTCATTTTGTTTAATATGTATTTTAGAGTTAATTAGCACACTTTTACAAGGAAAACCAACATTAAATTGATTTTATCTAGCAAAAGTGCAAACAGGACTCATGTAAGAGAAAGAGAAAAGAGGAGAGAATGAAAGGCTGCAGGCATTTTGAAAACAACAGTTTTTCTTTTTCAGGCTTAGATGCTGATTATCAGGCACCTAGCAAAGAAGCCAGTCAGGATATTTTGCTCTTAGATAGCTGAATGATTCACACAAGAGAACAGTTTAGTTTTTATGTTTGTTTTTAAAGGTGGTAAAATTAGTATACAAGATTATATATATTTTAGGTGAACAACATTATGATTTGGTATTTGTATACCCTATATAGCATTCACCACTGTAAGTCTAGTTACCAGTCATCACCGTACAATCAATCCCCTTCATCTTTTTCTCCCTTCTCCCAAACCCCTTCCCCTCTGGTAACCACTGTTCTCATTATTATGAGTTTGCTTTTGTTTTGATTGTTCATTTTTAAAGATTTCACATATGAGTGAAATTATACAGTATTTGTCTTTCTCTGACTTATTTAACTTAGCATTATACCCACAACTTTCATCCATGTTGTTGCAAATGGCAAGATTTCCTTTTTTTTTTTTTTAATGACTGAGTAGTACTCCGTTGTATACATATACCACATCTTCTTTATCCTTTCTTCCAGCAGTGGGCACTTAGATTGTTTCTGCGAATAAGGCTGATCCTCATCATACATCTCCCAAGGCTTTTACACATACCATACCTTCTGTTTGGTATCTTCTGTTTCAGCTCCTGTGCATTTTTACTCTCCATGCATGGTACATATTAGGTGTTTAGCAAATGTGTGTGGAATGCTATTTTCTCTGGTGACTGTGCTCTTCATTTCTGGTAGCTACTTCCTGGGGGTTATGGGACTAGCTAGAGTAGCGTGGTAGTCATCAGAACTGTTCATAAATGTCAGCTCTATTGTTCTAAACACATGGTAGGACTTCAATCTTTCATATGCTTGAAACAGCTGCAACCATGTAACTTGCTTAGATCAAGAAAATATATGACGTGATATATGATTTACTTTTTAGATATAACTTAAAAGCCACCATACAGCCACATGCTTCTCTATTATTTCCTATTAACTCCCATCCCCACTGTCTTTTGTGGCTTTACAAGTTTTCACATGTGAGAAGCAGTTCCTGATTTACTCTTCACCCATGAGGGATCCAATAAAAGTCAGATATCAGATATCAGTAGCAATGTTCGAATGTCTATCAGTTCTAATAAACAAGGTGGATTTCCAAATATAAAATGACACCTCTTAGTCTTTAGGATTTTTATAGCCAAAGTCTACACCAATAATATTTGGAGGTTAAGTGTTGATCTAGATGAGTAATAATGAAATTAAGTATTTTTTCTAAAATCTGAGTTCACATTTCCTTTCCTTTCTTTTGTCTTGAAAAGAAACAAAGTATTTCTCAGTAAGAGGACACTTAAAACAAGCTCAGTTGAAATTCAGCAGTAGGATTGAAAAAAGATATGTAGAGAACTATTATGTTTGGAATACCAATATCATTAAGCAATCTACTCTTTCCTGGTTGTTTTGTATATACTCAGGGAAATACATTTGGACACATATTCTGTTCAAAGGCATCCCATGTAGTCTTTGAGGTAACCGTAGGTAATATTACAGTTGATTGGGTTTTATTGTTTGTGTTGAATAGTATATTCCAAAAGTCAATTATTTTGCCTATACTATTCTCATTGCATACAGACATTCTGAGGCAATTTCCCATGCCTACATGGTGAAATATGTAAGAATTGAATTGTTAAGTCTACTATTTTTTTTTGTCATAAACTCGAGTTGACTTAGAGATTGTATCTAGTTAAAGTTGATTACATTCCTCACTTGTTCTTCAAATATGCCTAGATACTGGGCTAAAACAGTTTTACCACAGCTATTACACATGTTCTTGCCTTTACTCTTCCAGCATATCAGACTTACAGCCAGTCCAATATTCCATTAAAGAAGCACGAATTATTTTATGAAAACAAGAAAGAAATAAAAATTCAACTTTGTGTAAGTAAATTAGTATGTTCAAGAGGGATTAAATTCATGTAATATTGAGACAAATATTATATCTATACATACATATATTCATAGCTGTATAAGTAAAAGATGTTTTAAACATTTATGTTCTTAAATTATTATTCATAAGTGGTCAGCTTTTATAATTGTCTATATTACTATGTATGATATGATATAATGACTTGCTCATTTAACTTTTTATCCTTAGGATTATAATAATATCTAAAATCAGTAATTAGTTTGAGGAACAAAAAGGCAAGTGGAAACATAAAGGATTCTTTCTTGTTCAGTAAATACAGCGCTAAAGTGATAATGGTCACTAATGAGGGTTGCATACATCAGTTTAATAAATTATTGGCTTCAAAGAGAATTGTGAACAATCAATATCTAAAAAAAGGCCCCAATTTTTAATGGACAACCAGCACTGTACTACTTTCATATAGAATGCATTTGAGGTGGTGACTAATTTCATAGTAATTGAAAGACATTAGAAATTAATAAATACTTTTTCTCCTTAAATGTCAGACAAAATGGCAGTTGTTTCATTGCTTTCATTGTTGAAACTGAATTTATGTTTCAAAAATCTTAAGGTTTTATATTTTATATTTTGTTTTGTAAATCTAACTTCTTTTAATTGTTTTAAAACAAAAATATATCTTTCTTCCTGGTATGAGATAAAACAAGATAATATATGCACATAGCTTATATGTGACAGATATATAAATTATTAATAAATTTGAAAATTTAAATTGTTTTTCTCTGCTTTGCTACCTATTTGCCCTTAGAATATCATTGTAGATTCTGTGGCCATTTAACTTGGTTAATCTATATTCTTGTTTAATGATTTACCCTTTTCTTTTTATGATCTATTTTCTCCAATAGGAATTTTTACTATGCCTCTAAACATGGTCATTTCTCCAACCAATAAAATATCATTTAAGCTGCATAATCAATTTCAAGTTCCCATATCCTTCTCGCTTTAAAAAAAAATTATTATTACTATTTGAGCTTTAATTTTGTAATTGTAATTTGAATTTTTATCAAAATAACACATATACATTGTTTAAAGGTCAAATAATATACGGTTTATAAGGAAAAAAGAGCAGTCTCCTTCCTACCTCATCTTCCTATTCCTAATTTCTTCTCTCTAAGTAGCACCAATTTCAACTCAATTTAAAGTATTTTTTTTCCTGAAATTACTGTTATTATTCTAAATATGGACATTTTTCAACTTTGGCATGGTTTATTGACTTTCTACTTATGGACTAAAAGAATTTACAAACATATATGCACATACAAATACTTCTCTGGACTCTCAATGAATTTATTTCACAATTAAAAAAAATCTATATTCATTTCAATTGGACATCAACTCGTAGCTCAGTCACATATTACATCATTACGTTGTTTTCCTGTATAGCTTTTTCTTCTCTCTGAGATTTATAATGGCCTTGATTTTTTAATCATTGAGGTTTTGGCGTAGCTGTTGCGAATCAACAAGTTGTCTGATAGAACTAGAGGTCATTTTCAATGGGATCAAACACACCAGGTGATCTATGAGCTCTACTTTCTCCACACACACAAAAATATCCTTCCTGGTGCCTCTAACATTCTGCACCAATCTGAATTGTCTAAGTATAACGACTTCCCTAGACTTTTTTTTCCACTTTTTTGGGGGATTTTGTTTTGTTTTGTTTTTGTTCTTTTCCAAGGAATAAGTTTCATTCCTTTCTCTTTCTTAATTTACAGCTTCGTTTAAATCTTCCCATAGTGTCCTGAAAAAAGATAGATAGTTGTAAAATTCTTGAGTCCCTACATTTCTGATAATGTCTTTGTTTTCCTCTCATATGTGGTAATGCTTAGGTCAGGTTTAGAATTCCCACAGAAATTGTTAGGTATTATTTCATTTGCTTCTAGCTTCTAGTGTTATTAAAAAGCCTGAAGTTGTTGTGATGCCTAATCATTTGTATGTGATCTGTAATTTTTTTTCCTTTTTGAAAGTTTTAATGTTTATTTTTCTTTAATCCTGATGAACTAAATTTTTATAAGGCTATGCATTGTTGTGGGTGGTGTGGGTCTTTTTTTTCCCGTTTACTTTACAGAAGTAGGTGTTATTTATATATGCAGAAGAGATAGGTTCAGGAACTTGCCCCAAATTACACAAGCAGTAAATAACAAAACTTAGATTAGAACCCAGTTCGTCTAGCTCTATAGTTCTCCCCGTTGGCCATTAAACTAAGAATTGAATAGCTTTTTATAAATTTAGCTTGGGATAAGTCCTTCTCTCTTCTTTGGTTTTATTCTGCTGTGTATGAGGGTTCCCATAGAATGACAATTTTGTTAGTGCTCCTTGGAAAACCACACATTTTTTATTAAGAAACCACAATGATTAAATCATGGTAACCATTGTTAAGACATATATTCTCTTGGAATAAGCTGTTACAAAACCCAATATGCATATAAATCATCTTTAAAATAATTAAATAGTCAATCTATATGAGTTATAATTTTATCTTTAACAATTAATAATCACAAAACAGCAATGACAGTTAATATAAGGATGATAATAAAGCCATCAATTAACATTTATTCAAATAAAAATATACACATAGGGTTTTTTTTTAATTAGAAAAATTGACTATAAACTTCATGTTGAAAAATAAAATACACAAGCAAGAAAAAACAGGCACATTTTGGAAACAGAGTAATAAGAGTAGGTTAACATTTTAGATATTAAAATGTATAGAGTAACAATAATTTGAATAATACCACACTTTTGAATGTAGAACAGATAGATTAATGGAGTAAATGAGAAATTATAGAAATAAGATCAGATATTTTAGGGATGTAATAGGTGAAAAATAAACAAATATAAGAGGAAAAAGTGAATTATTCAGTAAGTAGCATTGGACCTTTCCACCATCGCAGAAGACACAAGTCGGGAACAGCTAAAATATGCTGCAGAATTAAACAATTCCCAGATATTAGTGACTTAAAAAAATAGAAAAGATTTCTTTTTCATGTTGCATGTTCATTGTTGGTTAGATGGTATACTGCTCTGTGTCATATTCAGGCACTCAGGCTGAATGAGGTTCCTTCTCCACACTTCCACAATTGCCAATGTAGGGAAAAGAGAAGGTGGTGTATTATACACATTTGGATCTTTAAGCTTCTGAACAAAGTAACACACATCACCTTGATTTGCATGTCTTTAACCAAGGTAAATCGCATACCATCACCTGCTTTCAAGGTGGATATAAGAAAATATAATTGTGTATGTACTTAGAAGAGGAAAATTGAAGATTTGGTGAAAAGCACATCAATATTTTCCTCATCTTTCTTCCACGACCACCTTTACTCATACTCCAAGACACTCCATGAGAGACAATTGAATAGTACCTTTCAGTAATGTCATCAGTTGACAGTTCAAGAGCTCTGAGTATGCCCTGCTGTAGCCTGAACGTTTGTGTCCTCCCAAAGTTGAGAGTTTGGGCTCTTAGCCCCCAAAGTGATGGTATTATGAGGTTGGGTCATGAGAATGGAGCCCTAGTGAATGGGATCAGTGCCCATATAAGGGGCCAAAGAGACCAAGATCCTCCTCTTCTGCCATGAGAAGACACAGCAAAAAGGTGGTCATCTATGAATCTGTTGGCACCTTGATAAATGGCTTGTTAGCATATTAATAATAATATTTGTAATAAGAGAAATATAACTACAGGGAAGCCCCAATTTTTGACTCACCAGATTGACAAAAATGAAAATGTTTGATGATGCACTGATTTTAAGAGAAAGGTAATGGGGAGAAGGAAGTTTCATCTATTGCTGTATGTAACTATACCACCTATGAAGAAAAGTGTGACTATTAAACATGTACATACTTTGTGACTCAACCATTCCAATTCTAGATATTTATTTTACAGATAGGATGTGGGAAAAGACATATACAATAGGAGACATTACATGCAGTATTTTTATAGTAGAAGTTTCAAAAATAACACAAGGACCCATAAATATTAGAAATTGATTAAATAACTTTTAGTACACATAGTTGACTACTCTGCAGTTGTTCCATGAGCACTAATATAGACATATCCCTAAGATATTCTAACTCACAAATAATAATAAAAACAAGACACAAAGGCAAAGTATAATATGATATGCTACCAGTATGATAAAAACAAGAATATAAGCAAATCTAAAGAACACATAAAGTAGTAACAATGGTTGTCTCTAGAGAGAATTGGGTGGCTGGTGATGGGAGAGGAAAGATTTTTACAAGATTTTTTGTACTTTTTAATTTTTTTTGCCAAATTTTTACCCATTCTGAAATAAATTAAATTAACAAAAATTGTTTTGAAGAGATCTTGATTTACTATTTCTGTCTAAAATAATAGTTTAGTGATGCTAACATACTTTTTCTTGAGCAAATTACATCCAGCTTTAATGCATGTAATTTAGCAATGTGGATCTGGTATTATTTGCAGCAACATTTTAATTGTCCCACATATTTTAAAACATGTCTACACAAGACATCTAACAATGACAATATACATAAAAAAATTATAATCACGGAATCTTATTAAACTAAGGTACTTACATGCTAATTCACTGGTTTTTCATGTATTTAATGTACAAAAGTTCTGTAAAATAAACAAAACCATTTTTGATCAAATACATCAATCTATCTTTTCTCTCTCCTCTTCACTAGATTTATTATATATTAACTTTAGTTTTAACATAATTACTTCTTCCTTTGCTTTTTAAGTTTATTTAATTTATATGTGTTCTTTCCAAACAAAATTATTGTTTTTTTATTTTCTTATAATTTAATTTTTGGTTTTTGTAAATTGCTCTGGAAGTTATATATTCTTAGCCTACATGTTTATCCCTAAGCCTGGGTGTGATCAGCAAATTTAACTAACAGCAGGTATTTAAGTTAACAATTTGATTAATTTCCCCTAATTTTATATCTTGTATAAATGAAATAAATGGTATGTTTTAAAAGTTTATATTCTAATTGTTCTTTATGAAAAGTTTTATAAGCAATATTAATTATTCTTATAAATAGCCATATATAAAATCTATAGATGCCTCTGTAATTCCTTTGTAAAATATTATATTGTATACAAAGAAAAATTTTATCTTTTCTTTTTCTTATGACTGAAGTAATCAATCAATCAATCAATTGATCATTTTTTGGTCTTACTGTTTATGCTATGATCTGCGTATATTGAATAGAAGCAATAGAAATGGATATCTTGTTTTGCTACTTAAAGAGGATATACTTTACATGTTAGCTTTAAGAGTAACTTTTGCTGTATGTCTTTATTATCTAAATTTTTCATAATCAGGAAATTTAACCCAAGATTGCTATTTTTTTCTGTCATAAATGGATTTTGAACCTTTTCGAAAATATTTCTTCAACTATTGTAAGGATCACATTTTTCCTTAAATCTTATAATGTAAGTATAGTTGGGTCATGATTGATTATTTCAAATGCATTTGTGGATTCACTTCATGAATATTGTATTTAGTGTTTTTATACATTTTTTCCATAAGTGAAGTTAATCTATAATTCCCTATTTTACTAATTTATTTTACTAATTTTGTCATTTTTTGTTTTAAGTTTACACTATTTCCTAGAATAAGCTAAGCATATTTCCCTTCCTTTTCTAGCAGGAATACTTTACACAAGACTGGAAAGTTCTGCCTTTAATTTTGATAACTTCCAAAATTATTATTATTATTATTTCAAAACTATTTAGGCTGAATATTTCCTTTCTTAAAACATTTTAAAATACTGATTGATTTTCATTATTGTTTAATAGACACTTTAGGCTTTCTGAATATTGTTCAATTTTTCATAATATATCTTATCTTTCTTACTCTATAGATACCTATTTCATTCTTAACATAATTTAATTTTCTTTTGTTTTCTCTGATTAATCTGAATAGAAGCTTGCCTATTTTATTAGTCATTTTGAAGAGTCTACTTTTGGCCTTTAATATGCCATTTTATTATCATACATACAGTACTAAATTCTAAGTATTTAAAATTTTTCATTAGGCATTTTTTTTGTTTTTAAAATATTTGAGTTATTTAGAACTTACTTTTCAATTGTACATTTTTATCATTTGTATTTATTGTTCTGATCTTTGCATATAATTTCTTTTCAATATATTAAAATTATTTTAGTTCTATTTCTAAATATGATTAAGAAACAAGGACTAGAACAGCACTTGACACATAGTAGATCATTAAATTAATAGTAAATAAATAAATAAATAAACAAATAAACCTGTTAGTTGAGTTTTCAATTCATGTAACCTCTTTTGTCCTATTTTATCTATAAAAATTGAAAGTGATGTATTGAAAGCTCCCATATAATGTTGCATTTGTAAAAGTCTCTCCATATATCTACCAGTTTTACAAAATATGATCTGAGAGTTTAGGCGATTATAAGTTTAAATATGTTATATCTTCTTTGGTAAATTAAACCTTTTATTATTAGGCGGTAATACTACCTAGTCTTGGTGTTGCTTTTATCTTACAGCCCATTATTTCTCAATATTAAGATAACTACTCTAGTTTTATTTTGCTTATTTTTTGGCTGATATATTTTCCCATCTGCATTTTAACCATTTATGTCCTTATATTTCACGAATGACTCTCGAAAAAGCTTATAGCTGGGTTAAAAGTACGGGTTGACAATTTCTGTCTTTTAACTAGTAAGCGTAGTTTATTTACACTTCTTATGATTACATATGTATTAGTCTTATTTTCACTACTTTGTACTTTTAATGTACCTCACTTTTTCCATTCTTCTTTTAGTTTTCTTCCTTGACTTATCTTTCTTTTATGAATTTACACGTTTGTTTACTATTCTCATTTGTCCTTCATCTTTTGTCTTACAAGCTACACATTTTTATAGCTATTCAATTAGTGTTTAACCTTGACATTTTAAAGTACATATTTAATATAGCCAACTATGAACCAATCATTACCTAACTATTCTACTCACACACACAAACACCACAAGGACTTTAGAGTACTTTGTGTTAGATTGATTCTTTGCACCTTACAATTTAGTATTATGGCTTTGTCCTTATTTTAAATCTCCTTAAAAATGATTGTTATTCACAAATATTTTCTTTTTCATTTTTGTTACCAATACTTATTGGATCTCAGATTTTCTTCATTTTGCTGTACAACTGCATTTTATGTTATAAATCCTTTTAATAAACATTAGTTGGGGTAAACTATTAATTTTATTTATCTGTAAAATCTTCATTCAATATTTTCTCTTTAAATGTAATTTTTTTGGATACATATTTCTAATTAACACTGATTTTTCTTTAACACTGATTTTTCTTTAACACTTTGATAATATTAATCATCTCTTCTGGCTCCCTTTGTTGCTGCTGAGAAATCAGCTGTTGGTCTAATTGTAGTTAACTTGCAGTTTTGTCTCTTCTTTTTGACAGATTTCAACATATTCTTCATTATGTATCTAGGTATGGATCTCTTTTCATTTGCTGTATTAACATCCATTGGGATTTTTGTTTTTTATCAATCCTATGAAGTGTTTTTTCAAATAAAGCTTCATCTCTATATACTAGTTCCTCCTTCTGACATTCTGATTTCGCATAATTAGGCCTTCTCACATGTACTTCATGGCTTATAATCTCATTTTTGTATTTTCCATTACACTATCTATCTGGTCTGCATTCCAAATAACTTCTACAAATATATCTTCCAGTTTATCAAAGCTTTTTAAGTGTCTTTATAATCTGCTCTTTTAGTCTATGTAGGTCTCATTTTGGATTTTGTCTTTCTTAAGTCTTAATATTGCTTTTTTCCTTTTGTGTTTGTGTGTATGTATACTTATTTCCTTGGAAACTTGTAGAATGTATTTGAGACCTGTGTTTAAAATGTATAACTCCAGAGAGAATTTGCATTTTCTTTTCTCATATATATGGGCATTAACAATGTTAGATCTCTTTATATTTTTCTGTTTTCTTTTTACAAATCCCACAGGGTTTGGCTTTGCGATTAGAAAATTTTAAAAGATAATTATTTTCTTGTATACCTAGTAATACTGATGAAACAGGTTCATATACTACCCTCTCTTACAAGGCATATTTTCCTCCTAAGTTCACCAAGAGATTTTAGAAGTTTGGAGTTTCTGGCTTTACTTCATGTGACCTTGATTTCCTTTATCCTGTTCAGACCCGAGGCTCTACTTCCTGTTCCCTAGATTTGAATGTTTAGTTAAAACTTAGGCTCCATGTAAACACAGATTATCAGATCAAATTCTGACTCCAGTCTTTGCTGAACTCTATTGATCTGAGTTTCCTAAATTTCGATTTTGAATGGTCTTCTTTGCTACCAATTTGTTCAGTCATGCTTTTAAAAATATATTTTACAAACATTATCCAGCATATTTGGTGTTCTGAATCTGGAATCAAGAAAAAAATTTCTCTAAACATCAAATCCAAAATGTTGTTACAGATGAAAGTCTTCCATTGAGTTTTTACTTTGACAGTTACATATTTAATTTCTAAATTTTCTATTTGATTCTTTTTTATAAGTGCTTGCTCTTGTTTCTTAAATCGCTATACTTGTTTTGTAGTTATATTGTATCTTCTACCACTCAGAAATAGCAAATGTGTTTATTTTAAAGGTACTTCTTTATTGCTCCATTATGTTATCATGCAGTTTCTTTAGACTGTTGGGATTGGTGAGAGGGAAATAATTGTCTGGATAGCAGAAATGTACCTTGTTTTGCAAACATCATCAGGATTCACTGACCTTGAAATATTGAACTGATTTTAAAAAGATAAAATATATATACAACGTAGTCTTGAAATATTATTAATTATATCTTAAGAGAAATAAATTTTTAAAGATTTTTTAAAAGACCAACATATCTCATAATAATTACATTATAGAGAGATGCAAATTGAGTTAAACTATCACTTGCTCTAAGTTTTCCTATACCGCATCCATACAGTTCACACATTCTACACTCCATCTTTGTTCTCTTTATTAGGAGGCTGACCAAACTACTACTACAGGGCAACCTGTATCCCAGAGTGGTACAGTGCCCTACTTTTGATTTGGTGAGTTCTCAATAGGGGAATGTTGAAGAGGAAAAGATAGGTTTTGCAAGTGGAGAGGAAAAGTGATCTGGCAGCTAGCTGGTGCCAAGGAGAAGATACTCATGTTAATTACATCTCATATTCCACAGACCTCAAAATATCAACAATCAAGATAAAGTGGGCAAAGCTCTAAATTCTCCCCTTTGGTGGTCTCCTTACTTGTCAAGGTATTTTTTGGCAATTATTTCTGATAATTTTATTGATGCAAGCATGATTTTGATAGGGAGTGTGTGTGTGTGTGTGTGTGTGTGTGTGTGTGTGTGTACGCACCTGTACACATGTGCATGCACACAATCATTCACCCCTCTCCTTCACCCTTTGCTTACCTCTTTCTTATATACTTTCTTTAATCCTCTGTTAAAAGAATGTTGTCTTGACTACCTGGTAGCCATTTGTACTTTACCTTATCTGCTGCTGAAAAAATAATTAATTTAGGGTTCCCAAAATGCTGGTCTGCCACTTTTATTGTGTTTTACATCTCAGCATATTCTGCTTCTTTCAAACATGTAGCTATGGAAACATTTATCACTTTTCTTCCTTTTCATGCAATAGTTGGACATAATGTTTTCTTTTATTCAGTGACATTTAGTGGTATTAGATGGTGAAAATGAACTCATATTGTGAATGAAGGCTTAGACAAGTATTATAGTCCTTGAAAGTACCTGGAACTGCTAATCATCATGATAAATGGCCCACTGTGAGTTAGTAGAAGTACAGTGTGTTGTCACTAGAAGCCTTTTGAATTGTAATTGCTTTTTTATAATGTTAGTAGTTATCTGACCAAATGCCAAAATGAAGAGAATCAGAAGGAAGGGGCTATTATGCCTTGATCTTACTTTATCTGACTGATATAGAATGCATAAAATATGCCCAAATAAATTTATTTTAAAGTTAGCCAAATTTCAAATTATTCTGTTCCCCCCATTTTTGGAAAAATATATGACATGAGTGCCAATAAGCCATGAAAAGATTATAAATAGAAAATACTTTTTTTTTTTTTTTTTGCAGTCTATACCCCAGTGCACTACTAATGAATAACTCACATAGGGTAGAAGTAACTCAGAGTAAATTTACTCTTGACATAATTTTTTGCAATAGAAATTGTTATTCTCAGTTTATAAATGAGGAAACTGAGGTTAAGAGAGATCTAAATAATATAATGAGTTTGGAGAATCTATTTAGTTCTATCATTTGTTTTCAGACAGAATAACTGAATTAGTGTGAGTGTTATTTTAGAGACTGTTCCTGCAGAAAGCATAATGAGAATCCCCTCTAGCCACCTTAAATTTTCTAATTCTAATTTTTTGAACTTGTGGTCAGATTCTAGACTCAGAATTGCTGTTTCATAAACAAATCTGTTTGGGTGCAAGCAGGAAAATAAAACAAAACAAATGTGAACTTTTTAAAATCCACCGAAGTGCATGTATATGAGTCAGAAGAGACCCCTTTCAAGATCTAACATAAAACTGCTTTTAGTTCTTTTCAAAACTTGCTAAACATCAGAATCACTTACAGGTGAAATGCTGTCATCCAAGCTCCAGACCTGTGCTGAGGAGAGGCAGTAAAGTCTAGTGAGTAAACGCTCAGAGCCTGAGTTAGACAACCCAGGCTTATGTTCTGACTCTGTATTAATTTAGTTCTTAAAGCTTTGAATTCTTCATCTATGTAAAGGTGTTAATATGGTTGTAGAGTCCTTGCGTGTGGTTTAAATGGAATAATATCTGTAAAGACCATAGAACTATACCAAACACATAGAAAGCTCTAAATAAATGTTAGCTATTAATATTTTTTACATTTTTAAAAATCAGAACGCCAGGACTATGAGAGAACCATTTTTCTACCTTACATGTAATTTTAATTAGGCTTTTAAATTACAGTTTCTATAGTAAGATATAACTGCTGCCAGCAGAAATGCTAACCCATGGGGTAGGAGAGGTAACTACTACTACTACACACACACAGACTCATACATATGTATATACACCTACAAAGAAAAAGAAGAAAAATGGCAGGTTGGATACCAGGATTATCAGCAGTTTTATTAGTAAAGTACTCAAGACTGTGGTAACTGAGTTTATACCTACTGAGTTATACTACAGATTGGTGGGCAGAACAAGAGCTTCCATAGGATGGAGCCATGTGGTTTAGGGAGAGGTAGTCCTTTACTCCTCAGAAGATCCTCAATGTGTCACTCTGTCCCTCTCTGTATAACACCTGTGGTGACTGTTGACAATTAGCGAAAACAAATGTGTATCTACATGTTTATATTCGGAATTACCTTTTAAATGTGATAGAATACTCATTATTAGATTTTGGAAATATATCTAAAACATTTTACTTTTAAAATGTTAATTTAAGAGATATTTATACAACCAAGATATCTAAACTAACATTCTTTGAATGGGCTAGTTGGCTAAGGATTTGTTGACACTTTAGGAGAAAAACACCTATATTTATGTGAGAGACTCTCTATTAGGCATTTATCTTTCACTCTAAGACTGAGTATAATTAGGTCAAACATCAGGCATTTATAGTTTACAAAATCTTCAAACACCACATCTTTTTGTGTTCTTTCTTTCTTTATCCACTAATTAAAATTTTGCATAGAATTAATTAAGACTGAACACCTAATCACAACTTTCACAGGTACAGGTCTATAAAGAACTTGTCACTGAGCATGTCAGAAAAAAGCAGGCATATTTTGAGATCTTTTAATGTATCTTTGTACGTACGTGATGTACCTGTGAATGGAATAACTCTGGGTAGCAGTTGTTTCAACTTCTACGTCTTTATAATCTTGAGTCATGCTTTTAACTTTTATACACTTGACTCTAATGAGACACTGCATACCATTTCTTTGAAGGTGAAATCTCAGTATTAAAAAAAAGATATTTTAAGATACATGAAAGTGCAAATATTTTCTGTGTGAGACAATTATACAAATTAACTTGTCAATTTTTATGCCAAATGATCCCAAGAATACTGCTTTGCAAGTTGGCCACAATTGTCAAAATTTCCAACTGAATTTTACTAATTCTCAGAATCTAATTTTAGGAGTATTTAAGTTACATCAAACTTTAGCATGTAAAATTATCTAGAAAAATTCTTAAAGCATAAATTGTTGAAACTCCAAGTTCTGATTCAATAGAAAATCCCTGCCTGGTGGGGGTAGACCAGGTGGAAGTTGTTTCTTGAGTATGGGTTGTCAATTGGATTATTGTTTTCCTAGTCCAATGTTTATTTTTCTAAATCAAACTACTGTTTGTTTAACTGAGGCA
>NW_011888882.1:1763907-1768869 GCF_000151845.1 Pteropus vampyrus
CACCCCATAGTGAGTGTTGTTTTCTCTATCGAGAAATACTTTTTTAAACTCAGGTATAGGGTGTAATTTTCCTAATGGGAAGTGGAGATGTACCCTGTGGACTTTGAGAAGGAAGTATTTCTAGAGATAAGAGTGGACCCAAGATCAGGAAAGTGGGGCCTGGATCTGATTTAAGCACAAAAGAAAGATCTTTTTGAAGGACTTGCTCTTTCTGTCTGTTTTTCTCTTAAATTGCCAAGGATGGGATGGGAATAGTAGGCTGTCATAGTTAGGGAATATTAAATTTATCCATTCGTATAGGTAATTTTCTTTAGTCAACTCAAACTTTGAATTAAATGCTCATAGCCTACTGATTTTAATTATCTCTTTCTCTATTAAAGAGGGAGATTATACACACACACACACACACACACACACACACATACACACACACATATATATATGTACATATAAGCTTATGTAGAGGTGTGTGAGAAGGACAGTAAAGAAAAATAAAGGGATCTTGCCCCACATACTCACCTTTACCAAAGCCCAAGGGAAGGTGGCTGCATCTTGTTGAGGCCCAATATGCAACATTCTACTCAGTGACCAGCATGAAATGAGAGGTGGCTCATGGGAGTTGGCAACAATAGTTAGGAGCACATGGTCAAAAGAGGAGCTGTCAGGTGAATGAATTTGGGCAGATGAGAGACAAAACTTTTTATCCCAAAGATTCTATGTCCTGCTTTGTCCAATGAAGTAGACATTAGCTATAAAGGTTTTTGAGCACTTAAAATGTGGCTAGTTTAAGTTGAGAATTTCATTACTATGAAATTAAAAATGCAAATTATCTCAATAATTTATTAGTGACACTGATTTCATGTTAAAATGGCACGATGTTGATATATTGGGTCAATAATATATTATTAAAATAAATTAATTTCACTTGTTGTTTTGTATTTTTTAATTATGACTACTGGAACAGTTAAAATTATGTACGTGGCTCACATTGGACAGTGCCAATCTAAATGAAGGGGACTTCCGAAGAGAAAGAGGAGAGATAAATGTTGGGTTACAATTCATTCAACAACTCTTAACTAAGCTTCTTTATGTCAGCCACTGAGCCAGGTGTTAGATAAGCAGTGGTAAATGAAACAGGCATAGTTCCTTTACTGATATCAACAGTATCAACAATATCCTCAGGGGACAGAAGCTAAATAAATAATTATAAAATTATATATAATGGTACATATCTTTAAGTTAAAATAATGGAGGGAATATAAGGCTACTAGCTTGGATCAGGAAGTCGTGGAAGGCCTTTCTGGGAAAATTACATTTATTGAGACCTGAAGTATGAGTGAGCTTTAGCCAGGCAAAGAAAGCAGGAACAGCATGTGCAAAGAGCCTGAGGCAAGAAAAAGATGTATAAGGCCAAGGTGCTGAGGTGCTATAAAAAAATATATATATATATTACAGATGGGGATTCAAGGATAGACATGGGCAAATGTACTGTTTAACAATGTTAACACTTTGGAAGAGATTTAAGCAAGAGAGTGAAATTGATTTGTTTTGTATTTTAAAAATGTTACTCTGATGTGGTGATGAGCAGTTAGAATATAGCAGTAGGGAGGCTGCCGCAGTTAGCTCAGGTGAGAGATAAGGTGTTTGTCCAAGCAGAGTGGATGCTGCTGTCACTCTCTGCCCTAGCACATGCTGCTTGCTTTCGTTAACTTAGGTCAGATATTCTCTTCCTTGGGTGGCAACTTCTCCCTATTATACGTCTTTCTGTCCCTTTTCTATTAATCTTAGAAACTTATTCCTTTATTTGTCATCTTTGGACTTTGCCAAAGATGAAATGCAACTTTCTGATTCCCCTGACTACTTCATTACAGCCTTTTTGCCTCCCTTTTCAAAAGTGACAAGTAAAAAGGAAGCATATTTTCTTTGTTCTTGTCATAGGTAGGTATTATGAATTTCATGGATTCAGAACACCAGAGAACATTGTTTCTAATAGCTGGTCCTAGGCCAAACCAGAGATTATTTTTTTGCTATTGAAAATGCTTAAAAATATTTTATTCTCTTGATACTGGATGGTAGAAACTTTTTAAATATGTACCAAACACATACACTGATTCACAGTATATTTACTTAGCAGTTTATCAGTTTATCAGGTAACATCAGATAACATGGTTAAAAAATTAGAATTATAAAAATATCTTTAGATAATAATTCTTCTTTTCCTGCTCATTTTCTAACCCAGCTCTTGAACAGGTTAACATTGCCATTTGTAACTTGTGTATCCTCCCAGAAATTGTTTCATACACAGAAGAACACAACTAAAAAACTTCATGTTTCCTTCACACATAGCAGCATAGCATAAAAATTGTTCTGCACAGTTCTTTTGTTTTTACTTTTATTATTATTGAGGAATGATTTCCACATGGTAAAATATACAGATCGTAAGTACACAGCTCATTGAGTTTTAGAAATTGTATATGCCTGTGTAACCCACAGACCTACCCAATCCATTGGTAAATTACCTGAACTCCACCTTTAAATTCTATTCTGATTATTACAATGTCTCATCAGCTCCACTGTTAACTGATCAAAGCTTCTATTATCTCTTGGCCTGGATTGGAAATAAACTAACCCATTTCTAGGCTCTTTCAAAGCAACAGTAGAATTCTTTTAAAATATAAAGTACATTGTGCCATATCTTTACTCTTCTCAAAAACTTGCAGAGAATGTCTTTAAAATGAAGAGCCTATAAGGTCTTAAATGATCTGGCCCTCCCTTACCTCTCTGCAGGACTGGCTTCATAATTTGTGGGGCTCAGTGCAAAATGAAAATGCAATACCCCCCTTATTTTTAAATTTCATTAACAGTATTAAAATATAAATTTTTTTCTTTCATGGTCTCTCTTAATCTGATATGTTTTAAAATTGCTATTTAATGTGGTATGCCCTAGGGTAAGGAAAGGCCTTCACAGCTGCCCAGGGGCCCCACCCTACTACTTAGTGTGCTGTGGTACTTGCTGGCTCCTGTGTTTCCTTTCCCTCCTTCCCACTGGCTGCAGGACCCAGAAGTTCTGCTCTAGCTGGGAGCAGGGAAGTCCAACCTGGCATCTTTCCTTCCCATAGGCCTACTGCCCCAACTCACTGCTGATGGGCAACTGCTAAAGTTATTGCAAACTCTGTTCCAGCATGCCATAGGTACTTGGATCTAGGATGAGTGAGAAGCTTCCCCCACTGAGCCATCCATGAAATGCTTCTTGCACTGCTACCCCTGAACTGGATGACCACCACTATGCTCTGCCTTGAGACACCTTGGATTGTGCACATCTAAGCCCTACCCTTCCTACTCTCCATCTAGGCCCCACCAGGCCCCCAGATGGAGAAGAAAGGAGACCCTGGAAGGCAGATCACACATTGTCCCATCAGCATACACTTACAATACACAAATTCAAAGACAAAGTTATTAATAATTTCAAGAGGGTCTCTGTGGAGCATTCATCCCTGAGCTCAGGGCCCCTCTGGGCTCTGGGCACAGGACACAGTGTAACTGCACTGGTTGCACACTCATGAACCTCTCCCTGACAGAATCAGCTCAACCCTATCTCCATCTCTCCTTCTTTCTTCCTTAAATTAAACTCCTTTGCCTTCTTCAAGCCTGTACTCAAATGCCACTTTCTCAAGGAGACATTAATTATAACCAATTAATTTATATCTAATGCTCCCTGAGTATGGTATACCACTTGTTCTATTTTTTCCCAAAGAATTAATCATCTTCTAAATTTTTTTAGAAATTATTTATGTATATTATTTATCATCTTCATTCCCTACTAGAAGTAGGTTTCATGAAGACAGAGACTACTTTCTGTTTTGTATACATATGTTTCCTGAGGGTATGTAACACTGACTGGCATGTGGTAGATGCTCAATAAACTTTAGTTGACTAATGAATGAACGAAAGATTTCTATTCGGAAATAAAGTATACATAATGAAATAACTCTCCCAAGAAAGACTACTCCTTATGTGTGATGTGTATATAGGAAGGGGAAGGAGGTGAGTCTAGGGAGACAGAGGAATTAGATATCAGTATTTCAAAAAGAATGCATGGTTTGGAGGGAGAGAAGCTATTTGCAGTTAACAACAGCAAGTATGTTCCACTGTATTGAAGGGAGAAAGTCTCTGTAAAAATCAGTTGATAAGTAACAGCTACTTTCCCAAGGTCACAGAAGTAGTACATGGCAGAGCCAGGATTCAAGCACAGATATATTTAACACCAAAGCCAGTGCTTAATCTCAGGGGTTATTTGCATTTAAAAAGAGATACTTGTTACTTCATGGATTTCTAGTTGGTGAGTTACAGGAGGGAGATATTTTTGCCTGAAGGGCCTTTCTTATTGTCTAAAGCCCTTTGTTCCCACTATGCTTCCTTCTTTTCCCACACTCCTATAGTATGCAGGTAGACAGACACAGAAATATTGTTAATCTCTGATTTACATGCATCCTATTGTATTGCTCAATTTTCAGATTAATGTACACCTAAAATCATATCATTACTGACATCAGTGGAGACTTTAAATATATAAATTATCCAAAGTAGTGGGAAATCCAAAAATTACCCACAACTGGGTAATACTGAAGATTATTAAAGAATCAGCTCCAAATACATTTTTTTCTAACAGTTTTACCCAAAACCATTTCATGATAGGTAGAGTGAAAAGTAATCCATACACTATTATCCATAGTGTATATTTCATACTAAAAATATCAAGTTGACTGTTAACTCAATATTTATAGATCTATAAATTCTAATTATAAATGAGGACTTATGTCAAATCTCATTTTCATGAGAAGTTCTAATTATAGATCATTTTAAATTTTTTAATAAAAGATGAATAATTATAAGACAGTAAGAAAATGAACAAGCAGCCAACAAGACTGGTGTATCCATATGTTAATATGCTGCGACTTCAAA
>NW_011888882.1:1768919-1779612 GCF_000151845.1 Pteropus vampyrus
TACTTTCCCAAGGTCACAGAAGTAGTACATGGCAGAGCCAGGATTCAAGCACAGATATATTTAACACCAAAGCCAGTGCTTAATCTCAGGGGTTATTTGCATTTAAAAAGAGATACTTGTTACTTCATGGATTTCTAGTTGGTGAATTACAGGAGGGAGATATTTTTGCCTGAAGGGCCTTTCTTATTGTCTAAAGCCCTTTGTTCCCACTATGCTTCCTTCTTTTCCCACACTCCTATAGTATGCAGGTAGACAGACACAGAAATATTGTTAATCTCTGATTTACATGCATCCTATTGTATTGCTCAATTTTCAGATTAATGTACACCTAAAATCATATCATTACTGACATCAGTGGAGACTTTAAATATATAAATTATCCAAAGTAGTGGGAAATCCAAAAATTACCCACAACTGGGTAATACTGAAGATTATTAAAGAATCAGCTCCAAATACATTTTTTTCTAACAGTTTTACCCAAAACCATTTCATGATAGGTAGAGTGAAAAGTAATCCATACACTATTATCCATAGTGTATATTTCATACTAAAAATATCAAGTTGACTGTTAACTCAATATTTATAGATCTATAAATTCTAATTATAAATGAGGACTTATGTCAAATCTCATTTTCATGAGAAGTTCTAATTATAGATCATTTTAAATTTTTTAATAAAAGATGAATAATTATAAGACAGTAAGAAAATGAACAAGCAGCCAACAAGACTGGTGTATCCATATGTTAATATGCTGCGACTTCAAAATTAAATTCGAATGAATAAATATTCACAGAATGTTTATTGTAAACTCAAGGCATTTATAATCTAGTTGAGATATAGATAATATTCTAATCCAACCTCATGAGACAACAATTTATACTGACTATGGACCACCAATTCTAGTTTTATGCTAAATACATTTTAAAATATTTTAATATTCCTTTCTATTTATTTATTTCTCATATCAATTCTCTTCCTAATACCTATCATTAAATCCTTCTATTTATCCATTTACTGTCTCTTGACAAATAACTCTGCCCCAATTACTTTAATCATAACTGGATTATTACAATAACCTTTCTGGCTCCACTTTACCCCTATAAATTTAGTCTCAGCACAGCAGCCAGAAGGATCTTTTTAGAATATAACACAGCTCATTTCCCTCCTCTGCTCACATCCTTCTAAATGCTTCCCATTTTACAAAAAAGAAAAGCCAAGGTCCTTATGATTACCTTGAAGTCTGTGTGATTGCCACTTCCCATCTCCCTTCTGACTTTCCTTTCTACCTACTGCTGGCTCACTTCCCTCTACCTTTGCTGCCCTCCTGTTGTTCCTCCAAGGTACCAGTTATCTGCTGCATTACAGCCTTGCACTCTTTGTCCCTCTATCCAATCGATCCTCTCTTTGATAGGTCTACTATCCTCAGGTCTGTGCAGTTACCATTTCTCAGTGAAGCTTACACTGTTCTCCTTATAAAGAACTGTAACTCCTACCTTCCAGCTCAGCATCTCATTATCCTTCACTCCAAATTTACTTTCCTCTATAGCACATAGAAACATCTAACATGTTATATTTTTAAAGTAGTTCTTTGTTTATTAGAGTCTCCATCTCTATCACCATCAAAAAATGAGTTTCGTGAGGGCAGGATTTATTTTTTAATCTGTTTTATTCTGCACCGTTTCTCCAATACCTAATATAGTACCTTGCACAGAATATGTGTCCAATATATAGGACATCTTCCTCCCTCCCCTTTCATTATTTTAGCAGAAGTTCAAAATAATGAGAAATTTGAGGGTGCTTATTCAATTTTTCTTGGCTTCTCAGTAGACTTTGTTTTGTAATGAATGACTCATTTCTAGGATGTCTAAAACTTCAGGGTGGTTTGAGTAGTAGTAGCAGCTTAATAGATATAAACGGGCAAAATCATGCATAGAATTAAGTAATAATAACATGTTTAGATGAACTGAAGGTCATTGGAAATGTGAGTTAATATATAAGTAAGTGATATTCTTATTGCTCTAACTCATTTTAATGACTTCAGCTATTATTTCTATAGAGACAAATTTCGCAACTATATCTCTATTCTAGACCTCTTTCAGTTTCAGGTTCTTCTGGATGACTCTATATAGATACCAAACATAATGTTTGTAAAGTTAAGTCATAGCATTTTTTTAAGTCAGCTCTCACTTCAAAATTTCAGAATTTCCTATTTGTGATAGTGGCAATATTATTATTATTTTTTTAGTTTCCCAACCCTGAAACAATGTAATTAGTTATTTTTATTCTAATTAATAGAAGGAAAGAATAAGATATTTTTTATGCTACTAAGTTAATGAAGAATACTTTATCAAGGACAAATTTTTCACCAGAATAAAGTAATTCAAAGGATTATGGAAAAAGTTTTTTATTGGGGATGGAAATAACAATTAAATAAGATCCTTAGATC
This sequence comes from Pteropus vampyrus, assembly GCF_000151845.1. Classification (NCBI taxonomy): domain Eukaryota; kingdom Metazoa; phylum Chordata; class Mammalia; order Chiroptera; family Pteropodidae; genus Pteropus; species Pteropus vampyrus. Next base: position 1,771,366 of record NW_011888882.1, read on the forward strand.
TTCTATTAAGAGTGAAATTTAGGGATAAGATTTTGTAAAGTGAACTCATTAGACCAAGAATGAATATGCAGTGGAGATTTCTTGTCAAATTAAAAGATAATAAATTACCATGTATTTCTTTAGAATCATTGAAGAACTGAGGAATAGAAGATGTTTTCAGGATGTATAAGCACAAGATATATAATGGTACCTGTCATTTGTGAACACTTTGTTGATCTGATGTTTTAGTTAGACTTTAAATAATGAGTAAGATTAGAATGTGCAAGGGGGTTAAGTATCCTGAGTGAAAAAACTAAAGAGTTAGGCAATCTAAGTGAAAAACATAGAAGGGATAATTCTTTTCTTAGAAAAATTAACTCATGTTTATAATCCACTATTTCACTCTACAAGGTATTGAGAGGCTATGGTTGGGATGCACTGACTGAAAAAATTCCCAATCTCGAATAAACCCTTTTACCATAGAATAAAGTTGTATTTGAACTCTAGAATTAACAGCAGCAAGAGGTTTTTGAAAATCAACCAAAACACATTTCTCAGCTCTGACATTGCTTGGAGCCCAGATAAATACACATCAAGGCAGTTTTAAACAGAATGTGTGAACTGGGAAGTTTTTAGGTTAAATAATTTCTATTGTCTCTTAGATCCTTTGGAGGCCATGTGTTCAACTATGGTCACCATCTGTAGCCACTTAGACTATTGCTTTTCTTTTCAGAGTACTGCATTTTCTAGTGTGAAAAAAGCCCCAGCTCTTTTTACATAGGCTTTGAAAACACAGAAATTGTTGAAATATATATAAGCCACAGCTCCCATCGCCTCTGTTATATTACTTAACTATAAAATTACCCCAAAACTTAGTAATAAAATACCATTTATTATGATCATAGATTCTTCATGTCAGGAATTTGAATTGGATATGAGTTCTTTCTTTGCTCCAGAGGACTGGGGTCTTAACTGGAAGACTCAAAGGTAGGGGGTGAACTTATCCAAAGGTGCATGCATATGTGTGAGAGAAAAAGAGAGAGATAGAGAAATAGAGACAGAGAGACAAAGACAGAGAGATAACTCCAGGCAATTGCCATGTAAATATAAGACTTGGACTCAGAGTTATATATCTTTTCTGCCTCACTCTTATATTGCAAAGTCACAAAGAACTGCACAGGATCAAGAGAGGAGGAAATATATTCCACTTCATGATTGGGAGTGCCAAGTTCCTGGAAAAACATGTAGGTCCAAAAATATTGCTGTGGTCTTTTTAGGTAAATAGAATTATCACATTCTATTGCAAAATCAATCAAAGGAAGACAATTATAATGGAAATGTGTGTGCACACCCTTGTATGTGTGATGATGTGTGTGAGTGGTTGTGTGAGATGATATCTCTCTATATTAACAATTCTAATATCAAGTAAAGGACAAAGACACATAATTCAGGTGGTTTCCCTTTTGCAAAGCTGTAAACTTTGATGGAAACTCTGTTTATTGCCTTTCTCTAGTAAAGGATGTCACAAAATTTTTCTATTTTTGCTGTGATACTTGGTTGAGTATGTTGTGAATGGTAGTGATCAGAAACACATTTGTGTGTATTGAAGACTTTACATTTACCATTCTAAGAAAAGTATTTTCCCATATATACATTGAGGGAGCAAAAACCTAAAGGAATGTTAGCCCTTCGCCTTATGATATATGCCACATCTTTTATCCACAGCACTTTCCAGTCTTTGTCCAATCCTTACTAGAAAAGAGGGAGATAAAAATAGTAATATTAGTCTTTGCTCTGACCACAAATTTTGCCAGGCACAGCTTTAAGGCGTTTTTGCAAGGGTTATTACGCTGAATTTATTCTTCATAAAAAATTAGGTATAGTTCACACATCTAACTGCTGGTGTAGAAAATCTTATTTTAAATGCTTAAAGGGCCTAGAGAGATGACTTAAATGTATGAATATGGCCAAGTGAGATGTAACGAGTGGCATCATCTGTCACAAGCTGGAGGGACCATGAGCATGTAAAGGTATTCAGTGAACTGGAAAACAGATGAAAACATGATATGCCAAATGTAAAGCAGGTGGAGATGGATTTTGCCCACTAGTTGTTCATGTATAACCTCTAACTCTAAAGACAACCAAATGCCTTGCTTTCCCACCCCCCATTATTAGAAGGAGAGGGTTTGACTTAGGACAATGGTCCGGGGATGAGGGGAACATGGAATGCTGGACTTTAAAAGGGAATCTTAGAGGTCTGGGAGATTCTTATACAGGAGGCAGCTCTCTCTTCCAATGTCATCTGAGTGGTAAAAATCCAAGTAGACAAGAGTGGGGCCTACTTGAGAGGGGCCTGCTGGAGAGGTGCCTACAGTCCCACTGCTACTTAAGGCCTTAAATTAAAGTAGTACTGAAAGTCTACCTTGGGTTACAGGATTTGAGACTAGAGATGGCATTTGGGCTGAACCTCTACATAGTAACAGTGTGCATAGCACACCTAGCATGTGCTTTGCAATAAGGGTACACTGATTTTGAAATAAAAAGGGATAAACTTAACTGTGGGCAAACAGAGAGAGCCCATAGAAGTGAGACTTCTAGAATGAAGGCACCTTTCTTTGTAATTGCCTGTCATTATCTTCCTATTTTAAAGTGAATGTTCACTGAAGCTTCCACTTGGTAACTGTTTTGGGCTAAAGATCATTCTAGCTCTCAGCTCATTTTGTAGAGCAGAATAAACCCATGCCCTTAGTTTATCAAATGATAGAAACCACATTTCTTATGGCTTTAACACTTCTTTCAGCTTTATTAAACTAGGCCCCTGACTTCCTTTCTCTTACAACATTTTCTTTAGATAACTTACAATTGCAAATCCTTTTCTGCCCCTTTGGGATATAGTGAATCTTTTTAAAAGCCTCTTGCCAGTTTTACAACCCTGGAGTACCTTTCTCAAGGACCTGGGGGTCATCCCTTTGAAATGTATTCATCATGGAAGATAGCGTCCCTATTTGCGGGAAAGGTAGGAGCCTACTTTTAATCGGCAGCGATAAGCAACACAGATGACCTAATCACAGAGAAAACATTTGCCAACTCAGGAGGTAACTTAATGTGCTCATATCCAATCGATCAACTTCCCCCTTGAGTCCTTCAGTACCTTTGTCATTTGGTCACTCAGACTTTAAATATATTCCACTCTTTGTTCCAGTGGAGTTGAGTTCAGATTTATTTCTGATGTCTCTCCCCTATTGCAACATCCTTGAATAAAATCTTCCTTGCCTGTTAAATTTATCTGGTGCAATTTTTGCTTTGACATTTCTCTGCATATAGCCTCCTCCATCTGTATTGGTTCTCTTTAACTCACCAGGGAAATCTGCTTCTTTTTTTCATCCTTCTTTCTTTTTGGTTCCTTCCTTCCTTCTTTCTTCTTCGCCCTCCCAATCTCTACAATTGCTTTCAGAGCTAATTTAATGTTATAAAAGCATCAACATGTAATGATAGTGAGAGGTAATTTTAATAGGAGAAAAGGTAAATTTCTTTATGCATAATTTGAGATAACAATGAGAAACTATAGGTTAAACACTTCTAGTCAGATAATCTAGTTAGAAAAATACATTGTGCTCACCTCAGAAAATTTTATACTCTTAAAATAATTTTGAACCATACAAAGTGATAGGATGTATTCCTATACAGAAAGTCAAATATGGTACAGAAATTTTGAAGCAAACTACTTAAAAGAAAGAGAGAGGACAGCTGTACACAGATTTGCTTTTTCTAGCTCATCCTGAGCCAACTGTCCTGGCAACAATCACCTGGACTCAAACAATCCTATGTTCAGCCTTTGCCAACTTGTTTACAACTACCTTTGCCTGGCTTTAGGGTTCTGCCCATGTGCTACTGGGAGATAAATGTTCCTCCTACTAATTATAGGTTCAGCTCTCCTCCGCCTACTTCAAGTGTAAATTACTTCATCATAAACAATTCCCTTTAAAACAGGTTATAATTCCCTGTCACCACCAATTGCTTCACAGCCCTGCAGGCAAGCCCCAAAATTGTTTGCAAAGTCTTGTATCCTCTAAAGAGAAAAGAGGAAACAAAAGAATGATGGAAAAATACAACCAGGAATCAAAATAAAACCACGAAAATCCAGTCTCCTGCCAATATTTTAGAAAGGCACTTTAAAAGCTTTTGAAACATTGCCATATCTGGGTTTATAGTGAGAGACTCACTGGATTTCTTATTGTCTAGAATAAAATAACATACATTTACAGGCAAAAACAAATGCCTGTGTCCAAATGAAGATGGCCTAATCGCATTACACACTTATGGATTATACTTTTTAAAGAAAATGTTCTTATTATGAAGTAGAAATCAAATCACTATGCAAACTAATGAAGTACCAATTTGCCTAATTTGAGAGTATATTCTGAAATGTATACCAAATCAGCCCACCTTTATCAGATAGTATGTTACTGAGTAGAATAGCATAAAATGCTTTTGAATAGGTTTTCCCAGAATTATATAATTACAAAGCTTGTCGTAATTTATAATGTATTGGTCAAGTATCCACCAAAACTTCTGGGTTCTAATAGTAGCTAGAAATAACTGGACAGGAAAAAAAAGACCATCAGACTCACTGTGATAAAATGATCAAAATTTGATTAATAGAATTTCTTATTTTATAACAAATAAAAATAAAAAAATAATAAAATTAAGTTATATATATTGTTTTCTTAAGGACAATATGACATAGCCTATAGACCAAAAATATTAAACAATTAAGGAATGCTGCTTCTGCAGGGGATTTAAAATTATGAGTACTTGAGTCTGATGACTTTTAGCTCCCTGGTTTTTATGGTTATGGAACATTTTAAAAAGACAGAGTTTTTTGAAATAATAAAGTTAAGTCACAGAGAATTTTTATAAATTCATATTTTAATAGATTTTATGGGAAAATATCATTAGATTTGCTTTGGAATATTTGTTCAATCTTGAATAAATGTGGTTCCAGACTTAGGAAATTCTACAGTACAGCAGAGCTGCCAAAAGTGTGGTCTTTGGACCAACAGAGTCGACATCATGGGGAGCTTGGAAATGCAAATTATTAGGCCCCACCCTAGGCTTAGAAATCAAGAAATTCTGGAGATTCTGCCCAGGATTTGTACTTTAACAAATCCCCAAGTGATTCTCTGAGGCAGGCTAGGGTTTGAGAACCACTTCTCTAAAAGAGCATAGCCTTGGGATCAAGTAGAGAGGAGCTTCGCAGGCAGGGGCACCCCCTGGGTGCTCCATAATAAAGTGATGGGTAGCATAGATTTGGACAACGCCAGCAGCCAACAATTGGTACTTGTGAAAACTATATAGGTCTACATTTTAAAACTATTTAAATCCTGAAATTGTGCCGTTGCTTTCCTACATTTATCATCACGTATTTCAGAACTAGTTATACTTTCCGTTGAGTTTGAAAACCTAAGCGATTTATCTGGAGGAAAATTCTGTACTCAAAAACTAGAAGATACCTATCAACTCAGTCTATGCAACTCTGCATTTGCCATCCAAACAGTAACTTCTGATAAGAGAAACACAGTTTACTTTCCTGACAGTTGTTCCCCCTGGAGACAAGGGATTCATTAACACACAAACTTAAAAGTTTAGAGCAAGTGGCTGCTGCAGGGGAAAGTCCTCATATTCTCTTTAGCGTGAAGCAGAAATCTTGCCCATCTGGATGGTATTTAAATTGTCAGAAAGTTAAATTATCTTGCCATTCATTGATTCATCTCTCCATTTATTCATTCATTTTTTTATTCTGTATTCATTTGAACATCTCTGTCTTCTCTGCATTGGCATCTATTGTCTTTTTCCCATTCAGTTTGAGATTTTCCTAGTTTTTAAAATGATGTGTGATTTTCTATTGAAACCTAGACATTTTATGAATAATGTTATGAGTCTTTGGATGTTATTTATACCTTCCATTTGAGCTAGCTTTGTCTATCACCGCTCTGGCAGAGGAAAAAAAGACTGCCTAATTACTGCCAGGTGGGTGTAGAAACCCAGGTTCCCATACAACTTCTGTTGACACTGCAAGGAGGTAGGGACTTGTTACTGTTGGCTGAGGTGCAGTTTCCAGCTTTCTGTTGGAACTCCACAGATACTTCTATGGTCAATAGCAGGAGCGCATAATTATTCCACCTAAGGTGGCCTCTACTGACACGGTGGGGGTGAGAAAGCAAAAGTCAGCCTCATTTCTACTTGGTGGTGGTAAAAATCCTCCTCCACTAGTTCTCCACTGACATCTTTCTAGTGCGGACGGGCACCTCATTACTTCCAGGTGAAGATGGAAATCTCAGCTCCCCATGTGGTCTCCACTAACAATGAGTGTTGAGTTAGGCCTTCTTATCTCTGCTGGACTGTTGAAAGGACTGGCTGGGTCTTTGACACCTTCACAGTGAAAAGACAGACTTGCTTGCTTATAGCCTGGTAGCACAGAAGTCTAGGCTCCCAGATCATCTGGCTTGGATGGGGTGGGGTTGGTTTTTCCCTGCTGCTTGGCCGGAATGGAGCAGTGATTGACTAATGGTTTTCTGTCTTGTTAGGCTGCCCTTTTCTAGTCCTATGGCTAGAGAGAGCAGATTTTTGTTTGTGCCCATTGGCATTTTTTAGTTATTAGCTTTTTTACTTCCAGGTCATGAGGCAAAGAAAAAAAAAATTCCAAGGGATTCACCACCCTGTTGTTAATTAAATTCTGGGTTTTCTAGCTAGTCTACTTCACTTTTTCCACTGTTAGGGGTCTTGTGTTTTTCTACATATAAAGTCCAAGAATTTATGTTGCACTTAGCTGGAGGAATAGGGAACAGTATGGCTAATCCATCTTCCCAGAAGGGAATATTCCTTTTCTATCATTTGTAAAAGGTACTGTTTTATAAATATGTGATTAAATTTAAGATTTACTTTAAAAATTCAATTAAGTCTGATTGTGAATTAAAAAGAACTGTATTCCAGTTTAAACAATAATATATTTGGCCATGGCTATATAATTTAGATTCAACTAATTATTCTCAGGACAGAGAATTTTAATATTTATCTGAAATTAGCAGAAACTCAAAAACTTATTTGCCTGAAAGCATTTTTTTTAAGAACAGAAAAATTTTAATTGCTGTTAAATCTCTACCTTTTTAGTTATATTTGTGACTCATTGGAGAAACTATAATGAGTCTATTAAATTTCTAGCAGAAAGTCACTAAAATCTTGATCAGAAAATGATAGAAATACTTGAATAAGTAAAATATGCTTTTGGAAAATACCGAATTCCAGACTCAAGAGGAAATATGTGGTGAAATAAAACCTACAGATTCTAATACATATCTACCAAGAGAAAATCTGGAACAGGAGCCAACAAACTTTCAGGGATCCAGTTCTAAACAATTACATAAAATTCATTTATTCTTTAAATAATTCATGAAATTTTTAAAAAAGTTTTGATATCAGGAGCATAGACATTAACATCAGAATCTAAAATACTTTAAACTCTTCACACCATAAAATCTCTAATTTACTATGCAATGTGACAGACAATCCCTGATATTTGTGCAAATTGTATGTTATGGATATGTGTAATGTGAATCGATTGATACAATCTATTACGTAGTTTTTTCTCTTTAGATGTGTTTTCATTCGAATTTATAACTTAAACCATTAAAAATAAAAAGAAGCATTATTCAAGTAGATAATATATTTTTTTATTGTGGTAAAATACACTTAACAAAATTTAGCATCTTAACCTTATTTTTAAGTACACAGTTCAGTGGTATTAAATACATTTACATTGTGTGCTACCATTACCCCTATCCACCTCCATAACTGTTTAAAATTTAGCATCTCAACCTTATTTTTAAGTACACAGTTCAGTGCTATTAAATACATTTACATTGAGTGCTACCATTACCCCTATCCACCTCCATAAAAGATAACTGTTTTCATCTTTTAAATCTGTAATTCTATACTTGTTAAACGATATTCTCCATTTCACCCTCTTCCCCACCCCAGCCCTTGGCAGCCTCCATTCTAATTTTTGTCTTTATAATTTTGACTAAGTACCTCATGTAAGTGAAATCATACCATGTTTGTCTTTTTATAACTGGCTTATTTCACTTAGCATAATGACCTCAAGGTTCATCCATGTCATACCTTTGTAGCTAATAACTTTTGTAGATTTGATCTCGGGACTATAAGCTACCCTGGAGATAGGAAATGGACCTTATTCATTACTGAGTTTCC
>NW_011888882.1:1779662-1787568 GCF_000151845.1 Pteropus vampyrus
TAGGGAACAGTATGGCTAATCCATCTTCCCAGAAGGGAATATTCCTTTTCTATCATTTGTAAAAGGTACTGTTTTATAAATATGTGATTAAATTTAAGATTTACTTTAAAAATTCAATTAAGTCTGATTGTGAATTAAAAAGAACTGTATTCCAGTTTAAACAATAATATATTTGGCCATGGCTATATAATTTAAATTCAACTAATTATTCTCAGGACAGAGAATTTTAATATTTATCTGAAATTAGCAGAAACTCAAAAACTTATTTGCCTGAAAGCATTTTTTTTAAGAACAGAAAAATTTTAATTGCTGTTAAATCTCTACCTTTTTAGTTATATTTGTGACTCATTGGAGAAAATATAATGAGTCTATTAAATTTCTAGCAGAAAGTCACTAAAATCTTGATCAGAAAATGATAGAAATACTTGAATAAGTAAAATATGCTTTTGGAAAATACCGAATTCCAGACTCAAGAGGAAATATGTGGTGAAATAAAACCTACAGATTCTAATACATATCTACCAAGAGAAAATCTGGAACAGGAGCCAACAAACTTTCAGGGATCCAGTTCTAAACAATTACATAAAATTCATTTATTCTTTAAATAATTCATGAAATTTTTAAAAAAGTTTTGATATCAGGAGCATAGACATTAACATCAGAATCTAAAATACTTTAAACTCTTCACACCATAAAATCTCTAATTTACTATGCAATGTGACAGACAATCCCTGATATTTGTGCAAATTGTATGTTATGGATATGTGTAATGTGAATCGATTGATACAATCTATTACGTAGTTTTTTCTCTTTAGATGTGTTTTCATTCGAATTTATAACTTAAACCATTAAAAATAAAAAGAAGCATTATTCAAGTAGATAATATATTTTTTTATTGTGGTAAAATACACTTAACAAAATTTAGCATCTTAACCTTATTTTTAAGTACACAGTTCAGTGGTATTAAATACATTTACATTGTGTGCTACCATTACCCCTATCCACCTCCATAACTGTTTAAAATTTAGCATCTCAACCTTATTTTTAAGTACACAGTTCAGTGCTATTAAATACATTTACATTGAGTGCTACCATTACCCCTATCCACCTCCATAAAAGATAACTGTTTTCATCTTTTAAATCTGTAATTCTATACTTGTTAAACGATATTCTCCATTTCACCCTCTTCCCCACCCCAGCCCTTGGCAGCCTCCATTCTAATTTTTGTCTTTATAATTTTGACTAAGTACCTCATGTAAGTGAAATCATACCATGTTTGTCTTTTTATAACTGGCTTATTTCACTTAGCATAATGACCTCAAGGTTCATCCATGTCATACCTTTGTAGCTAATAACTTTTGTAGATTTGATCTCGGGACTATAAGCTACCCTGGAGATAGGAAATGGACCTTATTCATTACTGAGTTTCCAGTCTGGTTTGTGGCAAAGTATGTGGAATTAATGAAGGAATACATTAATGAAAAGTTACTCATAAAGTCACCTAGAAAGAATAATGATATTATAAAAACATGCAAGTATTTCATTAAGAACTGAGACAGAAATAAATAATTTAATTCTTCTTAAATATGTTCTCCAAATAGCTCTAATAATCAAGAGCAACCATAGTCTCCTGAAAATCAGAAATATGTCCAGAACCAGTCAATTATACTATAAAGTTACAAAAAATATTATAATTTCATACTAACATTTTATGTCCATTTTTGAATTTTTGTTCATAATACATCCATGTTTATTTTAATATAAAATAACATATTTGTTCTTCTAAATCTTGAAATAAAATTAAAATTCCAGGAAGCAACATGCTGTGTTTTACTTTTGACTGCCTATGTCTCTCACACAGCAAAAGACAATACAGGGATATGCATACCATTATCCTAGAAGCCCAATCATAATCTTAACAGTCATTTAACATCAAATTACATGTTTATATTTTAAAACTATATCAGTTTATTAATATTTTCCAACTGTGATAAAACTTGAAAAAAACTTTAGTATATATTTTTTTATATTTGAGTAAAAATCCAACAATTATTGTCCAGTAATTTTCATTTGAATAATCTTCCAACATGTAAGGATGAACTTATATACCCTAAATCACATTTCAGTGACTGAATTACCAGGGAAAAAATATGCTTACTGTTAAAATATTATTATAAATATAATTTATGTACTTTCAAACAATGCTTATTTTCATGTTTAAACAAAGCTTCCAATTCTATATACCTAATAACATTTGATTTACATATAAGTCTAATACGTTACCTGTCAAAAGGTAGATTTTCATAACCTTTAAATAATTATTGTGAAGAGCTATCTTAATTAGTTATTTTTGAAGAAAAGTTCTTATGTAATATAAATAGACTAAAAATAAAAGTCATAAAGTCTTTTAAAATTATTCACAGTGTTTTCAAAAGATATGTAAAACCTAAATCATCTTAATAGTATCGCACATTAAATATTATGCTACTATCTAACAGTTGGATTTCATAGCATCTGTTATATATAATAATACAATATTTAAAACCATGAGTGGTGAGATTGATTCATTAAGAGCTCTACTTATGATTTATAGAGCTGATAGTACATGATTTTATTATGTAATAAGAATATTTACTTGCTAATACAATTCGACAACTCTGAAAGCCACTCTAAATATTATATTCAATTTGACAGGTGAGAAATTTAATTTTTAATTTAATAGGAAAATCATATTATAAATCACTTCCAGAAACACCAACCAGGGAATAAAAAAAATAGTTTTATTTTTACTTGTAGAGGTTAGCTGTCATTTAGTACATAGTCCTTAATGGTTATATAACTTAACTTTGTGTTTAAATAACAACAGTGAAATTTCTCCTGCTTCTATAAAAATATATAATGGCAAAATAAATGGTGATAATAAACCATAAATCAGGTAAATTTGTGAGTTTATTTTTATGACAAAATATTGGATTTGATTTTTAAAGAAATGCACACACACACGTACACGCACACACATACACATTAAAAGCAATTAATGGAAAAATAACCATTTTCTAGGAAAAGCAAAAAGTTCTATTCTGCACAGTTAATAAGAAATACTTTTTCTTAATTACATTATAATTTACTTTTTTCTATCAGGAATTTAGTTGCCTAATATTTTTGTAACTTTTGAATACTATTTAAAGAGATTGTTTACATAAATACTAATAAAACCTCATTTATTTCATATTTCAATTAAGTACACTATATTTTCTTATTTTTTTCTTCTTGTTTTTATGTAAAAGGTAGCAATTTAAACAAAGCAACCTGAAACTTAGAGTCAGATAGTGGCACATAGAACTTTTATGTGCCACTGTTCTTAGTGCTTTAGAGATATTCACTCATTTAGTACATGTAATAACCCACAGAGATAGATATTATTATAATTTCCAATTAATAACTGAGAAAACAGGCACAAAGAGTAATTTGCCCAAGGTTGTACATATAATTTGTAAGTAGAGGGACAAAGTTTCATTCTGAAGTAATCTGTTTCTATAGTTTATGTACTTCACTGCTATACTGAGTTCTTTTTAATTAAAACAATTAAATGAAATAATATAAGACAGAAACTTTTAAATGGTAGAACCCTTTGATTTGTCTCCTAATCTCAGAGTCATAGATTAACATGATTTTTCCTTAAGAGGTGCCATACTTTCAGTTTGAATCTTAATTTCCCTGAAGAAGACAAAGACAAGAATCAGACTACGAAATCTTAAAATACTTATTTGTTTAATTTATTGCGTAGCAATTGACAACTACATTCTGTTAATCTTCAACAGTTAGAAAACTAGTTTTAAGAAAAAGGCAAACACCCAAAGTTCTTAAAATAATTGAAGTTTTGTAAGTATACTTTATCATCCAAATTTATCTTGAATAAATAAATGAGTGTCTTTGTATGCATGTATGCATATGCCATTATTTATAAAATAAACAGGTTATTCTTATTTGCTTATTTTAATAAATTTTTCTCATTTGACTTTCATATTTTAAAAGGCCTGTAGATGGCTTTCAGATAATATTTGTATGACCAAATTATCACTTTGATAAGTAATATCTTTTTTATACTTCAATAAAGAAAATTATTTATTTTGTTTATAATTAATTTTCTAACAATGCTGATGTAAAGATCCTTACTAAAAACAAAAACAACAACAAAAACAAAAATTTATGATAAAATTATTCTTTACATGATTTAAGAAGTAAGGGCACAGGAAAATAAGAACCATTCTAAGTAAGATGAAGCTAGTGGTGATATCAGTAAATAGAATGCATGACAACTACATACTTTGTTAGAAATAGACTACAAAATACAGGGAGATACCAGCAGCAATGTGATGTACAGTGTCCTTCAAAACCACAGCTATTCAAAGTATCAAGGCTTAAAAGAAATTCTTCCTGTGAGTACACAGTACCTTGCTGAATTGTTGTCTTCAACAACTTCTTTACAGAAATTCTAACATATATATATATTCGATTTTGTAAATAAAAATATTATTTATTAAGAAAAATGGAATTAAAATCAAAACACATATTATATTGTTTTTATAAATAATTGCTTTTAAAAAGAAATATTTTAACATATAACATCATATAATATAATATTATATAATATGTATTATATAAATTGTCAATGCCTTCCATCTGAGACACCAGGGACATACCCATAGTTTTACAAACTTGGGGTCATTCCTCATTGAAACAAAGGAGAACACACACCATGGGGAAAAATGGAGTGTCTTAATAGAAGGGTGTTAGAAGGATTTGTAGGATTTGAGCAGAGTGGTTTTGGGAGGGTTCAAGAAAGCAGGGATTTGCTCTGGAGTAGATGCAGTGAGGAAGTAGTTTCATCCAACGATCAGGTATCTTGGTTAAACTTACCTAGAAGGAAGGAAAACACTTGTAATATGACAATTGCAAAGGAGCCACAGTCACTCATATTAGCCAGGAGAGGAGGTTGTTTAGTATTATAGTTTGCACAGTGACCTTGTTTGTGTCTATGCTTAGCCCAAACTAAGAAGCAGTATTGTTTGTTCATTTTAACTCACTTCATCAAAGTCACAGAGTGGCCCTGTCCGAAGTTAATGTTCTCTGAGCATGTCTGGGTTCAGTTGGATACAGGACAACAACACGGCCCACTTCAGAATGCCAGGGTAGCACCTAACAGCATCAGTTTGTTGCTGCTAGTATGAGGCCAGTTTCTGAATGTCAGGGTTGACTCTTCTTTTGCTAGCCCTCTCTGTATATAAAGCTTTTATAACAGTTATGGATATACATATTTATATTTGTTTAAAAATAGAATTATAATACGATAAAACATATAGAGATATAACTTGCTTTTCACTTAACAATATATTACTAAAACATTTTCACATCAACAAATATACTTCTTAAATTCTCATTTTTAATTGAATATCTGGTACTTGATTATATAGATACACCTTGATTTATTTAACCTATATTTTGAAATCTAGTTGGTGAGGTAAACTTTCAAGGGCATTTACCTCTGCTAACTTATCTATTTTTTTCCTTGAGGATAATTCTTAGGAGTGGAGTTGTCTGGGACAAAGAGTAGTAATATTTTTAAGATTCTTAACAAGTTGTCCAAGTTAAGTCAGTTTATATTTACATCATCAATGTATAAGTTGGACATTTTGTTCCTACAACCTCAACACTATTGATTGTTGTAAGGTTCAAAAAAAAAGAACCTCTCTAATGAGATAAATGATAAAGGATATCACATGGTTGCTTTAGTTTGCTCTAGTAATAGTAATACTAAATGGATAGCATTTATTGACTATGCACTAGGCTCTGTGCTAAATACTTTACGGATCTTAAAAAGTGGACAAAATACACATTTCAGTTGAACAACAAATGGCTAGATGCTAAATCAACAGTCAATCCCAACTGAAACCAAAGTTGAATACCACAAAAGCAAATTAATACTGAAATTTTATTCAAAAAACATGGCTAATTTCAGAATTTTACTTATTATTATTTTATTAATTATTCAAACATTTAGCAAACAAAATTTATTTTCCTGAAACACCAATTTCTCAAATCTTTCAGCTGCTACATTTTTCCCATGGTCACTAATTCCAACAATGACCAGATATCCATTTTAAACTGGAATGTTTAATAATATCACTAACCTCTTTTGTACAGAATGGAATTTTTTTTGAAACATATCTTATTAGTTACATGTTTTCTAAAAATATTTAGTTCTTAAGATTCATAGCTTAAGGAAAATCCTTCCTTTTCAACTACTGAAAATTGTTTATGGCCTCAAGCACTAATTTAAAAGTCATTTTTTAATATAATTTCTTAGCTAATGTAATGCAAAACTGTAAGGAGTTGTTTTAAAACAGTCTTGTAGTCTATTGTTTTAACATTTAACTAGTAAACATGAAATATGATTGGAATATTTTCTTTTTCTCTGAATTTTCCTCTTCTTCTATTGTATCTGGATGTAAATAATCATGGTTATTGTTGAACACGACATTAGAATTTTTTATAAAATTGTGAGATGGCAGAGTTGACAACCTGCTTTTAATTCACCCTCAAAAGATGTAAAGAATACCCACATAAAACTTCTTGGAAGACTTACAATCTAAATGAAATTTAAGAAGTAAAAATTAAGTAAATTTATAAAGTTTAATTTTTAGGTGCTCGTAATGTTAATACACCAAACAATTATTAATATTTAATATTAGAACAAAATCCAATTTTTTATTATGCTGTCTTACAGTGTTTTATATATTTTGCAAGCTTATTAATTTTTTTATAGACAATCAGAGTAAACTCTTTTTTTCTAACATTGTATACTTATATCTTATGCAATTTAAATGTTATAAAATTATTATTTATTATAACATTTTATTTTTAAAAATAATTATTTAATTTAAACTTTGGCCAACTTTAGAATTTTAACAAAATCACATAATATAATTTCTAAAATGCTTACATATTGTCCATGTCCATGAGTCTCTGTTTGTTTGTCCTGGTCATGGACATGGACATGGACAACAGACTAATGGTTACCAGAGGGTAGGTGGAAGGAAAGAGGGAGGAGGTAGATGGGGTAAAAGGGGTCAAATAAGTGGTGACAGAAAGAAATCTAACTATGGGAGTTGAACACACAATGTAAATATATATATATGCCTTACTGTTAAAATGTACCCCTGAAACTCTGAATTTTGTTAACCAATGTCATCATTAATAAAAATTAATTAATTAAAAATAAACAAACAAATAAATAAAATGCTTACATATACTTGCAAACATCAGAAGGCAGATCTTATTCCAATGGCCAATATTGTTATGCTAATTAAATGAGATAACCAATCAGATATGAAATCATTGATCTTGTTTAAGTTCTTCAAAGCCCAGAAATATCATTCAAATTGTTGATATGTTATTTGGATATTTAAAGGCAAACTCTAATTATTGAAATAGAAGTAGAACTTCAGTACATTCTCGCTTTTAACATTTGATTTTTTAACAACACTCTAAGTAGCATTACCTTATTTTCCAACAAAATATGAAGAAGACATAAAAACATTAATGAACATGTCTAAGTAGGAGGTGATAGAGCCAGAACTCAGACATCCTCTATGATCCTGAAATTCACAAACTTAAAACATCAATTTATTGAGCAGATTTATTTGATTATTAATAAATGGGACATTTTTATACAAGCTTGTTTCCCACTGATATTTTTTCTCTTAAAATTGCCTATTTATAACATAGAACCATTTGAATATGGGCTTATTATTAATTATTTATTTTCAAGATATATTTATAGTTAATAATCTTTTATCTACAATACTGTGTAAATATCTTATTATTATTATCTTATAAAAATTTT
>NW_011888882.1:1789048-1794282 GCF_000151845.1 Pteropus vampyrus
TCTTTCAGTAAAGCCAGTGAACAGTAACAGGTGGCCTCAGATCTCCCTGTCCCAGTTCTTAAAACCCCTTTCATTTCAAAAGGAGCTCAGACTGGCCTTGCTATCCTTTTGCAATAGTGTTGAATAAAAAGTCTTCCTCTCCTGTTTAACGTTGTATGGTGAAGTTTTTACTTTGACAAACGTGTCTACTATAATTTTTTGGTTCATTGGAGTTACCTGAGCCCTGCTGCTTGATGCCACAGGCGTTCTTAAAGTATTCTGACTCACAGCAAATAAAAGGACTGGAATAGAGATTTCTTTATAGGTTTTAAGACCTTGTTAGCCTTCATTGCTTCACAGTCTTGAATTTTCTTGGACTAATGTTTCAACTTTCTTCTTACAAGTTCTGATCTTACTTCTGAGAAGTATCCTGTGTGCCAGAATTTTGTTCTCTTCCATCTGATTCCATCTACATTTAAACTGCTTTAAAATTCTTCAAAGATTCTGGCTTGCTCTCATCACATGCTTCCAATTCAGAAGATGTTATTTTACAAATTGTGCATTTCTAGGTGATTTCTTTCAGCAGTGAAAAAGTGTGAATCATATATATCCTCAAGATGCCACCGTTTTCCTGAAATTCATCTTGGAAGCCAAGAAAACTACTCTACACAAAAGCAAATAGAAATAATAGACACATTTTCAAGTCAGACTTACTTATATAACTTATTGTATTTCTTCTTTAACATCAGTCATCACTCATTCACTCCACTCTATCCTAAATCTAGGGCTCAATATTTTATAGCCTCCTAGCCTCTGTCTGGGGAAACTTTTCTACAAACATAGCTTCCTTGAATGATGTGTGTAAAGCATATTCTATTGTCTTCAAGCTGGTTCTCATTGGCCAGGGTATTGTGGATAACAGTGTTGAGAATGACTTCCCATCACAGTGAAATTACCTTTATCCACATCTTCAGGCAAAAATTTCATGATTCTGTAAGCATGTACTTTTATCATTTAAAAAAGGCATGTTTTAGTAGTTCTCATACTTAGTTATGTATATAGGTAGTCAACCAGCTTGTTGAGTCATTTAGAAATCTGGGTGTGGCTAGAAGGCAAATCTGGTAACCTTCTCTTGATAGTTCTAGAACTTCTGATTTAAAGGACTGAAAAAATTTGGGAAAAATAGTTTGAATTTTTCATTAAGCTGTGAACATCTAAGATAATCATGTTTAGACATGAATCCTTGCCTTATTACTGCTTTTTTAAAAAAATAAACAAATTAACCTCTCTAAGTCTCTGGTTCCTCACCTTTGAAAATGAGAATCATTATGATTACCCCTTTGTTGTTGTGAGGACTTAATGATATAATGCACGAAAGTGATCAGTACAGGTCTTGGGACCTGCTATGCAATTGAGAAGCAGTAACTACTATGGGTATGATCATAACGCTATCCATGATGAAAGAGTAAGAGAAGAGTGCAGAATTTTAAGTTTTTTCCCTCTCTATAAAATAGTTTCTTTATTTTAATCTTAGAATTAAAGTATTTATAGGAGAAGTTGTCAGAGAGAGAGAAGGACTTCTTCATTTTATGTTCTACGTACATTCAATTTTTAAAGACACCTTTCCTCCAAATAAACTGGAAAATGCTATTACTTATGGCTAACTATAATAAATACTACCATGGCTAATGACAAGTTAATAAGTTAAATAATAGTTTAGTAGGTATATTTATGTGGCCATTAAAGCATATAAATTATTTAAACCGCTTTCTGTGTTAAGCATCATATTGGATTCAATAAATACGTGAACTAACACTAAATAGTTTATAGAGTAGATGAGACAAAGTAGAGTTAAAATATAATGCAAACGCTTAAGAATAGCATAAGCATTGAAGTGAGTCCTCTCTAAAAGTGATGGAGGTGATGGTGGCAGGATCTTACATATTTATACTTTAAAATGCATTATAATATTAATTCTCTAATTTAGATCTCACCAAAAATAACCATTAGGTAGATATACTATTTCTAACTAACAAACTAAACTAAGGGTTAGAGATGTTACTTTATATACCAAAGTTCATATATGAAAAGTTCTAGAGCTTGATCTCTAATCAAATCTTTCCGATTATAACTTTATACATTTCATTGGCCTGACTTCATAACAAACAAAGAACATGATGCAGTCAATTTCATTTAGGAGGCTACATGACCCACACTTTTTGACTTTATAGGCTAATGCTTATATATTAGTTAGTTTTTTCTTAATTACCGGGAAACTGTTTTATTGATTGTTACTGAGGAATAGTCTATGTTTAATAGTTATGATTCAAGAGGTTTTTTTTTTTTTGAAATTCTAAACTTACAGATATCTAAAACCCTACTTTTATAATCCAATTACCTTCGTGTACATTCCATTTTATTTTGTTGCACGTTAAAATTGAACACATTCAAAGGGTTAAAAATGTCTCCTATTTCTATATAATTGTCACTGACAAGGAAACTTTTATTTCATATGGCCTTTGAAAGCAGCAAATGAGGTTTAGCTCTCTGAAGGCCATGCTCATGAAGATTTATGATACCTGAAGGCACAGAGTCCCTAAATTAAGGTCAAAGCATCAGAGAATTTTTTTTTTTTTATCACAGTAACAAAGAAATCATTTTCTAAAACCTTTCTTTAGTTTTGAAAATCATTGCAAAGATATATTACTTGGCAAAAGGTGGAGAGAGGACATTATTTTATATTATAGGATAAGATCAGTTTATTAATTATTTCAATGTAGAGTGAAAATTGGAGAAAAAAGAATCCTAGGAAAATTGACTCAATATTTGTTTTTACTTACCATTCATAAGGAATAACTATTAGTTGTTAGTTATGTTAAAGATTATAAAAATTTATATTTAACAATATGTCATTTATAATAACTAGTGTAATATTAATGCATTGAGTAGGCTTAGGGTTCTATATTTTACAAAGTTTATTTTAAATGCAGTAGTTCTTAACCTCTTTCAGCCACTGTGTCCTATGAAAACTTAAAACTGAATTCCCTCCCCCTAAAACTTACACATGCATATAAAATTTCGCCTATGAGACTCATAAAACCATACGAAGCTCTGACCATGGATTATTTATGACACATCTGAACATATACTATGTAATCACCAAAATTCCTTTTCTGAGTAATTCAGAAACATTTATGAACTTATTTCTGGTAGACCCAATATAATTTTATGACAATTGTTGAACATGTGTGAATGCAGCTTTTGATTGACTATGAGGCTTTGTGAACTGTTGCATTTACCGTCCCTCACTCCGGTCCTCCTTTCTAGAAGAAATGGAGACTAAATTCAAAGATCACTTCAAAGAAAAAAAAAATACCCACACCAAAAAGCATCAAACATAATTATGCTCTCAATTACTAATCTATTTCAGTCTTTTTTTTTTTTTTAAAAAATTATTGAAGGGTTTCTTGATGTTAGATACAGCTAACATCAAAAACATTAGGGTCCCCAAATATTCAGCTCTCTTCCCAGACTAACTTCAAGCTACTGCCTTTCAATGTTGTCCTCCTTAAATAGGGCTTTGCCTTTCAATTGTATATGCCTGTTATGGTTGGGAGGCTGAGATTAAATTATAAAATTCCAGAACATCCTTTATACAAAAAAAAAAAAAAAATGCAAATAGCTAGTTCTTAGAAAGGCAAAGTATTCACTCAGCTGGCAAAGACTTGTATTGATAATGCTAGGATGATTAAATTCTATACCTAATGTCCAAGGAAATCCAAAGACTAAAAACATATTAATTGTTAGCAACAGTAATTTTGAGGCTGAGATAACAGGACTGAAAATCTCTGGCTAGGTAATTGTGGATAGACAGAGAAATTGAAGGATGCCATAAACAAATAGCTTCCTCTTATTTTCCATCTGGTCAGATAGAGTGATTGACAGGTAATCTCAGGCATGTATGAAATTTATTGAATACCAAATTCTAAACCAATAGTGTTAATTTATTTACTTCGTAATGACTTTTATTTATTCATTCAAAAAATATTTACTAAGAACCTACCAGATGATGGTAATTAAGATTGATAAAGGAGGTAAAATAATTAATGATACACAATCTTTGCCTCAAGTAGCCTTAGGCAAGTGAGAAAGACAGGCTGGAATATGGAAAAATTTAATAGTATGTGACAAGTGCTGCGATGGGAGAAAGCCCAAGTATTAAAAGCGCTTATAGAAGATGAACTAACTTTGTTGCAAATAGGAGAGGAAAATAAGACTTTAAATATTGATAGAAAATATCTATAGGCATAATAATAAAGGAAGGCAGTGTGTTCCAGGTAGAAAGAAGAGCATATGAAAACCTTTGGAGACAAAAGAAGAATAGGAAGTTTAGAAGCCCTGAAGTTTATAATTCAAGATGGGTGTATTAGGTTTCTAATGCTGATGTAACAAATTAGTACATTGTGGCTTAAACAACACAAATTTATCACCTCACAGTTCTGTAGGTCAGAATTCTGACACAGGTTTCAGGGCATTAAAATCAAGATGCCAGCAGGGCTGACATATCAGGTTGTTTTCTAGCACCATTTGATGAAAAGACATATTTTTCTGTACTAGTTTGCTTTGGCAGCTTTGTTGAGAATCAAGTGACTATATGTGTATGATTAATTGTAGGTACTTAAGATTCCAAGCTTTGTTCCATTGATATATTTGTTTATTCTTTGCTAATAGCATACTGTCTCGTTTATCAAAGCTCTAAAGTAAGTTTTGAAGACAGGTCCTGTGAGTTCTCAAATTTTTGTTTTTAAAGATTGTCTTGGAAATTCTAGACCCTTTGCATTTCTACATGAATATTAGATACAATTTTTTCATTTCTTTTAAAAAAACTTGCTGGGATTATAATTGTAAAATTTTAAATTTATAGATCAGTTTGGAGAGACTCGACATCTAAACAATGTGTCATCTTCAAATTCATAAGTCAGGTTTAATCTTCCCATTTAGGTCTTCCTTAATTTCTCTAGTTAATGTTTTGCTGTTTTCAGTTTTCTTAAATATCTTTTATTAAATTTTTGACACTTTTGAAAATTGAATATCTTTAAATTTTTATTTTCCAGATATATGTGTTGGAAAAATGTTAAATAAAATTGATCTTAATTTATTAGATACTTATTTTGTGAACTTGCTAAATTCACTTATTAATTCTAATTTTTGTTAGGTAAATGCCTTGGATCTTTTACATAAATAATAATAAAATC
>NW_011888882.1:1794332-1796107 GCF_000151845.1 Pteropus vampyrus
TCACAGTTCTGTAGGTCAGAATTCTGACACAGGTTTCAGGGCATTAAAATCAAGATGCCAGCAGGGCTGACATATCAGGTTGTTTTCTAGCACCATTTGATGAAAAGACATATTTTTCTGTACTAGTTTGCTTTGGCAGCTTTGTTGAGAATCAAGTGACTATATGTGTATGATTAATTGTAGGTACTTAAGATTCCAAGCTTTGTTCCATTGATATATTTGTTTATTCTTTGCTAATAGCATACTGTCTCGTTTATCAAAGCTCTAAAGTAAGTTTTGAAGACAGGTCCTGTGAGTTCTCAAATTTTTGTTTTTAAAGATTGTCTTGGAAATTCTAGACCCTTTGCATTTCTACATGAATATTAGATACAATTTTTTCATTTCTTTTAAAAAAACTTGCTGGGATTATAATTGTAAAATTTTAAATTTATAGATCAGTTTGGAGAGACTCGACATCTAAACAATGTGTCATCTTCAAATTCATAAGTCAGGTTTAATCTTCCCATTTAGGTCTTCCTTAATTTCTCTAGTTAATGTTTTGCTGTTTTCAGTTTTCTTAAATATCTTTTATTAAATTTTTGACACTTTTGAAAATTGAGTATCTTTAAATTTTTATTTTCCAGATATATGTGTTGGAAAAATGTTAAATAAAATTGATCTTAATTTATTAGATACTTATTTTGTGAACTTGCTAAATTCACTTATTAATTCTAATTTTTGTTAGGTAAATGCCTTGGATCTTTTACATAAATAATAATAAAATCAACAAATATAGACTATCTTAAGTTTTCCTTTTCAATCTTTCTGGTTTTAATTTCTTTTTCTTCACATACAGTTTTTAGGAGAATTCTAATACGTTGACTATAAGAGGCAAGAGTGTTTTTGCATTGTTCATCATCTCAGGAGGAAAGTATGCACTATTTTACCACTAAATATGATTTTATCTGTAGGGTTTTGTTTTATATTTGCAGTCTATCTTTTTTTGACAACATAAATTGATTCTTGCCTTTTCTTCCCATTCAGTCTTTGCCTTAATCAGAATGTTTAACTATCAACACTTAATGTCATTATTGGTATAATAGGTTTTGGTCTTTTTATTATTTATTTTCTGTTTATAGCTTTGATTTTTTTCTTTGTTTTCCTTTTCTGTCTTTTTTTTTTTTTTTTGGTTGAATGCTATTAAGAATTTCATTTTAATTTAATTATTAGCTTTTTAGCTATACATTTTTGCATCATTTTTGATAGTGGTCTAAAAATTGATATCCATGATTAAATTTTAAAAATTTATAGCTTAATTGATATATAACAATAACATATTTAAAGTGTGCAGTGCAATATGTTTTACATATATATACACTTGTGAAAATATAACCATAATCAAAATAATGAACAAATCCATCATCTCAAAAAGTTTCCTTTTGTCCATTTTTTATCTATCCTTACCTTCTCCATCAGCCTACTCTCTCTTAGAAACCACTTATCAGCTTTCTATCACTATAAATAAGTTTTTATTTTCAAGGCTATTATATAAATAGAATCAAATATGTGCTCTTATTTTTTGAATAACTTATTGACTTAGCATAATTATTTTTAAATTCTCCATATTGTTGTAAGTATCACTATTTGGTCCCAATAGCTGAGTAACATTTCATTTTATGAATATGACATCATTTATTTATGCATTCACCTGATAATGGACATTTGACTTGTTTTCAATTTTGAGCTATTAGAAATAAAACTACTGTGAACATTCAGATACAAATATTTGTGTCTAT
>NW_011888882.1:1796438-1797482 GCF_000151845.1 Pteropus vampyrus
TTTGTTTTTTGATAGTTTCAGACCTTAGAGCTGCCTAAGTTAGGGTGGCTAAGAGAGGGTATCTGGAACTCAAATAGAAATTTATGTTTACTACCATGGAGAACTAGCGGACACCAGCTCCCTGAATGAGCTTCCTACACCTATGCTTGGCTTCAGAATAGAATGGCATGTCTATATGAGGCATTTCTCCATCTGAAAATCTCAGGTCCTGCAAATTCAACATTTTGTTTACAAACTGGCTCCTAACAAAATAACTAATATATGAAGGAAGTAAGTAAATAAATGAATGAATGAATGAATGAAACAAAAATAAATAAAACAATCATTTTACGATCAGGTTTTGAAAGATCACAGAGAACCTTTACTCTCTTTGTTGAAGAAAGCCTTATGAACTGATTTCCAGACTGATAATCTTTTCACAGCACAAGTGGGAGCAAATTCCATGTCTTTCAGACAGACGGATGAAAAGATATGCCAAAAACAGTCATTTTACTGGGTCTAAAAGAGGCCAGCCAAGCTACTGATGGTGACAGGGACAGATGGGAAAGATTGAAGTCTGCAGTATGCCCAAAATGCAACAATTTTGGTTGCTATTATACCTATCTCTACTTATCCCAATTTTGCTAGGAAAAGAACTCTAAAATTAGAACTGAACAGGAGAAAAAATGCGGACAGCCTCACCCAATTTCCTAGTGTCTGAAACCACTTCATCCAAAGATAATACCTTGGCTCAAGAGACTCCTGGCTTCAGGCTAAAACAATGTTAAGGTCAATGAGACCATGGTCTCCCAGCAGCAGTAGCAGCATGGAATGTTAAGGATTTGGCCAGTCTTTGTAGTGCTATGGCTTAGTCTCAGACGAACTGAATACTAACTTGGCTGCTTAGCTTAAGTGCAAGACATAGATATCAGTTCACACTTTCTGGTGAATAAAACACAAAATTTACTTACCTACTTCATCACTGTTCTTCTATATCAAATATCTAGTATAATTTTTTAAGCATAAGAAATACAAAGAAGAAGTAATGTGATACAAAATCAAGAA
>NW_011888882.1:1797532-1802869 GCF_000151845.1 Pteropus vampyrus
TCTGAAACCACTTCATCCAAAGATAATACCTTGGCTCAAGAGACTCCTGGCTTCAGGCTAAAACAATGTTAAGGTCAATGAGACCATGGTCTCCCAGCAGCAGTAGCAGCATGGAATGTTAAGGATTTGGCCAGTCTTTGTAGTGCTATGGCTTAGTCTCAGACGAACTGAATACTAACTTGGCTGCTTAGCTTAAGTGCAAGACATAGATATCAGTTCACACTTTCTGGTGAATAAAACACAAAATTTACTATACCTACTTCATCACTGTTCTTCTATATCAAATATCTAGTATAATTTTTTAAGCATAAGAAATACAAAGAAGAAGTAATGTGATACAAAATCAAGAACAAAATGAACAAAAAATAAACTCTAGATGACTCAGGCATTGGGATTAGCAGACAAAGACTTTAAAACAGCTATTATAAAAAAGATTCACAAATACATAGAAAAAGATGTAAATAATTGGTGAATAAATATAAAAATCTCAGAAAAATATGAAAGATGTAAAAAAGAACAGACTAGAACATCTGCTTCAAGAAAGATAAGTACAACTAAAACATAGGAAGATTCTGAAAGGTAGAGGAGAGAAAAGCTGCTGAAGGACATGGTAGTAAATTCTCCTAGGTTTTATTTTTTATCTCATAGTTCCCAGACAGGATGTTAAAGAAACCAAAAACCCAGAAATGTCAACAGGCACAGACAACAAAAACCTCAACAAACCCTATTCTCTAGCCAAAGAACTGAGAAAGAGGCAGTGCAGCAAGATATACAACTTTTCACCAAACCTTACTGAAAATTTATGACCCAACGTCCTCCCATACCAGCAAAAACTAGGTGGTAAGCTTAGACTTGTACTCTCATGAAGCTGCACAGTAGCACCCCAAAACCGCCCTTGTTGTTGTTTCAGAGAAGGCCAAGTCGGGAGCTGAGAATATCATCCCTGCCAATCAGGAAGGAGGCCTCCACCGCCTCCCAACCCTCAGCCGCACCAGTCATTACAGATCACGTAGGGAGCCTGGACTTCTTTGGCAGTAACAAGGCACCCTTTCCCTCTCTACTGGGATGGTGTTTGAGAAGGCCTGGTGGAAAGTCAGCATGATTGCCCTGTAGTTATGAGGCCATTTCCACTGTGGCGTTAGTAGAAACACTTCCGAATGCCTGAGCTCTCATCCCTACCCAGCAGTAATAATGGACACCTCTTTTCACATGTCAATGGAAGATGAGTGGGAAACCAAGATTTATACTACCACCTAGCAGCAACTAAGTGGCACCCTGCATTTCTCACTAGATTAGTGTTAGAAGAAGCCATCTAAAATTGAAGATTTACATCAGAT
This sequence comes from Pteropus vampyrus, assembly GCF_000151845.1. Classification (NCBI taxonomy): domain Eukaryota; kingdom Metazoa; phylum Chordata; class Mammalia; order Chiroptera; family Pteropodidae; genus Pteropus; species Pteropus vampyrus. Next base: position 1,798,870 of record NW_011888882.1, read on the forward strand.
AAAAAGTTTCATAATGTTATACAAAAGTATGAAGGTTCTAATAAAAATTCATTTGTTATACCAAGAACCAGAAAAATCTCAAAGTAAATGAGAAAACATAAACACTAGATGCTAATACTGTTAAAACAGGTGTATTAGAATTATTTGACAAATATTTTAAAGTGATCATCATAGAAATGCTTTATTGAGGAATTACAAACATTTTTAATAAATAAAATTTAGAAAACTTCAACAAAGAGTTTCCACAAAGAAATAGACTGTATGAAGAAGAACCAAATGGAGATTTTAGAACTAAAAAGCATAAGTAAAAAAAACCCAAAAACAAAAAACAAAAAACTTCAGTAGACAGGTGCAATAACAGAAAAGAGGGGACAAAAGAAAGAATCAGCGAATTGGAAGATTGAACAATAGATACTATCTAAATTTAACAACAGAGAGAAAATAAATTTAAAAAAATTCAGAGATCTTTGTGAAAATAATAAGAATTCCTGTCATTGGAGTCCAGAAGGAGAGGCAAATGAGGAAAGGTCTGAAAAATACTCAAAAATGATGCCTGAAAACTTCCCAATTTGGCAAGACACATAAACTCACAGATTCAAGAAGTGGAGTGAACTGCAAAAAGAATAAACCCAAAGAAATCCATGCCATGCCACATTTTTATTAACTATATATATAATTATATATATATATTTATATTTATATATAAAATTCTTGAAAGCTTTCAGAAAATGAACAACACTACCTACAGAGACAATTTTTTTTTTTTTTTTTTAAAGGTAGCCGGTTTAACATCAGAAACCATGGAAACCAGAGAAGTAACACAGTGCATTTTTAAGTACTGAAAAAAATATACTGTCAATCCAGAATTCTATACACAGTAAAAATATTCTTCATAATTGAAGGCAAAATCAAGGCATTCTCAGATAAAGAAAAATAAAGTGAATTTGTCACCAACAGACTTACCTTAAAAGAACAGTCAAATGAAATTTTCTTAACAGAAAGGAAACAATGAAATAAACTTTGGAACATTGTAAAAAAGGTAGAAGACAATAAGCAAAAATGTAAATAAATAAAATCAACTTTTCTTTTCTTCTTGAGTTTTCTAAATTATATTTAATAGTTGAAGCAAAAATTATAACACTAATATGTTTTTAAATATAGAGAGAGGAAATGTTTTAAATAAGTATATTATAAATTCTTAAGGGTAAAGAGATGTAAAAGGATATAAAACATTCTATATTTCATCTGAACTGGTAAATACCAGTACACTAAATTGTATGTTTATAATGTAAGAACTAGAGTTACCACTATAAAAGCTATATAAAGAAATATACTAAAAATCAGGATACATAGGTAAAAATTAATAGTTACACAAATTATGATATATTTATATAATAGAATGCTAATCAACAATAAAAAGTAATGAAGTATTTGAACACTCGGCAACAGGAATTAATCTCAAAAAACATGCAAAGAAAAAGAAGCTAGATGCACACAAAAAAAGCTAAAGAACAAACCATACTAATCCAAGGATATAGAAATTAGCATCGTGGTTCCATATAACAAGTGAGGAACAGACAGAAATAGGCTAGAAGGAAACTTTCCGGAATGACAGAAATGCACTATATCTTGATTAAGATGTAAGTTACACAGATGTATATGTTTCTAAAAACTCATTGAACTATGTACTTAAGATCTCAACATTATATAAAATGTAATCTTATCTTAAAAGACATAAAAATTAAATAAAACAAACTAAAACAGAATGTCTTAATTGTATTCTTTTTTGTTGTTTGTTTGTTTTCATATATATTATATCTCTAAATGCTGCTTATCTATCCTCCAAAGTACTTCAAATTTCTCCTCTTAGCCCTGCTATCAGTGCCCTGCATTAGACAATTGTGACTTGGACAATCCCCGTAGTTAACAACAATCCCTTCCCTCCCTGGCCTTTAGTTCTATTAAACCATTGTCCCCAAAGTTTCCAAATGATTAAAAGAAAAGAAAAAAAAGATAATACCACTGATAAAGTTCTTGTTCCTTAGCAGTCAAGACACACCTTGATTTGCTGTCTGATAAGTCACCAACCACATCTACTTTTACTTTATTTTGTAATTATCTTTTACATGACTTCCTTCTCATTAGACTTGCTTTGTGAAAACAGGATTAAATCTTATTATTTTTTTAAATATTACAAGTGCCAAGTACAATGCCTAGTTCATAGTAAGTCTTAATTGATGTCTGCTGAAAGGATAAATGGAGTACATTAGTCGATACTCCTCAAATGACTACACTCTACTGTAACTTTGAGGTCTTAATTTGTCAAGACAAATTAGATCTCAAAACAAACAGAAAAACAACAAACAAACAAAAAATTAGCTCTCCTTGTACAGATGATACAAAATCTGCATTAAAATAATGTCATTTGACCTTATCTAAACATTTGACTGCCAGTTAGACTATGAACTAAGGTTTTTTTCCTAGAAATTAATTTATCGCAAATTGCAATTGGTGAAGCAATTAGAAAAACAGATGTTGATATGTAAGAGAAACAATTTCTAATTGGGACCCACACATTGGCAACACAAAAAATGTTATAACAAATTCTTTCATATTTGATTTTTTTCCTCTTGTAAAAATTGATTGAAAAGACTTTATATTAGGTGAGAAAATGAGTCATTTAAGAAAATTTAAAAAATATATAGGCGTACTAATACCATATTAAGTATAAATATAGCTCATAGCATGAAATTAATTAGCATTCCTTTAAAAAAAAATCCTTCAAACAGCCAAGATTAAAAGTATTTTAACCATAGGTATTAATTCCACATTCTTAAAAACATAAATCGCAAACATTTCAAAGGTGAAACGTTTTGCCAGGTTCCTGATTTTTTTGTTAAATAGATTTTTTCATAAATAAAAAAAATTAATATCGAACAAATCAATTATTTCAGACGCTTTGCTAATTCAACCAAAATTGCACTTAATGTTTATTAATCTTTTGATAAACTACATCACATGAAAAACATTGTCACATGCCCAAGAAGATTAATGATTCTCTTTCTTTGCATCAAGAAATAAGAAAACACTGATGAGTTTGTGATAAAGTTGTACTTTCAGCATCCTGTAGGCCTGAACCTCGGTGCAAACATGAGGGTCTATTATTAGCCAAAAGATTTTTTCCTTTGACCTAAAAAATACATTTGTTGATAAATTTCTGACAGTAAACCATGTCTCAGTGTTCATTCTTAGAAAACTTTTCGATGTCAAAAACCTAAGATTATGAGAGAAATAATGTTAAATGAAGTATATAGCATATTCTTGAGGTTCCTTGTCATTAAGTAAATGGGGAACTAAATGACTCTAAGTCATATCGGCTATGGAAAAAACTGTGTTTTGTTTTAGATTAGCTGCTTATTATGGTCTGGACTCTGAAGCAAGCCACTCTACTCATCAAAGTTTACAATTCAACATTTGAAATATTGTTATAGTAAGATTTACTTTCTTTACCCTGAGGTTTTCAAAAGAAAGGGCTTTTGACTTAGGTCCCCCTAGTTTTAAATCCTAGCTATGTACTTGAAGCTGCCCATGTGACCTTAGGTGAGATAATAATCTCTCTGAAGTTGGTTTCCTTATGGTATAAAATAGGAATAACAGTTTCTACATAATATGGTCATTTTGAAAATTAAATGAAATAATGGGTCTTTAATTGAAGTATTTCTCTTAAAATCTTGAGAGACAAAGAACAAGCTCCAAAGTTAGAAACAGTAGAGCCCCTAAACTGTAGCACATGCAATAATGAGTAACTTGGCTGGAAATGTAGTCTCAGTCCTCGTATCCTCTTAACCTGCTCTCCTGATGTCAGTGTCTTAGAAACCCCCAGATTCATGCTGTCGTTTTGCATGTCCAAAGAGCCAGTCTTATCTTTACCTTCTATGACTTAATGCTTGACCTTGAGCTCACCTGCTCCCTAGATCTAGAGGACTTTCTGATCATACTT
>NW_011888882.1:1803690-1807087 GCF_000151845.1 Pteropus vampyrus
TTAATATTCAAAATGATTTATGTAATACTCAGATAAGAATGAAAAACATTTGAGAAGCACATGCATTTTTAATAGTCAGAGAGTTGATTAGATATGCCCCTTTTCCTTCTGCTATATTTCATATTCAGAAATATGTGCAGTGTCCTTGAAATAACATCGATGGCTTCATAATCCTGAGACCAAGTGAAACCTTTTGAGGTTAAACTTTTCAATAAAATAAAAATGTTCCTACACTTTAACCATCCTTGATTTATGAATCTAGGATTATCACTGAATAACAGTCAGCTACCTAGTAATTTAGAACATTTAATTCTTTCACAAGGATTTAATACAGAACTAAAATTCATAGTAAAATTATGAAAGAATAAAAAAGGTATGTACAGCATTCTTTTTCTGGACTAAATGTTTAATTTGACATATTTATTTAGACAATGAATATATTATCCTTGTTCAGATCAATACAGAAACATATTTTTTAAATCTCAGTCCTACTTCCTACCCATTCTACTTTCAAATAACTAAAAAAATAAACAGTTTGATATACATTATTAAAGGTACACATACACACACACATTATGCGTGCACACATTATTGTATTAATATTGAAAGCTATTATTCTGTAGGCATTTTAGAAATAGATATCAGATTACAAGATAAAAATATTTTAAAGAGAGTGAATTTAACGAAATATCTGTCAGGCCAAAGAGATAAACATTTATTTTAAATGAAACAAATTCAATGTGAATTTATGTGAGATCTAGTTTTATATAGCACTGTCCATTATACTACTTAAATAAACTTTTTAAAAAATATTTGATAGATAATAGAAGAAGACAGAATTTATTCATTAAACATAAGATGTTGAAAGTTCAAAATAAAATTAAACATTTAGCAGCATATTTCTTAAGAGCATACTTAGAGTAGTTCCCTGCATACTTTGGAAAATTGCATCCTTTATATGGTTCATCCATCTGAAATTAAGTGGTCATGAAATACTAGTTAGCATTTATTTTTTATTTTTTATTTATAATAAGTTGGCCAAATAAATGAGTTGTCGGAAATTACATCATGGTATATCATGATTTCAGGGAGACTAGATGGTTGCTTTAAATTAATTTAAATTGGTGAATATTCACATTCTGCCTTTGAAATTTATTTATTCATTATTTTTTCCTAAAAATAATGGTTTTTTTTCTGAGTTTTTTGCCTCTCTCTATTGTTCTTGAATATACATTATTTAACAATTGTTTATGCCTGAATTCTCCTTGATATTTATGATGCAAGTTTTGAAATGTTTACTTCTATCTGTAAATGTACAAATTCCTGAATGTGACAGAAAACTAATTAATGATATCTTGTTCAAATACACTTTCATTGGAAGAGGTCATATAATGTACAATATATTATGACTTTTAATATCACTTCTGAGCTTGATTATATTATTTATAGTTATTCCCTTCTTCTCAGAAAGATTATATATTTCTTCCCATTGCTACGTGACTTTCCCTACTCCCGTGAAAAGAATACCCATCCCTGCCTCATTGCATTTTGACTTGACTGTGTGACTTTGGCCAATAGGAGTGAGCCAATGTGACATACTGCAGAAGCTTTAAATACTATTTCATGATCAGGCTCAGCCCCTGCTTTTATCAACTGTGAAAATATGAATGTTTCACCAAGGGACTGCTCCTTCAGGCTGGATGTTATAACCCACTGAGATGGGGGGAGGAGCATTGTAACACAACGAACTTAATACTAATACAAATTTTGAGATATAAATCTGGCTAATACAAATTTTAAAAAAAAGGTGCTACCTCTAAAGTAATTATTATAAGTAAATATTCTTTGTATAGAAATGAAAGCTATTCATGCAGTTTGCTCTAAATTATTCTCTTTTTTGCACATCTGACCCAAGTACAGCATAACACAAATATATAATTTATCTTTTAACTAACAAGTTAATAATTCAAAACTATTTTCAATTGCACGGACTATAATCAGAGATGTAACCATACATATTCTTCTGTCATCTTATAAGATTATATAAACTAAAGGTTCTTTAAAATACAGAACAAATTGTTTTGAAATCAAAGAATTTCAGGAATAACTAATGATATTTTACATTCTATTGAAAGCAACATAAAATGTCTAAACAAAACAATATTGATAATATTTATTTTACCATAGTGTATAATATTTGTGAAAAATTCCTGCCATCTTTTATACTGAGAAGTTGAAAGTGCTTTTCTGAGCTGCATTTAGAAACTATAAAATCCTATGATGCATAGGAAAGAGGCAATTGGAAAACCCAAATGGGTACTTTAAAACTACTGCTTCTTGATATTCTATATTGGCAATGAAAAACCCTGGCCATGACTAGCTTCTCAGTACAGCCTGATATCTAATTTTAGGATATAAAGATTTGAATGCTGCCTTCATGTTGCTACTTCTCATATAGGCCCAGATGTTACCATTTTAATGCTAAAAAATGTTGCCAACTTTTTCATTGGCATCCTTTTATGTGATGAAATAGCTAATCTTACATTGTAAGACTATATTTTCCCTCCTCAAGCCCCCACAAAACTGTGAATTAGGCCAGGGGAATCATGGCTATGTGTGAACAGTCAATGCAACCCCCTCCTCCCCAAATTAAAAATGATTTTAAAGAATGAACACTCTGCCAGCAAATAAAACCCATATGCTTGCTCAGTCTCTCCAGTGAGATAGCTTTTTCTAACCTCTGTAATGTGAAAGAGGATACTGGATCCTTAATATGTTCTTATCAGAGCATAGAACCAGACCAAAACATATTTTGTTCCACTCTCAAATTTCTTTTTTAAAGTGATATATGAGCTCGACAATCTTCAGAGAGTTAATCACTACTGAAAAAAAATAGGATGGATTGGTAACAATACGAATTAATTACAATCATCAATATACTGGGCCTTTTATGTTATCTGGACACACTTTTTATGTTCCTCATAGATCTCCTCCTTCCTACTCAACCTTGCCTCCTACTTCACAGAAAAAAAACATACTTCAATTGTAGTCATCACAAATGTCCTGAATGACCACCTGTTAAGAAAATCTTGACATTCTACTTGAATTCTTGAAAGAATTCTATACTGTTAAATATACTCTCTTAGAGAAAAAAAAAAAAAAAAACCTGTATCTTTAATACCTCTAAAATTTATGGGTTTTTTTTGTATTGGTTTGTTTTGTTTTAACCTTGATCTTGTTCCCAAGCTTCAGACTCGCAAATTCATGACTTACAAAACTTGATGTTTCAAAAGTACTCTGAACTTTTTATGTCTAAAACTGAAATCATGATCTAACCTATTAAATCTAGTTCTCTTGTGTGCGTAAATAGTGAATAAATTCTGTCTGCTTTGTCTTT
>NW_011888882.1:1809292-1815992 GCF_000151845.1 Pteropus vampyrus
CCTTCTCCAGAACATCAAATAAATGGAGTCATAAACATGTAACATTTGAGTCTGGCTTCTTTCACTTAGCATAATACTTAAGAGTATTATGTTGTATATACCAATAATGGATTTTTTATTTCTTCTTTCAGTTCTGTCACTTTTTGCTTCATGCATACACATTTAAAAGTGTTATGGCTTCTTAGAGAATTGACTCTTTTATCATTGTTTTATAGCCATTTTTATCCTTGACTTTTTCCTTCTCCTAACGTTTACTTTTATGATAATAATATAACCACCCCTACTTTTTTATTAGTGTTTGCACATCTTTTGCATTCTTTTCTCGTAAACTTTTTCTTCAATTACATATAAAGTTTCTTGTATACATAATAAAATACCTTGTGACTTGTTTTGTCTCACACCCTTTCTCTTTTAGTCAGTCTATTTGTACTATACTAGATTTAAGTCTTCTATTTTATTATTAGTTTTCTGTTTGTTCCCTCTGCTTATTTCCTTAATTTTTTTTTTTTTTTTTTTCTGTGCTGCACTCTTTCTTCTCTATTTCTGGGACACAAAAGACACAGATGCTAGAACTTTGGATATTGTTAGGCTTTTTTCATTTATTTAATATTTTTCTGTTATGTAGATGAGATAATTTCTATTGATCCATTTGTAAGTTCAACGGCTCTTTCGCCATTTTCATTCTGCTATTGAACCCCTCTGTCAAAGTTTTTGTGTCTTTTAATTTATTTTTATTTCTAAAATGTCTATAATTACATTTTTATACTTTCTGTTTCTTTGCTGATAAGTTCTATCTTCCCATTCATTTCAAGAACATTCATCCTTATTTTACAAAGCATGGATAAAACAGCTACTTTAAAATATTTGTCTAATAAGTTCAACATCTGGATTATTTGAGGCTATTGTCTATTGATTATCTTTTCTCTTAAGCATTTTGACATTTTCCTATTTTTTTTTTATGTTGGATAATTGTGTGTTGTATTCTAAAAATGTTTAATATTATATTATGACTCAGTACTATTAAAACCATCTGAATAATGTGTACTTTCTGCTTTTTAGCAGTTTGCTACTGACCATACAAGTTCAGATTCACATTCCATGGCCTGTGATTTTAACCACAGTTTTGATTTCAAAGTCTTCCAGTACTATTCTGGTCCATTTTACGTGTTCAAATTTCCAGGACTCAAAATGGCACCCTGGTGACTGTCTATATTGTATTTTTATTCTGCAAGTCTTTATTTTGTTGTTTTGGATTATTTCTTCACCTATATAGATTAGGAATGAGTCCAAGACTTAAGACAGAGTTTTAAATGATCTCTTTATACAGCTCTCTACTCTCTGGAATTCTCTCACATACTTTAGCTCCTGGGGGACTGATTTTGCTGTTCTAGCTAGAAAACTGAAGGTTTTCTCTTGTGCTAGTGCAAGCTTTCTGCAATTAGATCTGTTAGGAGGAAAAACAATGAGAGAAAAGAGAGAGAACAAGCATTGAAGGTTCCCCCCAGGTGTTTGGACCACAGGGGCCTCTTTCTTCTGTTTCTCTTGCCAAAAAGGAATATACTATTTATCAATATTTTAGATACTTATGTGACTGCCATTTCTATTGCCACTGCCAACATCATTGCTTTTGCCCTACTGCCACAGGAGTGCAACATCCTAAGGACTCGCTTTGAGGCAGTGCTGAGAGAGTACGAAGAGAAAAAAAACAAAAAGATTTCCTTCCACTTACATACAGAGGTGGTCCTTCCAAGTTCTCTGACTTAAAAGAAAGTGTTTCTCTTGGAGATTTATCTGTATCTATTCACCGCCCATTTCTGTCCAGGGTTTTTATTTTGAGAGAGAGAGAGAGAGAGAGAGAGAGAGAGAGAGAGAGAAATACTTTCTTTATCTGCACGTGATCCAGAGGTTGGGTTACATCATTTTGATTGCTGAAAGGATTGTTCTTATTATGCTTTCAGCCCACCTGGAAGAACATTATCCAGGAGTGCCTTTAAAGATCTCATTGCTCTGTCCACTGTGAAGATGGTGTTGAGGATGTGTTTATAGTACCATGAGGTGCTAGTCTCTTTGTGAAAACCCATAGCACATTCTCACTAGCTGCAGCATGTGGATTAGATAGGCTACTTTTGTGTATCTGCTTTTTATAGGTGACATGATTTGTGATTTGATCTTTCCATCTTTTTTTTTTTTTGGCTACTGAATTTCAGAGAAATATGTTTTTTTCTCACATTTAGAAAGTTTAATGACTAAATTTTATACTCATCTCACTTTTGAATTTATCATCTTTTGCCTGTTTTCAGATCCACATTTCATTCATCTGGTTCAAATTTTATTTTAATGTATTACAGGTATTTAACATATTATAGGTATTTATGTAGGCAACTTTAACTCTTCTCTGGGAAAAGAAAACATAAACACAAATAAATCTATGTGCTACTGGCATATCATAATTGAGAAGTCGTATATGATTGAACAGAAAAAACATGAATATATTTTAAATATTATTTTGGACTGTAGTAATTGAGTCTGCATTAAATCATTTGGAGTTTACCTTTGTTTTAGAAAATTTCTAGTAATGGACTGTGAAAATTAATTTTAGGACAAATACATTCAGATGAATGTTTAAAAGGCATGAAATACACCCATGCCTCCATTTAGGTAGTTGTCTGCTTCATGCGTCTTTTTTTTTTCAGGACAAATTTATTTTTAAATTAAATTTTATTTTGAGATCATTGTAATTCAGTCTTTTTTTTAATATATGGAAGAAAGCCATGAAAAAAGAGGCCAGCAGCATGAAAAAGAAAAAATACTAAAGAAATAGGCCGATATAAGTCATAAAAATATTTATTTTTACATATTTTCACAAAAAAATGCTAATGAAAACTCAGAAAAAAATAAATTTTATTCACTCTCATTGTACTGTAATCTAAAACACCCGACCTCTTTTTAATTGGCACAAAGTCACTATTTTCATTGTTCAAAATATTTGGAAGTACTACTTAGTTTCATTATTTATGTTTTCGGAAGATCTTTTTCCAATTCCATCTTTTGCTAAATTTTCATAAAATTGTCAATTCACTGCAAAATTTTAAAAAATCTTTTTGAAATTTTAAATCTCATTGAACGTTTGGATCAATATCTAGAATTGCATTTTCCAATATTATGGCCAATTGAAGAGCTTTGTAAATATTTTCTGCAGTGAATGAAATTGGTTCAAGGTCATTCCCATTTTCATTGGTAGAATGGGCTTCAGATATTAAGTGAATTAATTCATTATCAGTTAATTCGTGATCAACCAGTAATTCATTAATATCATCTACATTCAAATTGTCAGAGCCTTCTTCTTGAAATTTATTTAATAAGTTAATGCCAGTTAATCCTTCTTCAGTTGTTGGAAATATATTCCCTGGTACGACCTCTTCTGGCCAAATTGCTTTCCAGCAAGCTTTTAAAGTTGACAACTTTAGTCTACAGCCATGCTACCCTGAACAAGCCTGATTCCGTCTGATCTCGGAAGCTAGGCAGGGTCGGGCCAGGTGCTGTAAGTGTAAAAAAAAATAAAAATAAAAATAAAAATAAAAAAATAAGAGATGGTAAGCTGATGAAGTCTTTGCAATCTGTGAGATCAACCAAGGGTTGCCTCACCTAAAAAAAAAATAAAAAGTCAACGACTTTATATCATTCAAAGCGAAAGCAATATTCTTGATACAACTTAAAATTGTGTGTTTATTCCACGCTTCTGTAATTGTAGGTGATTCATTATCTTTAAGTTTATTAAAAAATGACATTAAAACTTTGTTTAATATAATTAATCTTAAAGATGGAAATAATGCCTTGATCTAAAGGTTGGATCAAGGAAGTTATATTTTGTGGCAAATATACAACTTTTACATTTGGGTGTTCTAAATTGTGTGGACGACCATGTGCATTATCTAAGAATAAAAGTATTTGAAAAGGAAGATATTTTTCCTTCATATAATTTTCAGCTTCTACAGAAAAATATTTGTAAAATCAATCCCGAAAATCATCAGTAGTCATCATGCGTTTTTTATTTGCCATCCAATGAACAGGAAGCTCATTAATAATTGTGTGTTATTAAGTATTTGTTTATGTTGCTGAATTACGCTCTTGTTTTTTAGGAAGAGTGCCAATAATGGAAATGAAAAAGAAGGAACTGGGTAAAATGAGACCGGGTAAATAGAAACTGCATATAAAAAGTCCACATAAATGGGGAGGTAGAGGTAGGGAGGTGGCTATTTACCACATATTAAAGAACTTGGATTAAAAAAATACCGCATAAATAGAGGGATGGGTGTAAAATTATTTTAAATTCTGAAGCTCATCAGAAGCTTCCATTTAAAAGTAAATAACTAATGTTACTATGTAAGCAATAGATGACTGATGCTTAAATAGTCAGGGCTCTTAATAGGCAATATGTAATTAATTTAATTTAAATTACTACATTTCAAATAATAAAATTTATTAAAATAAGAAAAAAGAACTTTTCACAAATTAGATCTACCAGCTTCCTATTCTTAGCTCTCTCCAATACCCATGATGTCTACTATCCCATATTGCAGCCTGAGTGAAACTTTGTTTGTTTTTTCATTCTGACAATGAGCTTATAAGCACAAAACTTGATTTGCCCATTTTTGAAAAACAAACAACTAAGTTTTCTGGGAAAGGCAGCTTGATAACTTCTCACTAAAACTGTCAAATAATTTATGTATAAGTACATTCTTGTGCTTTTTTTTTTCTCTTTATAACCTATTATTTTTATCTCTAACAGAGGATTGACCTCTTTTTTTAGAATAGACCTCATTCTTCCTTCTAGACAACACTTTTTCTTATTTATGTGTGACATTTTCTGCTTCAAGGGCTTAAAATCCAACTTTATTATCAAATCTTTGATGCTCTCATGATATAAGAAAAAAAAAAAATACTTTCCAGAATGGACCACATTGCATATATTTAAGAATTCTATTGGGCTTTTAAATAACATGAAATAATATCTTAGCTATGAGCATGAACTGGGAAATATAGTAAAGTGTAAATGTGTCATTTTAAAATCATATCTGAAAATGTCCTGTCAAAGCAAGTCTATTTCCAAGGTCCTATACTGGGTAGACAAAGTATCTCATGTAGGGTTAATGTGTAGTATAAGAGCTGATATGTAATAGGAAAAACATGATTTCAGATATAGATGACATTGGATTTGTGAACTAAGCAATCAGAGATGCCCCCATCTATGACAAAAAAATAAAAATAAAAAATGAAATAAAATAGATATTGAGTTGAGGATCAGGGAACAAGATTATTGTGATTTCCACCAAAACCTGATTCTAATCTTTAATATTTTGAACTATGAGCACACAGAAATTGTTCCAAGAATATTTATTTTTAGTGAATTTTTATTTCTTTATTAAAGAAATGTGTATGTATGTGTATGTGTGTGTGTGGGGTGGTGGTGGTGCTATAGCCTGTGTGATATCTCATGTCTAGAAAGAGGGAAAGAAAATGGAATATGATTATTTTCTGCAATAACTACAAAACCTTCATGGAGAGCCCTCTGTTCTAAGAACCTCAGTTTCAAGAGTGCTTAATTCCATTAATTTTAGAGTTTATAAAAAAAAAAATTAGAAAATTTTCATCATCAGATGATTGTACTAGGCTCCCCAAGCATACTGAGTACCAAACCCCATCTCTACTCTTATGTCATTGAGTATATGAATCATTAACTACATGTACTACACTGAAATGTAATGTTTATATGTCTATAGTCTTAGAAGTCACTGTCGGTGGGATTATATCTCAGTTGCCTTTTGAACCTCAATTTTCAGCTAGAGTCGTATTACCTTTTAAGATGTAGATAATATTGGCTCTGACCCTATTTCATAATTGCATAAATTTCAAAACTCTCCTTAAGTTTCTAAAAAATTATTGGTGGAGTGAGGGCATCAAGAATAGATTTAAATAATTATCAAGAGGGATCCATATGAAGTGTAAATGTAAATGATCAGGGAACCAAAGATTGTTACCAGCATCCCAATGTTTTTACTTAGGTTCACCTATCTGCATGCAATGCCCCCCCCCCAAAAAAAAAGCTGCACAGGCAACAGTGTGCAGTATAGAAAAGAAAAATAGTTTAATATTAAATTGGCCAATATAGAGATGGAGAGCTTGTGCTCTAAATGAACTGACTCCCCTATAGCATGTAGGTTACAGATTATACAGGGCAAAATCATAAGACACTGTGGGTTAGTGCATTCTTGGTAGTGCCAGGAGCTGATTGGTCGGGCAGAGCTGAGGTAAGGGTGATAAATCATTTCTTCATGTCCTGAGGACAGTATTGAAGTCTGTTACAGTGTCCTTCTGTCTGGTCTCATGGGAAAGTAGCAAGGGGATGTTCTCCCTTAGGGCTCAGGAGCTGAAACATAATTTAAGTCCAGATGTTATCTTTAGCCTGCCATAGGTCTAGACCTAGTGACCATTAGTCAGGTCATGGATACTGTCTTCTGCTGCTTCAGGGGTTGCTGATTATCCAGGTGAAAGGCTTGATCTCTGAGGGGTATGTACATAAGCACTGTGGTACTGGGACAGTGGATCTGATAACCTGGATACTAAGTGACTAATAGATGGGGTGTATACAGTGTGGATATGTTAGACAAAGGAATGATTCACATCCTGGGCTGGACAAGCT
>NW_011888882.1:1818287-1822300 GCF_000151845.1 Pteropus vampyrus
CCCAATTAGTCTAATACCCACTTGGTACTATACATGGTTCTAAAAGTATCTATAGTGCTACTTCTTTCCAAGTGGATTAGTCCATTCAAATCTATGCTCCCATATATTACTATTTATTATATTTTAACAATATTTGAATTTCCTTTAGATTTATTTTTATACTCCATTTACATAGATCATATACAGTAATTAAAATTATAACCAAGAAATAATTTTGCGTTTAACATAATGTTGATAGCTGTAAGATACATTTGTGCTGTATTATCTCCATGGGAAAAGAGCCAATGAAGTGTGAACTCATGCATACAAATTTGTTCCTCTTCCCAGTATATTATTGCATCTGATGTTTATGAAAGCAACGTTAGGAGAGAAATATAATAGTGTTTTTTTTTTTTTTTTTTTACTCCTTTAATCTCCCAACAACTCAATAAGGTATATACTATTACTATCCCCATTTAAAAATAGAAATAACCGTTGTCATAAAATGCAAGCTTGGTTTAAGTCCTTAATTAGTAGTTATGATAAAAATATGTTACAAAACTTTTTAAAAAATTTGTCCTTGAGGTAAGTGAAAACAGAAATTGCAATTTAATTCTATTCTTCCTATATTTGTCATACTATCTCTCAAGGTCAAACTCAAGCTTCATTTTGTTTTGGTGGCACTAAAATAAGAAATTCTTAACTTTCATTGACCTCCTTAGCAATTGCTGTATTAAACAACTAGATAATTTATCTGATAATTAATTCTATTTTGCCTTGCCCTGGTACTAGTATTTTTTTTTCCAGCTCTGCTTTCCATATGTAAAATCCTTAAATAAACAGTGTGTCTCTATTTCTTTCCCATGCTCTTCAGTATCTACTAATGTCACACATATAATATAGTTTATAAGTACTTATCAAATAAATAGATGAATGAATATAATCAAGTTAAGTACCTGATTCTATCAAACCAATTGGTTACTCTTGTTTATTTTAAAAGTTCAAATAATCTATTTATAAAAGTAAAAGAATTTAACGATCCAGATATTTAACTGGGGAAAAAATAAAAGAGAAAAATTTGATACACTGGAGCATCCAATTAGCTCAGAATTTAAAAGCATGCTATCACATTAAACCTGAGAGAAACACAGAAAAGTAATGATGAAACCATTACAGTCTATTTGGCACTCTATTTGCTGATAGTAAAGATGCAAAGCTGAACCTGCATCTCTTTACGATCTTTCTGGATCATTACTCTGTTTCATTTTCTCAACTACCTGTATTATCTTTCTGAAGTCTACATTTTATACCCAATTTATGGTGGTTTATTAACGGAAAATATGCTATAATTTTATACCTTGTCCTTTTAATCTCTTTCCTCAGTGTCACTTAATAAGGAGTCCTCTGAAGGAAAAAAAAAAGTGTCCTGGTCGAAGTTGTTATGTGACAGTTCCTGTATTTCCAAATTAACTAGCTAACTTGAAGAAACTAATCAGTTTTCTTTGTATTTTTTTTTCAAATATAACTACAAATGTAGTTGCATTTTGACTCATAACTATTGACTATGATTATTTGACTTCCGAGGAATACAATAAGTTAATAAATTTGCTCCACATTTTTTTAACAAATAAAAATTTTGTGGTATAGTTTACATATTAAAATACATTCCGTTTAAGTGCCCAGATGAATGAGTATTGGCAAGTGTATATGCCCATCTAACTACCAACACAATCAAGCTGTAAAACATTTTCATTATGTTTCAAAAGATCTATTATACCACTTGGCAGTTACTCCAACTCCACCTTAACTAGACAGCTACTACTCTGCTCTTGGTGACAAAAATACAAAAATTGACTAGTGATATACATTGGATTTTAATGACTGCTTTTTAAACTGCTGTGGTGTAATGACTTCCTATTGAGTATTGGTAATTTTTTACGTATGTTTTCAATGGTTTATGAAAAAACATTTTATAATTTTATAATTACATAATAATCTATAAATATGTAACAATGGACAATACTGCATCACCTTAAAGACAATTTTCCTTATTTATTTTTTCTCTTGGAAATGAGTTTCCTTGTTTCTTTGTATATCAAATAATTTTGAATCGTATCCTAGACTTTGGATGTTTTCAAGCATTAAGACAATATGAAATACTTCAAAATAGCCAGCCTGTACAAAAACTTATAGCTGATAGATTCTCATTTTAAGTTTTGTTTATATTCTTTTCTCACTGAGAAACATTAAATGCTTAAAAGTTCTCATGTATATACCTTTTGAATTAAAATTAGTGAATTAATTGGAAGATATGTTTATTTTTATTGCTTCAACATCATCCAGACAGCATTGACGGAATCATCATGTGAACATCCTAAATTAAATGCTTATTATCGTTTAGTCATATCTTTTTACATTGTTTTTAGTAATTGCATTAAGGATCCTACTATATATGCTTAATTATTCCGCTACCCATTTCTTGTAAAATGTAGAAATCTTGCAATCATAAAGTACATTTACCACATGTAGGCCATTTTTATGCTATAGTTGTCACATTATATCTCTATATGTTATAAACCCACAACAAGATATTATAATTTTTGCTTTAGTTATATGTATTTCATAAAATTTAACAGAAAAAAATAGCATTTTATGTTTATTTATTTCTCAATAAATAAATTCAGAATTTCCCTCCAAATGTCTTTCCTTTCATTATGAATAACTCTAGCATCTGTAGCATTCTGTGGGTCTGCTAATGATGAATTTTCTTGATTTTATTTTAGCTAAAAATGTCTATATATTGCCTCCATTGTTAAAGGATATTTTCACTATAGATAGAATTCCGGCTTGACTTTTTCTTTCACTTTCAACCCTTTAAACATTATTCTACATTGTTCTGGCCTCCATTGTTTCTGATGAGAAGTTAGCTGGCATTCAGATTGTTTCTCTGTGTGTAATGTGTGATCTTATTCTAAGTGGCTACAAGTTTTCTCTTTTTCCTGGGCCCCTAGTAGAGTTTTCCTTGTATTTACCTTGCTTGGGATTCACTAAACTTCTTGAAACTGCAAATTTATATCTTTCAACATTTATCAAAATTCTTTATGATTTTGTGGTCAAATGCTTTTTCTGTCCTGTTCTCTCTCTTTTCTGTTCTGAGATTAAAATTAAATTTTGTCAGACATGTTAATTTTGTTCCACAGGTTGCTGAGAAACTGTTTTTATCTTTCTCAATGTTTCCTGTTTTTCATATTGGCAGAGTGTAGGCACTGCAGACAGAGAAGGTGATCAGTTATCTAGGATATATATCTAATGAAATCTTTTAGAATGAAGGAGTATTGTATTCCTTAGTAAATAAGGGCAATTAAGTGTTCAACATCAATCTTTGTTACTGGAAGATTATGTATTTTGCAGTTAAAGTAGATATATTAGCCTCGATGAGAAGGAAGTTATACTATCACGTAAATGCGTAACATCAGTCCTTGTCATCATGGTCTCTCCATTCATACGCCCAGTGGACAAACACTAGAGTGGTCAAAGAAAATGGCTGGAAATTGCCACGTATCTTTTCTTCAGACTGGCTTATTTTTGATAGTCTAGGGTCTTTCTAAATTGTAACCATAAATAAGCCATTTATCACTACCCTGGGATTCATGTATATCTGTACATTAAGTCATTTTTCCTTCCATTTCTACTATTTCTTTTAAGTGTACTGTGGTCCCAAAACATATAGGAGCTCTTTTTCAAAAGAAGAGCAATTATTTCAGAGGCAAGCATAGCCTTTTTTCTGAACCTTAGGGGTCTTCATTGTGACTTTTATATCAAGGTTTAACAGAGACAGTCCAGAGATTTATCTATCTCAGATGCCTATAGCATTATTGGATCTCTTAGGTCACATATTTTGAATGAATATAGGGCATCTTATTTTGTAGCCTAAATGTACTACCTAGTTCTATCCTGTTCTGGGCCAGATTTAAAACTTAGCGTCTTCTGACTCAACCAATAAATGAGTTAAAATATCTTTTCATGTATATTGC
>NW_011888882.1:1823475-1827043 GCF_000151845.1 Pteropus vampyrus
CACTTCTGAAGTTGGGGCAGGAGGGGCGGCCTTGTACAACTGACCCCTTAACCCACGGAATCTGATACTGTCTCTGGGTAGATAGTGTAAGAAATGAGCTGGATTATAGGACACTTAACTGGAGCTCAAGAATTGCTTGTTGGTGGGAAAACTCCTCGCTATCCTCACATTGGAATTGGGCCCCAAACCATTACTGCTTTATCTTGGGACAATCTTCTGATGGCTTATAACAAAGGCTTATAAATGATTAATTCTGAGGATCATATACCTAAAGAGGGAAAAGGGAAAACAAAACAAAATGAAACTATTCACTGGCTCATATATATTATTGGTTAAAAGTTTGCCTTACGAGGTCTTAACCCCACTGAGCTTCTGGTTTGCATATGAGTGGGCACTAAGTGGGGGTATATGGCATCTGCTATCTTAATATCAGCAAAGAAGTCCTGGGGCTAGAGGTGAAGAGTTTGCGGTGTGGATATCAAGCAAGGCACTTTCAACTTGCATCTGCATGAAGTCTGTCGGAGGCTACACATAGCTGGTTGACCCAGCAGTGGCTTTAACTAGAGAGAGAAGGCTAAAAGAACTGGAAGTAGTTTATAAGCCATTTCTGATAGACACAGTAAGCTATGAATACACTTTCTCTTATTGCTAGCATGTGTACAGTAGTTTGAGTGTCATTACACCAACCTTGCCATCCCCTAATATGTGAGAGACTAAAATATAAAGACTCCTTTTAGCATAGTAGCCTCTTATTTACCATGATTGCAAAATAAAAACAATGAAATGAGTTAGAATAAACCTGAGTCATTTACGTAACTGATCCCACAGCTTATTCGAGTTCTGGATGTGATGCTGAACCACTGCAGAGACCCCACTCTATATGATGACAGTTGCCAGGAAGATTTTTGCTGTAGGCAGCCATGCAAACAGATCCTTTTGTGGGAACTTGATATCTTTCTAAATTCCTAGCCAAAATCTTTTTGCCTAATTTTTCTTTTTCACATAATACACCTTGAAAGGCTACTCAGCTCTCTCAAATATGCTTTCCTTTCCTCTTCCCTAGACAGTCTCTGTCTTCCAAGCAACGTTTCCCACAGTGATCCCTGAAAGCCATCATCTTACTTGATGACATGGTTCTCTGCCTACATAACGGCTATTACTATTTTCTTCCTCCTGTCAGCTTTGGAAAAGACTCTGCTGTAATTTTTTTCATGTAATTTTTACTTACATTTACTTACTTTTAATACTTTCATCATACAATTCTTCATCAGCCAACCAAATAGGAACATCCACACACCCAAAATTTATTTAGAGAAGGCACATTAACTTTCTGTCTACCTTTAATCTTGCATATTGTAATGTATCAGTTGAAAATTGCTCTCTTCTTATTCACTATCTAGAATTCCTTAATGTAGTCAAAATTTTTTAAATAAAGCCCACTATGAAACTGAGCCTATTTTATTTCTTCCTACTGTATTGAAGAGTCTAGTTCTTGAAATGTAATTAACTTTGCTACTCTCATATGGAATTTTTAAAAATATTCCTAACCTGCTGCAGTTCTGAAATTTACATTAATCTACACACTCACAGGTTTTAATAAGCTGTGTTCTCACAATGTCACTTATGACCATTTTCTTAGTTACATCTTCTAATATTGCTAGCTCATATTAGACTTTTTCTCTACCACATTTCTATTGCTTTTCCAGGGCTAACATTGTGACTTCTACTTTTGTATAGTTTTTGGCCCCTTATTGTACAATGGAATTAATTTCCTTCCAACTATTGTAACAATATGTGGTTGCTCAAATTAGCATAACTTACATTTAATATAGGTCTGGCATCATTCTAATTATTTTAAGTTCATTAATTCATTTAAATCCTCAAAACAACTCTAAAGGTTGAGAGTCCTTTAAGTCACATTTTCTGAATGAGGAGATGGATTGTTTACACATTTAATAAGTAACAGAGGGAGGATACTAATTTAAGTAGCCTGCCTCTAGGCTGTTCATAATCTCCAGAGAATCTAGATACCCATGGCTAGGGTAGAGATGGTGGGTGTGTGTGTGGGGTGTGTGTGGGAGGGCGGGGGTGGTGGAATTAAGCTCAGTAACCCTAGCAGAGGACTTAGACAAGGAGACTGGCCAAATTAATTTAAGGATGAGCTTTTGCAAAATACAAGAAGTATGGCTCTCACTGACCTGCAATCTGGTCAAAGTAAAACTAACCCAAGAAAGGGCTGATATTAGCTGATTAATAAATCTTCCTGTAGCAGAAATCCATTTTACAAATTCAGCCAAAACAATATAAAAAAGAAACATTTTATAATTTCCGAAGGTTAAAGAACATTGACATGGAGAATACATAGAAAAAAAGAAATGTTAATGTTTTTCTTAAACCATATCAATGGTTATTGCTGTGAGTGATGAATTAGTAGCAGTGGCTTCTCAAACAGTGGCTCTGGGATTGGAGGACCAGAGATGAACAAAAGCTCAAAGTGTAAAGGATAGCAGATAACAGTAGTGGCCTTGCTAGGAAGGCTGCGCCCTTGTGGGCCAAGATAGAGATTAACTGTGACAATAGCAAAGGAGCAACAGTGGGGAGGCCTACATGATTTGTGCACAGGGTAGAAATTCTTGTCTTTTTTTTTTTTTCCTGAGTCATTTTATCCTGGGACAACAAAATTATTTATAAAGAGGTGTGTCCTTAAAAATATTCTCATTATAAAGAGGAAGTAGGCTTTAATTTTACTTTATGTTTTCTTTACTTTTAGTGAAAGCTAAATGACCTTCAGTTTTGTTAAGACACTGTTCAAGTGACTGCGTGTATGGCATTCCAAATTGTACAAGACAGTAAGGTGTGCATATTTTCCTCACTCGTGTCTCAGAAAAATTCTTTTGAACTTTATTCTATCTCAACCTCCAGATTCTCTACACAAAGTAGCATAGGACATTATTTATTATTTTTCTGCCATAAAATAAAGGCTGCCCTAGAAGGTTTTCAACATAGAACCACGGCTATTTTCAGGAAATTGTGAGTAAAAGATTTAAATGGGTTTTCTAACGATTAAGGCATTCATTACGAGGCTAGCATTAAGAAGGAAAAAAAAAAATCTTTCTTCAATTCTACATACTTCCCAGAAACAAAAATCCTAAATCATCTTTTCATGGCTTGACAGAAAATACTAATACTATTACAAAAGGTAAGTTTTCTAGTGTTATTACAAATCCCTTTATTTTAAACAAAAAGCAACTTTCATTGCACTTTTGGAAAGCTCCAAAAAACAATAGCACATACTCAGGCCTAATGGAAACCAGTGCTTATAATTGTATATTCAGATGACGGCACTTGCTATGAATGCATTGATCATTGTTAATGCATGCACACTCTATTTTAAAGTTCAATTTTAGAGGCAGAGACTTTTCAGCATACCAAGTTTTTATGGCTTGTTTTGATTGATTACTCTATTTCTCATCTAATACACGTTGGTTACTAGCATGCTTTCTCTCTCTCTCTCCCCTCCCTCTCCCTCTCCCTCTCCCTCTCCCTCTCTCTCTCTCTCTCTCTCTCT
>NW_011888882.1:1827230-1829168 GCF_000151845.1 Pteropus vampyrus
AAATGCTATTTGTTGTAATCACTTCAAGAGGCTTTGTAAACCACATATAATGGTTTACTTCTTCCTTATTCCTCTTTAGAGCATTCCCTTCTTAGGGGACCACTATTACTGTATCCATAGGGGTATTAAATATGTAAAAATATGTTAACAGCCACTAATTAATATAGAAACAAGAAAGTGACTTCCACCAATTTCCCAAAGACAAAGAGAGTTTTCACTATTTTTGTTTTTAATCAAAATGATTAAAAATGATTCTTCACTTAAAACTTAAATCTTCCTTGTTGAAGAGAATAATATTCATTGATATTCCAAAGACTGCCCAGTTTAATTAATGATGTTACTGCACAATAATCTATGTTGGTGTAGTGACAAACTAGCAATGACTGGAGAACTGCCCTGTCCTTATATTTTTGTTCGTAGAGAAGTTAGTTTCTATTTTAAAAAAAGTGTTATACATGACCTACAGTGTTATGCATATCCTAGTATTCAACTAAGAGAACTGAGATATGATTAAATTCTGACCTTTTACTCAAAATTTTGGGGATCCCATCTTTAAAGTAAATTTTTTTTTTGCTTTGATAATGCTTGACAATCAGCTTGATAGTTTGTTTAAGAAGTTATCACAATATTCCAGAAAATGTTTTATTTAAGATATATTCTTTATTTATAAGTAGTCACAGACTAAGAAAACCTATTGAAAATACAAATTACAAGACTTTATTCCATTATTACCTACTAGTGCCAGACTCCACTCTAGCTATATGAAGGTTGACATAGGAATGGTGTTACGAGCTGAATGCTAGTGTTCCCCCAAAATTCATAGGAATTTTGAAGCCCTACCTTCCAATACAATTGTATTTGAGGGTGGGGCTTTTGGAAGGTAATTAGGTTTAGATTCAATCATGAGGACAGTGCTTTATGATGGAATTAGTAATTTTATAAAGGAAAGAGACAGGTGAGCTCCCTTTATCTCTCTACACACATGTACTAAGGAAAAGCCATAAGAGCACAGGCAAGATGCACACCATCTGCAAACCATCAAGAAGCAAATCCAGATACTTTGATCTTGGGCTTCCCAGCCCTCAGAACTTGATAAATAAATGTCTTTGGTTAAGACATCCAGTCTATGGAATTTCGTTATAGTAGCCCAAGTTGGCTAAGATTGACCTTGTATAAGTATATTATGCTTAAAAACTTCTAAGATTTAAGATGGTGCAGAGTCTAAAGCATTTGTGATATGAGCCTTTGTCAAAAGTATTTTGTTCTTTAAGACAGAAGAGATGGGAGGAATTTGAAAATCATGTTATAGATCATGTCATAGAAAGCTTGATGGAATTTATTAGGACTGTAAAGACATGTGACTAAGGGAGAAAGATAAAATGCATCAAAAATGAGCTCATAGAAACAAAGATCAAACTGATGGTTACCAGAGTGGAGGCTGGGGATGGGGATGGGTGAAAAGTATGAAAGGGAATATAGTCAATAGTATTGTGATAAATTTGCATGGTGACAGATGATTAATAGACTTAGTGAGGTGATTACATTGTAAGATATGTAAATGTCTAGTCACCATATTGTACACCTGAAACTAATATAATATTATATACCAACTATACTTTTAAAACAATTCAGAAGGTTCTCTCATGGAGCAAAGAAGTTTGATTTCAATTCATGTTTGAGTGCTAACCTAGGATCAATAAGTGAAAATTACTGGCAGATAATTTTAATTTCATAATCAAAACAATGGAAGTATCCAATGTTGGAAGCTACTGCTAATAAAATAATTAACTAGTTACTAAAAAAAAAAAAGCATTCTGAAGAGTATTTCTGCCTTTGATGGGTTAGTTGTGTTACAGTTCCTCTAAGTTCTCTTCAAACTCTAAATTGTAAATTTTAATTTTGAGATTTCACACTTTGATTTTAAAGCATGGTATCAGA
>NW_011888882.1:1829218-1834775 GCF_000151845.1 Pteropus vampyrus
TTTGTTCTTTAAGACAGAAGAGATGGGAGGAATTTGAAAATCATGTTATAGATCATGTCATAGAAAGCTTGATGGAATTTATTAGGACTGTAAAGACATGTGACTAAGGGAGAAAGATAAAATGCATCAAAAATGAGCTCATAGAAACAAAGATCAAACTGATGGTTACCAGAGTGGAGGCTGGGGATGGGGATGGGTGAAAAGAATGAAAGGGAATATAGTCAATAGTATTGTGATAAATTTGCATGGTGACAGATGATTAATAGACTTAGTGAGGTGATTACATTGTAAGATATGTAAATGTCTAGTCACCATATTGTACACCTGAAACTAATATAATATTATATACCAACTATACTTTTAAAACAATTCAGAAGGTTCTCTCATGGAGCAAAGAAGTTTGATTTCAATTCATGTTCGAGTGCTAACCTAGGATCAATAAGTGAAAATTACTGGCAGATAATTTTAATTTCATAATCAAAACAATGGAAGTATCCAATGTTGGAAGCTACTGCTAATAAAATAATTAACTAGTTACTAAAAAAAAAAGCATTCTGAAGAGTATTTCTGCCTTTGATGGGTTAGTTGTGTTACAGTTCCTCTAAGTTCTCTTCAAACTCTAAATTGTAAATTTTAATTTTGAGATTTCACACTTTGATTTTAAAGCATGGTATCAGACACAAGTCATATTTTATAGAATGCACACCTATACATCATGGAGTATAATTCTAAAATAACAAAGGATAACAACCTTTACAAAGGCAATTGAAAATAGAACCATCTTCATGTTTTATTTTTTAAATGAAATCATTGGATTATGTTAGAGTTGATGCATGTGTGTTTGTGTGTGTCTTCAAGTACATTGTTGTTTTATGTATACACATTCAGTTTGCCGATAGAATATAAAAAAATGAAAACAAAATTTGACCTCAATTTGAAAAAAGTACATGCTTTGTTTTTTCTGGAGGGTTTATGTTAGTATTGTTTTGCTATATGTTTGCTGTTTAAAACATGACCTTCATATGAAGTTTGATTGCTAGTAGCCTACTGTCAACTAGCACAACATTGGACATATTTCACTATTGCATGTTTTGTATACATGAGAACTTCACAAAAGTAGTTAACAAAGCACATTGAGAGTAATAATCAATGCTAATGACAATTGTATAGATAAAATAATTTATGTAAACAAAATGCCCTTATTATCTGAATTCTTTTTTGATGAATCAAAAGAATTCTAGATGGTAACCTTTCTGATATCTTTAATTCTCTGGAGCACTTCTAGGGCTTGTAATAGTCTCAGAAATCTGTCATATGCAACTTCTTTGGGAGATTAACATCTTTAATGCTTTTGCTGTACTGCCAATATTAAGCTCTCTTTTGGATAATTGCCATTTAACTCTACTGTATGTAAATTTTAGTCAATGTGTTTTAGATAGACAGCTCATTCATTCAAAAAATAGGAATGCATATTATATGTAACTATACACCAAGGATATAGCAGTTTTTAAAAATAGAATTCCTTAACTTCCATGAAACTTACATGACCATATTGGATCAACTGTCAAAAAACATCTCTTAAGTCATTTCATGACAATCATTTTCTTCACATAATATTTTGAGTTCTGCTAGCTATCATCATCATTAGAGTAGTGTATAAGTCATGGTAAAGAAAAAACTTCCTTAAGTATTTAAGCAAAAATGACTTTAATACCAGTATAGAAATCCTTACAATATTATTGGCATAGAAGAGGTTGAGAATGTTGATTGCTAAGTAATTACCAGCACAGTTTATAAAAAGATAGATATATTGCAATTAATAAATTATTAACTAATAGTATATTAAAGAAGCTAATAATTCCTTACTTTATCGGTCTCCACTCTAAGAGAATGTTCTCACCAGAGACCCAGCATCAATGAAAACATATGACTTAAATACTTCTGGGCATAGAGGTTGGACCAGAACTGAACATTCAACCAAATGCTACCCAGCTCATACACTGTAATGGACCAATTATAGTTGATTCATTCTTTTAGTAGCTTGAATCATGGGATATCATACCCTGAGTTATTTCCTTAGGATAGTCTTTAGAAACTATTGCTGTTGACAACTTGGTTCATATATTTCCTGGATTCTGTTTATTTGACTGCTTTTTACTTTTCTTGTGTTCTAAGATATTTATAATCTTACAGGATCTTCCTTCCTCAGCCTGCTTTGAACAAATTTAAATAGATTTTTTTCCTTGAAATACAATTTGTTTTGATTAATAAAATAAGTCCTAAATTTGCATTTTTGAATTATATGTTTGAGCTTTACAAGTACTAAACCATTAGTGAGTTTTAATAATTTCATATATATATATGTATGAATATAGATTTATAAACATACCTTTATATAGTTTAAGAAATTTTATTTGTTCAACCTTGTTCAACATTTCAAAGTAATTTGGACAATAACATAAATTCTTATTTGTATGAGACTAGATCTTCCTTTGATATGTCTATCCATCTATGTAGATAGATAACTATATCAAAATAATATCTATTGATATATCTTGATATCTATTTATCATCTATCATCTATCTATCATCTATCTCTTTATCTTTATCTTGGTGACAGTGATAGGAATGCCAAAATAACTGGGTTAAACAAGACAGAAGTTTATTTATTATTTACATAAAAGATCCAAGGTGGTTCTTATCTCGAACTAATACATTGCTATGTGGTCAGAGATGCAGGCATCTTTTATCTTGCTGCTTCTCCACTATAATCACTCAATTTCCATCTTATTCTTCTAGATGGTTGCTTCAGTTTAGGCATCACATTCACATTCTATAAGCAGGACGAAGAAAGAAGAGTCAAAAGCATATGTTACAGAGATTTCCTGTAGACTACCATATAGAACATTCATGCGTTTCTCATTGGCCAAATCTTTAGTCACCTGTCCACACCCTGCAACACAGAAGACTAGAAAAGACAGACTTAATTTTAAACAGCTGAAAACATTCAATTTCCGAAGAAGGGATAACTGATATTTCTGCAAGTTTCTGTCTCTGTCACATCTTACTTAAATGACCATTGAAAATGAAAGTATTTATAGGTATCCTATCCTAGATGAATGTTTCTTTGTGGCCATGTTCAGAAAATATAGAGTTGGAGATATGGAAGAACAGACTGCAGAGCTACTTAAAAGAAATTCTCATAATGGACAAATGAAAAAAATTTGGAAAGGGAAGCTAATTCTATTTTTTTTTCCAACTTACATATTGATATTCCTCTTACATTGATAAAATCATAGATTTTTAAATTAGAGAACTTGTTAGATGTAACCAATTTCAATACCCTCAGAAAATTAAGGTCAAGAATGTGTGGTTTATGCAAGGACACAAAAAATAGTGGTCAACATTTATTGACTACTTACTATGTACCAAGAAGCCCTTTACCTTTGTTGTTGCATTTGATCCTTACAAGCCTAGGAAATTGATATTAATATTATTATCTCTTTTTAGTGATGAGGAAACTGATGAACAGAGAGGTTAAGTAAGTTGCCCATGTTCACAAGACTATGAGGATACTGATATAGGTGTCGAATCATGCAACTTTTCTGAAACTCTGGCCCTCAGCTGAATCCCTCTCTTCTGCAAACTCCATTGCCTGTGTTAAAAACAAGACAATAGGCCTAAAATCGGATTGCTTATGCTAAGGCCCACATCAACAGAGACTTAACTTGATTAGTTTGGCTCACCTGGAAATGGAACCTTAAAACACTCAATTAAGAATTGCTCAGTCAGCATTAATTAGGTAATCTGCCTAATCAACTCTTGCCATCCCCTAAAGCAGCAGTTCCCAACCTTTTTTGGCACCAGAGACTGATGCTCCTATGAGAATCTAATGCCTGATGATCTGAGGTGGAGCTTAGGAGGTGATGCTAGTTCTGGGGAGGAGCTGCAAATACAGATGAAGCTTTGCTTACTCACCTGTCGCTCACCTCCTAATGTGCAGCCCGGTTCCTAACAGGCCACAGACCTTTCAGTCTATGGCCCAGGGGTTGGAGACCCTGCTCTAAAGGAAAATAACCTTGCAATAACCAACTCATTTTTTTTTTTTTTTTTTTTACCTAGTATAACTTTCTTGTTCCTGTTCCTGTTTGCCTACAAGTCTTTCATTTTGCACATATCCTCAGAGCTCCTTTTTATCTGCTAGTTTGGATGCTGCCCAATTCAAATCAATGTTTGCTCAAATACTCTTAAAAGTTTTAATATGCCTCAGTTTGCCTTTTAACACCTATGACCTTAAAACTCCATTTTTCTAAAAATTTTTCCCATTCTCTTACTTTTAGACCTTTATGCTATGCATCCACATCCCATCCTTATCCCCCCAGTGATTTGCCCCTGCCAATGTTATTGACATAAACTCTTAACTCTCCCTTCTCAACTTTGTGTTAGAGCAATACTGGCCTTGGAGGTCCTGCAGTGCAGCATGATTTTATCCCACAAGGGCCTTCGCTTGCTATGCCCTCTCATGAAATATTCTCACTTCCTCCTCCTTTGTCAGTTAGCTCCTGCCTCTCCTTTGGGTCTTGATGACTTATCCATCACTTATCAGAGAACCCATTTCTAATCTCCTATTTTGTCAGTTTTCTTCTTATACATTCTGCAGCACTCTAGCTCCTTGCACCTGAGCATCCTATTTTCTCCAAAGAATAAAACAGTATAATCATTACAGCACCTTATGTAGAGCATAATATTTTATGCTATATTCAATTCCATGCAAAACATAAATCTAAACTTTGACATATATTAAAGTTTTAAAAGTTCGCAAAGACTTCTGATAGATGAACTATCAAATTACTGCATTTAAAAAATAAATGGCTAGCTAGTACACAAAAGAGAGCACATCTTTCAACATGTTGTGTTTGTTGGGTATGTATGATATTGAAATCTAAGGACTTTTTTTTGGCAATGAAAGACAATACTTTTTTTCCTACCTCTCAAAATATATTTATAGGCATGAGACTTAAATCTGTGTTTGGAAGATTGAAGTCCTACTAAAAACACTATAAGAGATTGCAAGTTTATTTTTTCCATCAGTTATAATGGAAACTACCTGTTCCTAATTGCTACTACCACCATATAGCATAAAAATTAGCAATAACTGTTTCAGATACTGTTGAAAGCGTATCTAGTGGACTATAACAAGATGAATTTTCTCTAAGGCTATTGTCACTATTGAATCAAAACCTCGTGAACAGTTTGAAAGTCAGGGTTGGTATTTCTTGCATGTACTGTCTTGCTGGGTGTGATATGGATTTTAAAATGTTTTGAGTCCATGACACTTTACTAGCCAATCGACTTTGATCTAATAAGACACTGTCTTTCCATGGGCCCATAGTTTGGCTTTGACTTTGTTTTTCTGAGCAAATCTTGGTGATTATCTCTTTCACTTTATACTTCAGTTTAAGTCAGATGATTTGGTAGTCCAGTCCCTAAATCATTGTCCTGAAATCATGTCATTACCTGCTTGACTAAAAAGTCTTCCTCAATTTATGAGAAAAGC
>NW_011888882.1:1834825-1837237 GCF_000151845.1 Pteropus vampyrus
CTACCTCTCAAAATATATTTATAGGCATGAGACTTAAATCTGTGTTTGGAAGATTGAAGTCCTACTAAAAACACTATAAGAGATTGCAAGTTTATTTTTTCCATCAGTTATAATGGAAACTACCTGTTCCTAATTGCTACTACCACCATATAGCATAAAAATTAGCAATAACTGTTTCAGATACTGTTGAAAGCATATCTAGTGGACTATAACAAGATGAATTTTCTCTAAGGCTATTGTCACTATTGAATCAAAACCTCGTGAACAGTTTGAAAGTCAGGGTTGGTATTTCTTGCATGTACTGTCTTGCTGGGTGTGATATGGATTTTAAAATGTTTTGAGTCCATGACACTTTACTAGCCAATCGACTTTGATCTAATAAGACACTGTCTTTCCATGGGCCCATAGTTTGGCTTTGACTTTGTTTTTCTGAGCAAATCTTGGTGATTATCTCTTTCACTTTATACTTCAGTTTAAGTCAGATGATTTGGTAGTCCAGTCCCTAAATCATTGTCCTGAAATCATGTCATTACCTGCTTGACTAAAAAGTCTTCCTCAATTTATGAGAAAAGCCTAGAAATGAGAAGTACTCGGTGAAATATGGTTAGTAATTGAAGTTTCTGACAAATTGCAGTTACAAGAATCTCTCTCTCTCGAGCCTGCATAGACCTCCTTAAGCTTACAGAGTTCCTGATTGAGCAATGATGAAATTGCTTCTTTCTAGAGGGAAAACAAAGGGCCAGGAAAGCCCCAGCTTATCAGGGATATAGGTATCAAGCCTCTAGGTCAGCAACTGTGATCTCAAGGAAAGTAAATGTGAAGTTTTGGGCTCCCTTGCTAACTGGAAATTTTGATTTTTTAAATATTTTTAAAATGTAATCTGCTATGTCAACATGCTTATATTATCTTTATACAAAAGTTTAAGCGCATCATCACACAATATGCCAATTGTTGTCATTCATACCTCACACTTCTAAGAACAACATGGAATGTGCCTTAAAAATATTGGAAGCCAGGAATTTCTGAGCTATTTCATATTTTGTCTTATGCTACCTTACATCATTTTCCTCTCACAAGCAGCCTAATATTAAGTTTATTATCTAAAGTAGCAATTATTTCTGCCCATTATTTACTTGTCTGTCTTTTACATAATTAATTTGCCTTGATAATCTCTACAGAAAATGGAATTATTGATATGAATTATTGTTTTTTATTATTTTTATTTTTTATGGTGACATTGGTTAATGAAATCCAATAAGTTTCAGCTGTACACTTTAACAATAAGGCATATATATATTTACACTGAGTGTTCACTTCTCATAGTTAGATTTCTTTCTGTCATCACATATTTGACCCCCTTTACCCCATTCACCCTCCTCTTCCACCTCCCCCCTACCCTCTGATATATGAATTATTTTAACAGATCTGCGGCACCAAAGAATTACTACAGAAAAAATTATATGCATAATTACATCAAAAGTATGACTCCTAAAATTTAGCAAGCCTTCTTCTCTCTTTAATTGTGGCCCTTGATGTGGTTAGTTTTTCTGCTATATGTTTCATCTTTATGGCTCAGAAACTAGAAAAATATGGCTATGCTCACCATCAGACAGATTAATTTCATTGAAGTGAAATGAATATCTTTTTGACATGTGCCGCTGTGATGTAGAGGTGATTTTAATGGTCTCCTGAATCCTTTAAGGAGCCTGGTAGTGAAGCTCCAGCTCATGTTCAGCTAATATGGCGAGTGGCTTAAATGAGTTGAGCTCTGATATGGAAACATGCCTTTAAAAATGAACTAAATAACACTTGCATTTTATTAGAAAAAGAAAGCGTTTATTCTTACAAATAGGACACCTAAAAATGCATTGACTTTGGTGGCAATGCTGTGTTCAGGTGTAATAAAATTGATGAGCCCATATAATAAAATTTATAGAGCCAGAGTGGATTCAATTTATTTGAATATGCTCAGTTATGTTTTTGTTTATTCCCATAGCAGATGTTTAATTTACAAACCAGGCAATTACGACAGCTCTTCCAAACAAATAAGAGCAGATTAGTCAAACGTTCACATCAATTTTTATGTTTATCATTAGTTTTATGAGTTGTCATGAATATTCAGAGGTAAGAAAAACTATCATTATGGTACCTGGAAAACCTC
Organism: Pteropus vampyrus; assembly: GCF_000151845.1. Taxonomy (NCBI): domain Eukaryota; kingdom Metazoa; phylum Chordata; class Mammalia; order Chiroptera; family Pteropodidae; genus Pteropus; species Pteropus vampyrus. The sequence continues at coordinate 1,836,987 of NW_011888882.1, forward strand.
AAAATGGTGTTTTGCATCTCTAAATGCTGTATTCCCTTTTTGATAAAGCTATTAATGTGTGTTGTCTCTTATTACAAGTTGGGCTTACAGGCTGCAATGCAAAAAGTATTTTTCTCCCAAGAGATCTTATATATTCTAATCAATGTGCTGATGGCATTTTTGTGGAAAGTATGTAAAAATGTATAGGTGATCTTGTTTTAATTTTTACTATGCCGATGAAGACATCTTTGTGTATTCTGGAAAATTACCAT
>NW_011888882.1:1837287-1844049 GCF_000151845.1 Pteropus vampyrus
CCAGAGTGGATTCAATTTATTTGAATATGCTCAGTTATGTTTTTGTTTATTCCCATAGCAGATGTTTAATTTACAAACCAGGCAATTACGACAGCTCTTCCAAACAAATAAGAGCAGATTAGTCAAACGTTCACATCAATTTTTATGTTTATCATTAGTTTTATGAGTTGTCATGAATATTCAGAGGTAAGAAAAACTATCATTATGGTACCTGGAAAACCTCAAAATGGTGTTTTGCATCTCTAAATGCTGTATTCCCTTTTTGATAAAGCTATTAATGTGTGTTGTCTCTTATTACAAGTTGGGCTTACAGGCTGCAATGCAAAAAGTATTTTTCTCCCAAGAGATCTTATATATTCTAATCAATGTGCTGATGGCATTTTTGTGGAAAGTATGTAAAAATGTATAGGTGATCTTGTTTTAATTTTTACTATGCCGATGAAGACATCTTTGTGTATTCTGGAAAATTACCATAAGATTTTATAAAATTTAAATTTTTACTCGAAAATAGCTCACCAAGCTTTATTTCTAAGTTGTATTTTTTTTCCTATTCCTGAAACACTGTTTGTTGTACTAAGAGGAAGTTTTGTAATCCCAGACATCAGACCTGTTGTGACTCTTAATATGAACCTATAGACAGTAGGTCTTAACATGAAACCGTTTATGAGGGAAATTCTCACATAGCAGTTTTATTTTTCTTTCTGGTGTTTAAACTGTCAGAATAAAAGGCTGTAGCTCCATTATGAATCAGTAAAACTACATGGCTTCATCCATAAACAAGGAGGAGATATTTCCAGATTGGCTGCTTTTGAATATATTGTACTTTTACAGGCTCTGCTCTGAAAGCAGTGAAATGTTCTCAGTAGCCTAACTGGATTCCCACAATGCATTTTTCCCCAATCCATTGTAATGGCATATTTCCTGTTGTTGATCAACATTCAGACTAAAAAGAAAATTAGGAGATCGATATGTTAAAATATCTTTAGAAGAAACAGCATCAATAGAAATATTTTTAGTGTAAGTTATAATAAATGTTGAAGCAGAACCTGGTAGAAAACATGATTTTATTGTTAAAGATGCTTTGAACTGAACTATAAATACTTTTTTTTCTCACTAGCATACTTTTTTTTGACAACAGCCAAAACATCATCTGCTTCTTCATCATTAGTTACATTAGTTACAGTACAAATCTCCCAGGAGTATCAACTTTACAAATAGCATATATGTAATATGATAATTATATGTTTTAAATTTGAATGTAGGCCATGTCAGAGTACTATTTAGTGTATAGTCACCTCTTGGATTCTTACTAAAATTTCTAAAAGCATTAATTGTTTTGAATCAAAACTGAACCAGAATTTGGGGTTCATGTTCCTATGATGTCAATCCGCAAGATAATTTTTAATAGACACACGCACACACACACACACATTCTTGGCTTGTTTTAGGTAAACTATTTTATTTCCATCAATTGGATGGAAGACAATTAACTAAAAGTTGATTTATTAGATTTTTCTTTTAATCTTTTTTTTTAGATCCACTGATAACAATGATATGAAGGAAATTATGGAAATTAGGGTTTGTAGGGAACCAAAAAAAAAGAAAAATGATAGGCCTTCAGCAAGAAAGCATGCAAAAGTAGATTGCTCACAGCTCTAGACTGACGGTTCAGCAAGGGGCATGCCATTATAAGGAAGTAATGAAATACTCTTCAGGAGGAAGAAAAGCTAAAACACACAGGCACATAGATAGAAAGAGGCACTGACGAATAATCACCCACAAGGACATCGCTAGCCAGTTTTCTCTTGGAATATAGAAAGACTCCAGGAGATTAATAAAATGGTATGCCCCTGGTTTTTAGATTACAAAACTCTTATGGACTATAAATTACTAGTGGGCTTTTCTTTCTCTTAACAGGAAAACATCTTTTCAAACCAAAGATTGGTATGATTATCTAGTTATCTCTCACACCAGTCTTATAAAGAACATAATAGCCTCTGTAAATGATAGAATGATATTCTTCGCAAAATACAAACCAAGCAGTTCACATTTATAGCTGCTATACTAATAATCCAGTGTGATAGTGTCTTATCTTTGGCCCTCTAAATGGATTTCATAGTTTACCTCTAACTACTTTAGACCTTTACATTTTATTTCATCATTGTTCTTCGATGGCAAATATTATAAATCTTGCTTTTCCATAAGAAAAACTTTTGACTTCCATGAAAATGTACAAATAAAAATTCTACATTAAGCTTTTTCTAATAATTACCATCAAAATTATTAACTGCATGTCAAAAGATGTCAATTTAAACTAATAAACACTGAAGTTTTTGTAGATGAAGTGTAAGAAATTTGTGTTTCTAATGCATTGGTCACAATATCCAAGTTAGTTAAATTTCCCAATTGTTAGATTTTTGGTTGTTTGAAACTATTAAAATGATCTAGGTGAAATTTGTTTTCTTTTTTTTTTAATACAGCAACTGTATTTAAGTTAAATAGTCTAAATATAAAAGAGTAAGTGTATATAAAATCTTTTGCACACTGGTGAATATGAATAGTTTTGTGCTTTACCAAAGGTCAAAATGATTTATGTGAAACAGTTGTTGCTTTTCTTTATAAAACAATATTTGCAGTCCATTATTTTGTCTCACAAGGAAAAAAAAAAAACATGTTTGTCATGTATATAATATTAACTCATAAAATTTATTCATTAATATACTTTCAAGATTAAAACAAACTTACTTTTCATTTTATTAATTCCTGAAAACAGACAACAGCAATAACGTTAGAGATGTAAAATAGCATGGTGGAACAAACACTGGACAGAAAATGTGGATTGTCATTCAAGTTACATAATTTCTCATTCTTTCATGTATTCATTTATTCAACATGGATTGAGTTGATATTTATTCAACTAATTATTTACATCACACAATATTTTCTAGTTCAGAAGATGTAAATGTAAATGTTCACTTTCCTTTTACTTGATGAGGTCAAAATATAGTGTGAGAAATGGACTCACCGTATGAAAACTGGGGAAGCAAGTGCTGTAAGCCTTAGTTATCTCAGCTGTTGAGTGAGAGGGAATACTGGGTGTCTCTGAAACAGCTGACGGTTTTTACATTCTCTAATTTCTACAACTAACTCCACTTTAAATGGTTATTTTTTAAAAGTTAAAAATGTCAGAGTCTAATGATGAAATACCCTATTTAGTATTTATATACATTTATTTTATATATATATGTTAAACCTATTTTGAATGTTATGAAATTCATTTATACTTCTTTCCTATTGATGCCTTCAATGATCAAGAGTTACTAATTTGAATTTATTAGGTGTCACAAATAAACATTTTTATCTTCAAATTATAAAAAATTAAAATTAAAGGAAAGCACTCAAAACCCAAAATGAGATGATTCTACTTACCCAAATATATTTATATTCAGTTATTGAATTGCTATAATGATATTTGAACTATATCTGCTCAGTGGTAGAAAACATTATGGTAAAATAAAAAATAACATGTTTGCTGTCAACATAGTTTTAAAATATCACATTGACTTTTTTTCCTTTTTATGTTCTTTCAGCTTTATTTTTATTTCTTTATTGAGCCTCTATGAATTTGTTTTCCAAGCTGCCTTACTCTTAACCCTTGTTCCAGTTTTATGTAAATAAATGGAACATATATTTTAAAATAATTATTTAAACAAGTTCATTAAAGTTCCTTTCCTCAACTTGACGTTTTTAGAGGTCAAATGGTCACATGATATTGAAGCTGTAAGGGATTTCAGAGATCATTTGGAGTTATTCTCTTAAAAATGTCACTGGATGACAATAATCTCATTCTTTCTGAAATAATCCGGGTAAAAAAGAGGTCAGCCTTTTTAAACCTGGTCAGCTTTAATGGCTAGAATATGTTTCTTTGGCTTTATTAAAGTCTGTTTTGAGAGAAAGACAGTAAGTTATGTTCCCCTACTTCCAAATGCTAACGTAAATTAGGGGCATACTTTCATAAACATTTATTAACAATAGTAGGCAGTGAGAAGAACCATCTCTAACTGAGGCAGAATGCCATAGGAGCCTGGGGAAGGAGGGAATGAGCCCCACAGAGCTTCCACCTAAGGGCAGAGGAGGCCTCTTGGCTTAGGTGTCACACAGTAAAGACCTGTAAGAGAATAGGAATGATTTAGAGAAGTGATGTTTAAGGAAAATACATTCTAGTTAGAATGAATGAAAGGAACAAGGCTTAAAGGGGAGAAATAGAATGTTTTTGTTTTGTTTTGTTTTTGTTTTTGTTTTAAAAAATCATGAGAGTGCTTTGCCTTGTGTGAATAGGAGCAGAAGAACACATGTGAAAGAATATAATATTAAAAAGGTAAATTTGTGTTGTATGAAAAGAGAGAGGATTAGCACTCCCCTTGACAAGGACAGAAGTGGCCCTTGGACCTGACAACATGCATATGGTTAAGGCATTGCCACCTATTTCATGGCATTTAACTGTTGTTTTTGGACCACTTCATAAATTATGTGGATATCTAGTCACTGTGTTTTATGCCCAAAACTAATGTGGTATTGTGTGTCAGCTGTAATTGAAAAATAAAAAAATATTTTAAAAAAAGGTAAAATTATGCCAGACCATTGATAATCATAAATGCTTGCTAATAATGCTATTACTTATCTTTTCTCCCGCCCTGCCTCCTACCACAATATACAGTCCACAAGTTCCAAGTTAATTTACTCTCAAAGATCGTGACCTTCAAGCTTTTTAATTGTGCACCTTAATAAACTAAAAAAATTATACGAATATGTGTGGTTCTATTTAGAAATTTTATACATGTATTATGTAACATGGACTTACCACTTACTAGCTTGGGCAAGTTATTTAACCTTGTGAATTGCCAATATTCTCCTATCAAAATGGATTATTATAAAAATAACCAGTAAGGTTATTGAACATATTATATATACACATATACGAAAAATATTTTATTTAAACCGTGACTGGCAATGGTAAATATGATTTAAGCTTTAGCTATTAGTAGCAATATTAGTAGTAGTATTACACTTGAATAAATTATTAAATTTATAAAGCAAAATTTAAAATATAAATTAAAAGGTGATGAATTTAAAACAAGAATATAAATTCTCACTATTCTAGGAACTAGCAAAGTCATTAAGGATTTTCAGTAGTAGAATAACATGTTTTATTACATCATTTCTTTCTTTAGTATGTCTTTGAGAAAAAAGAACATCCCGTCACTAAAGCTCATAATTTACAACATAAGATTGACTGGCAATGTTACTTACCAGACTAACTAGATTTTAGCAATTTTCAAACCCAAAGGAACAGTTTTGGAATTGTTCTGTTTGATTTCCCAATAATCTGAATCAGTTTTCTTCTACATGAGCTTTGAAGAGTTGACTCTCCTCAAACAAAAGTGGGTTACTTTATGAATTGCCCTGTGTAAAGGACAAATCTGTTTTGTATCTGCTGTGAACCGAACATAAAAATGACTTACTTACAGGAATTAATTTGGTTTTTTGTAGGAAAAAGGTCCTGATACAAAGAAAAACATATAGGTAAATGTAAAATAAATTAAGCTACACTAATATAATGAAAACTCATTAGTTGCATACCTAAACTCTATCTAATTCTAAATCCTACCTCCACTCCTGGAAGTGTAATTTAGAGCAAGTTAGACTCTCTTTGCTTTTGTTCCTTCACTGTGTCACAGGGACTGGCAGATTTCAAGTGATCCACAGAAAGTGCTAACAGTAGCTAACATCTGTTGATCAATATATTCTTGTTATATAGTTAAAGCTATAGCGATACAATGCGAATGCTTCTGATTTCTACACTTACTTTAGTTGTTATGTAGGTAATTTTTATAATTGTGGTATGGATATTATGCAGAAAAATGTAAAGAAACATTTAACAAATATAATACACAATCATCTAGTCATAATAGACTGATGACAGGTACTCCTAAACCAGTTCAGACTCTCCAGCTTTTGCAGGACACCTTCCTCTTGTGTTTATTCTTTTATTCAATGAATATTTATTATATACCTGTTATATTCCAGGCATCATGCTTAGGCTGGGGATATATAGGGAATAAGCCACAGATTCTAGTGGGAATTCCATTAAGAGATACCTTTATCCTTTTAGACCACATCTTAAAGATCTATTGTTACAGTCATGAAATAAAGAGAAAAATATTATACAAAGCTGAGATTTTTAAAATTGCTTACTTTTAATGGCTGCAATAAATTTATTTAAAACAACAAAAGATTTTCTGCTATCTTTAGCCACTACATAAGTCTGTCTTGTTCATCCATGCATCCCAAGCATGTGGAACATGGCAAGTACTCAGCAAATATTTATTGAAATAAATGAATTATAAAACACTAAACTAGCTAGTGATGTGCTGGTAATATTTAGCAACCAGTTCTCTGGGAAAGGGACTGATTTTTAGCAATTTCTGGCCAACTTCTGATTTTGGTGGTATGAAATTCACTTTGGCCTGTATCAACCTAACAACGTAACATCAATTGACTCATATTTTTGAAAATTTATCAGCTGTTGCAAGCCAGTCTAAACCAACTCCAGCATATATGTGTGTGTATGTGTGTGTGCGTGTATAATTTTTTAAATACATATAATTTTATATATATATATATATAAATTTACTTCCAGTTAAACATCAAAAACAGAAGGTTTTATTATGCACTGTCTCAATTTCTAAATGTAGAATAAAT
>NW_011888882.1:1845015-1854736 GCF_000151845.1 Pteropus vampyrus
CAGTATGAATATGTAAAGGATAGTTATATATATAGTTATATATTTATATGACTATCCTTTACATATTCATACTGGTAAAATATACATACACACACAGTCACCCCTTTTCATCTATGCATGCCTTATCTCCACTCCTCTTTGCGAATTAGGATCTTTGAATCCTCACTTTTCAGTCATTGTTATCTCAGTTTTTCACTATGTATGCTGAACATTCATTACTATCCTGCTATAGCAATTCTCTTATTATTATTTAAGCTTATACTGCCCTGTTCTTCGTAAGGGTTCCACTCTTCTGCTTCTAGTTGCCTGATAGTCACTTTACTCCTAATTTTATATATATATACATATAAATTTACTTCCAGTTAAACATCAAAAACAGAAGGTTTTATTATGCACTGTCTCAATTTCTAAATGTAGAATAAATTGGGAAGTCTTTACCTCTGTCTCTCAATATCTACAGTAAAAAGAATGTAATAAACTTTCATAATTACTATAAGCTAAACTTTAAATTTCAAAATGTACTCTTTCTAAAACATTTAATATATTTCACCTTTAGCCTAAATTGGACAATAATTTTTTCACACAATAAATCCTCTCCCAATTTGCTCTTATATACTAAATTGATTTTTTTGACCTGTGAATGGTCTGAGAGAATTTATTATCCATGTATTTATAGAATGTTCATCAAACAGGAGACTGGCACTTTGGGAAATATAGTAACTTGTAAAATATATATATGTTTGGCTTGTCAGCTGGATTTCTCAAGCGCTTTCCCTCTCTAACTCTAGAGCAGAATTCTTACTAATAGCTAAATATTATTTCATTGCTTCAAATGAAACTTTATAGGACTTTTCTTCCATATTAGTAGCAACTGTATGCCATGAAAGTCTTTTATATATGATACCAATATTTTTTAAACTTCTTAATTAAAAAAGTTTGTAATATATTAGTTATTGTTAAAGGAACAACTGCAAATTTACAATAGAATCCTGGTATAAGGAGCTTTTTCAAGATTTTATTTGCAGCCAAAAGCAAATCAAACTCCTTTGCACAATAGTATTTCTGAATGCCTCTCGTACAGCTTCACTGTCTGATTCTTCTTCAGAGGTATGTGAGCAGTAGTTGAGGAGGGATGGAAAGAAAGCTACAGCCAAGCAATTTCTAGGTAAGGACAAAAGGCACCTAGAACTCAAATCCTGAAAGAAATGTCACTCTGCAGGCATTTCCACCTGATAATACCACCTGATGACCTCACAGAACCAGTGCCTCCCCTTCTTCAGTGTCTGATTCATCTGTTCCCTGCTCAGCTGTCCTGTGTACACACTCTCACTCAGATACCATAGCCCTAATAACCTATTCACTGACTGATTCTTCATTGCTACTTTTTGGGTCCTGTCCCTAAGCCAAGTGCTACTCAGTGTCTTCTTTCCTAGATCTCTCTTTGTTGATTCTCCTTTGCTACATATGCACTATTTCGCTGGCTATCATTGAATTTATTTAAGCCATGTGAGGCATAAAGATTATATTATACCCAGATGATTATTTTATTCTAGTATTCTCAAAATTTAGTTGCATATAACTACTGCACTTGCCATGTTTATTTGGATGTGATTCTTTTTGAGCATTGACCAAGAAAGAAGAGTTTGCTTTCCTATGAGATTTATATTTCTTCTTCCAGAGAAGAGATACTGAAATTATTTAAAATACAGATTTTCTACAATTTCGCATAAATCCCTTGAGAATTATATTTCTCACAGGTGTGCTTTCTGCTTATAATTCCAGATAAGATCGACAGTTTGTATTTGTGCAGAAAAGACTAACTTCAAAATTTCACTTTCTTTTTTGGAAATATCATGAAGAGTATTAGCAAAGCGCTACATCCTTCACCAATTCAGATCATCAAAATGAGAGCTAACACTCATTAGACATTTAATATAAGCCAAAAATTGTTTTTAGCAATTATAAGCATTATTTCATTTAATCCTAACAATGCTACTTTGTTTGAGTACCTTTACTCACATTTTATGATAGTAAAATTGGCTTGGAAAAATTATTTTGCTTACCCAGGGTCACTTAGCTGGTAAGTGTGAAAGATTAGACTCAAACACAAGTCTTTCTACAAATGAAATTTCTGCTCTTATACATTGCACTATAGTTCTATAGTTGTTCAATATTGCTTTGGTGCTTTCTGTTCTAATGTTTTCTTGAAAATTGTAATATAGTAACCAGAGGTGTCATTGTTTAAAATCACTTCAGTTTAAGATCCAGTATAGACATTGGTTTTACATCTCTAGAGACAATTTATTAAAAAAGCAGTAAATTGAACATTTTTGAACATGTAATATGGGTTTGCCAATAAATTTGGGAAGAATATTCTTAGTATTTATTTTCCTTCAATTATTAAAATTATTCATATAAATCCTTTGTGTATTTTAAAACTTTAATTAATAGCATATTTGTTATTTGTCTCTACTACTCTTCAGGATAATGGCAATTGTGCTTTAAAAAAGTAGAAAAAAGCATTGAGTACTAAAATAAAATTTTAAACTCTAATCCTAAACAACAAGATACTATAAAACAAAATGCTCGTTGTTATTTATGATTTTATTCTAGTTTTAAAAAAAGCTTCACTCTACTGATTACTTCTGTTCATTTGTTTTTACAATATGCACATCTCAAATATAATAGTGGCATAAAATTATAGTCCCAAAAATGTTAATCTAAAAATATAACAAGAAGTGTTTTGCAGGAGCAAAATGAGCATATGGCTTTATATTCATAATATCTTCAGATCTAAATTTCTGATAAATTAAATGATGAATTAAGAAAGGTGATTTTTCATAAGGTAATGCATGGAAAATGCATGATGTAATATTTTGTTCACAGTACACAATCACTGGTTAATTTTCCTTTTTTCAAATAGTAATGAGTAATGAAAATACCTTACCTCTGACGCTTTTAATCCTTCCTCCTCTGTTTGGTCTTGTCCCATAGCATTTATCACAATATAACGTACTATTTATTTTATGTAACTTACTACTGTCTGTTTCCCATTAGAACGAGGACAGAGATTTATGATCAATTTATCTCTAGATTCCTAGTGTCTAGACCATCCCTTGGCTCATAGTAGGTGGTCAATAAATACTAATTGAATCAATAAATGTGTTTAGCTTATAAATAACATTTTGTTAGAAATAATAAAATCAGAAATATTTTTTAATATTGTATATAAATAAGTCAGAATAAATGGGTATTGTTTGTGTGGTTATAGATCTAGTAAAATATAGAACATAAATACATAGAGGTTTATAAATAAAAACAAAGAACTTCAGTGATATAAAAACACTTTGAGACCAATTTGTATGCAAAAACAGCATTTAGCTGTCAAACATTGTGGGCAGTTCACACATATTTCCCCATGCATCACACACATCCCTCCTGAATCACGGGTGCCAGGCGGTATCAGCTGCTTTACTCAGCAAGTGTGAATTAACAGATCTTTCCTGTAAGGCACGTGCAACTGAGATATTTTCTTTCTTCATTTAAGAAATCTAAATTTAATCTGCATGAGGTAACACACAGTGGATAGGATAGGAGCCATCTACCAATCTAATCATCATCATTGCTGTCAGTATTGTAGCTTCTTCAGAGGAAAGGAGTTTTAAATATGGTAAATGTCCTCACCCTTAGAAGGAGAAAGCAGAAGGAACATTTCGTTCTAGTTTTCTCTTCTCTTGTTACCTCTAATTTATTATTAGATCATCATATAATCTAAATCCCTAATCTAATAAACTTTAAGTGTATATGGAGGTTAAGAGTGTTGCTTTTGGAGGAAGAAAACTTCACCTAAATGCCACTTACTTCCATATAATGGAACCATCTCTGGTGATTATTTAGTTTGCCCTTTTGCTACCCTTCCCTATGCTCCTGGAGTCTGAGCTCCATGAACTGCAACACCATGCTGTTTTGCTGTCTGGATACTGGTTGGATTTAGCCAATGGGAGGCACAAGATGGAGCTTGGAGAATAAAAGCAGCAATATATCGGTGTTTATTTCCCATGCTCCTGCCCAGCCTCACAGCAGTTCTGGCAGTGGCTGTTTTCCTCTCAGCCACAACTCTTGTTGGTGTGGATATCTTTTCTTCTCAGATTCTAGTGCTCAAAGGATTCAGAAAACACTATTCTCTCCCCTTTCACTTTTAGGTATGGGATACAATGGAAGGCTTCCTGCTATTGTACTTGCCTGGTGTTTAACCATGCCTTAGGGATTCCCCTAACCCTCTCCACTACTCTGTTAATAGTTCCTTATGTAGGACTGGCAGATTAGATGATCTTGGTGGTGACTGTGATGACAGGGCCAGTAATAGTGATGGTCATTATTATCTAGCCAGATCAGCAATGATTTTCTCAGTTTTTGTTGTTATTAAATGTATTTCTCAAGTACAGAGGAGAAGGGAAGATTTCAAATGAAAAAAATCAGTGTCTTTTATGGCTGTTCTTAAAATAACAATTTCTGTGACAGAACAACATTTTACTCCTAAGGAGGCTAATCCTGTGATCTTATGTCCATAATGCAACAAAAGTATGTTTAGGATTTAAACGATTAGGTCAAGGTTTGTGTGGCTACCTTCCTCCTAAGTCTTTTCTTCTGCAGCTAAGCACATATACCTTGAATGCGAAAACTGAATTTTTCTGTGGGTCACTGGTATATTTCCAGAAGTTTGAAATAATGCTAGGACTTTGAGTGTCATTCTGGTTATTGTTTAATCTCAGTCTGGGGGACGCTGAGATGGTACTCTTCAACTCAAAATTCCTACACTGTGGATAGGGCAGCCCACACAACAAGCAGCTGTAATCACAGTGATATTGTCTCTGTGCTGTCCAGACTCTTCAGTTTCTATAATTTGAATTAAGATATGGATATATTTCCTTCAGAATCACTATTAAACTTATGTTGCTCTACAATTCAGAGCAGTCAGAAATTCTTGGGTCTGTGGACTTCAATAGTGAGAGAAATTATTAAGGAAGATAATTATTAACTTAGTTTTATTTTTGAAATTGGTATATTTTATCAACTGGTAAACTAAAATTTGAAAATATCTTTATAAATAGAAAATAATCTTTTAATATCGTGTTCGTCATGAACTTGAATTAGAATGACTTAAATAGGAATGGTGTACCCATGAGAATTGATGTACTGAAAAAGGACACGATTATAGGTAAAACATTAATCCAATAGGTAAATAGATTAACAAGAAAAAAAATGATGTAAGATGTTTAGATAAGTGTACTGGAATACAAAAATAGAGCTGAGTTTTATTTCAGTCCAGTGTCTTAATGTTCAAAGATGGTTGTTAAATTTTACAGAAAAAGCTTCTTTGAAAAAGTAGATTCTAAAATTAACTTTAAAACTCTTTCTACCACTAATGGAGGAAAGGCAGGGTATAGTTTCAGAAAATTTGTTTTTCTGTATAAACGATCATTTATGCCTACATAAGACAAAACTTTTGTCCTATTTATTTATAATGTTTCCAAAGCTTTTGCCATGAAAGGGGGGGGGGTGGAAATTGGCATATTAGCTCAATGTAAAAGTCACATACCTCAGCAGCAATATTCATTAAGTAAATTTGTGTTTTCTCATCATAAGGCTAATTTCTCTTTTGTTTATTTGTTTTTATTTTCCCCAAAGAAACATGCACAGAGCATAGTTTGGGTTTTCTTCTCCTTCTTCTCCTCAGCTTGTTCTCCTCTCCCTCCCCTTCCTTCCTCCTTCCCCTCTTCCTAAATACTTGTCATGTGTATAGGCATCCATAACTTGGGGAGTGACATAATTTTCTTTTTTCAGAAAGGCAAAAAGCAAAGAATTTAGAATAAAATTTACATAATTTTTTGGATATCTTAAACTGAAGTTTTAAAATGAAAATGTCATTCTAGCAGTTGAATCTTTTTTTGGTGAATATTTTCCCTTTTACTTCTGTTTCATCAGAAATAACTTTAAATATTCCCCACCTTTTTAAAAAATTAAATCTAAGACCTAATTATGCAAAAAAAGATGAAATTATGTTGGGTGGCCAATATATGATATTACTTTCTTTTGCTTTGGTATCCTAAAATAAAGTTGTGCTGAAGGAAAAGTTTTTAAAAAAATCTGATTCCAAGTCCTTTTAAAGCTGTTGTAATTATACTTATAGCTGTCAGAACTAGTAGTCTTTTTGGGTGAGACTACTAGTTGCAGCTTAAATGTTCCCTTTGATTTCATTTTCAGTTTACTTGTGGCGTCTATAAAAGAAGAACAGTGGAAATGTTCTGTTTCCCAAAATAAATAAATAAAGTTCAACTAGTACTTTATTTATTGGTTGTTAAATGGTTATTCAGCATGAAAAAAGTATTCAAAATCTATATATGTGTGCATTTTATCTCACATATAGATAGATCAGAGTTAGGGAGACTGACCAATCTAATTTCTTTTTCATTGTGGTTGGTGTAATTTGTCCAGGAAATTTTTATTTTTATTTTTTATTATTTATTATTATTTATGACTATAGCACCTGGTCTTCCTAGGTGGTCTCCCATCCAAGTACTAACCAGGCCCAACCCTGCTTGGCTTTTGAGATCAGACATCGGGCTTGTTCAGGGTGGCATGGCTGTAGACTATGGACCATGGCTCCACTGGGGCACGAACCCAGGATCTTCTGCATATAAAGCAGGCGTGCCAACCGCTATACTGTGGAACCACATCCCAGGAAATTTTTAAAAAATGCTTTAAATGTTTTTCAATGCATTTATTTTTATAGTAAATAGGTTAAGCAGTATCAAGTATCTGTTCACTAGTAACCAGTTATTTCTTCAAGATAGAATTAGATTTTCACTGTCTACAAAGTTTGAAAGACTTTGCCTTCATTCTACAGAATTTTCAAAGAGCAGCTGATAGTAAAACAGAAAAATATAATCATAAAAAACTATGTTACAAAGCTACATGTGATTTGAACACTTCCACAATTTTCTAAAATGAGATCTAAAAATTTTATAAAAATACTTCAGTTATTTTAATGTAAGTCATAATTCAGAACAAGATATTTCTGCTCTTATTCACATAAATTGACACTCCACATACTTTATTAATTTGAACATGCAATTGCCAAGTATGTTAAAAAAAAAACTTCTTAATTAAACTTTTCTTTTACAAACAAAATCATCAAAAAGAAATATTTTAAATACCCACTATGGCAGAGTAAAATATTTTTCTCAATTTGGAAAATATATGATACCCGCATTTTTGAAGATTAGCAAAATCTTTTTCTCTTCTCTCACATGACGTTTTAAAAACACCAACAGAGAAATGTCAAAAATTTTATTTTTCTAATCCATTATAATACTGTTTGCTTCTTTAGATGAAGTATATGATTGGGGACAGGATTGGATGGGTAATTTTGTCTGAATATACTTATATTTGTCTGAATATACTTATATCTCTTGAAGTTTAAATTGTATAAATATATTATTGATTCAAAAAATCAAATTCTAATTAAAAAGAGAATGAAAGCATTTTCTTTATTTATTTTATTTGTTAGTTATTTGTTTTCATACTCATTCTTTGATTTCGTGAGGAAGTTATTATGCTATCAAATTCAAATAGACAGAGAGACAATTGAATAATAACTGGAACATTTTAGGCACATTTCTCTGTTTGTATATGGACATAGAGAGTTAGATAACACTTAGAGCCATATCAGTTGGATAAGAGGTGACTGCTTTTCTTTCCCCCCCTGAGGAAAACAAATACTAACACAAAGAACAAATGCTTATATCTAATTTCACTTTTGGAAGAAAATAAACTATGTTTATGTGAGTTCAAATAATAGTAAAGTCTGAGTTCTTTTATAACTAAAATTAAATTTATTTCATACATTAACCAAGCCCTTTAACTTGGTACCCTCCCGTTTGTACATTTTGAGTCCTTTACCATTTGAACGCAGAACACAACCTCATTTGCATGTTAGAAGACACTTCCCTGTGAGAGTCATAGATTGATCAGTACTAAAAAAAAGGCTTTTTCTAAGGAACACAAAATATTTTATATATTTTATATTTATTTAGTTTTTGCAACATGTCTGTGTGGCAGGTAGGAAAATCTCTTCTTTACAGAAAAGAAAAAGAAAAAAAAGTTAAGCATAGAAGGAATTTGGCTGAGAAAGCATATGTTTTGCTCTCTGTCTCTGGATGACTTTATTAGAGCAATGCACTCTTCACTAGGAGTTAAAACTAGCACAGTGCTGTGGGAATGGGTGTAAGGCCTGTTAGGATGCTTATGGATCTCTTCTATTATTGAAAAAAGCAGTGCATCTCATTTTTCTACACTTAAACAATGAGTTTCTCTCTTTTCTCTACACTCCTTATCTTAGTTCTCAGTAGCTAAAGTACTTTTGAAAATTTTCCTTTTTCTTATTAAATATTGACATTACCTTTTCCTCTATACCTGTTGTTCTTTAGGTGGAATCTGCGAAGACCTGAGGGTTCTTGAGATCCTTTTGAGAAATCTAAGAGCTCAGAACTAGTTTAATATTAATACTAAAATGTCACTTACCTTTTATGTGTTGACCGCTGGTGCAAAAGCAATAGTGAGTAAAAATGCTAACACTATATCAGTGGCACCCAACTACACAAGTAATCATTGTATTCTTCTGTGCTGTGCAATCACAAGAAAAACAAAAAGCCAGTCACACTTAAGTAAGTCCTTAGTGAAGTTGTAAAATTATTAATTTTATTAAACGTCTACCTTTAATTGTACTACATCTCACAGACTAGGGTCCGTTTGACAAAGCAGAGAGTACGCAAATGGTACTTCTGTTCCATGCCAAAATCCAATGGTTATCTCTAGGAAAAGCATTTGTGAGATTGAGTTGTGAACTGGTTGCTTTTCTCTTAGATTACTATTTTTATTTGAAGGAGCAACTGACAAACAATCGTAGTTCAGATTTAGCTTTTCAGCAGATATTTTCTCAAAAGTGAATGAAGTCGACTGTAATTTCAAGGAAAATAACCGACAATATTGGTTGCCAAAGACAAAATTTGAAATTCCAAGTGAAAATTATAATTTTGAAAATTGTACCCCCTGGTGTGATCTTGAGAGCTTCTCAATCTGTATGGCCTTTACTGATGACACAGGTGTAGGTGATGTTATTAACTAACAAATGGAATTGATATAAAGTAAAATGTATTAAAACTTAAGAGATTTATATAAATAAGTGAAACAATATTTTCCAAAATACCAATGGATGATGTTATGCAATCATGAATGGGTGAAATGTCCTTTCAGAGTATAAGATAGATCAGTGGATTGTGGTGTAAAGAGTATAAAAAGCTTATTGACAAGGTTTCAGTTTCCACATAAATTGTCAAGTTTTGGTGTAGTAACAAAGAAGAATATCCACAATTATCGGACAAACCTGTTAGAATACTTCTCTTTTTTCCAACTACATATGCACGAGACTAGATTGCCTTTATATACAACAAGTATTGCAATATCTCTCAATGGTAGATTGTAAAAACATATAAGACTTAATTTCTCTTCTATTAATTCAGATATTAAAGACTATTTGAAAATGTGCTATTTTTAAAATAAAATAATATATTTAAGTTTACATATAATAGGCCTATCATTTTAAATTCTAAATTAATTAATGATATTTCAATTTAATTTTTTAGTTGTAATCTCTAATGTG
>NW_011888882.1:1854861-1856442 GCF_000151845.1 Pteropus vampyrus
ATATATAAAACTTACATAAGCAAAACTCTTTGGAGTCCTCAGTACACTTTAAGCACCTAAACAGGTCCTGAGAAAAAAAAGTTTGAGAACTGCTATTCTAAAAATACTTTAATTAAATATAGTACCAGGATTAATCATACTATTTATTTGAGAATGTCAAATTGAGATTATCCTAATAATAAGTCAATCACTGAACATTGACTGACAATGACCAGACTATCTCTAAAGATCATTTTGCTTAAATTAAATTAAATGATTTACAGTTGAACCTAAAACAATGTGGGAGCTAGGGCTACTGACCCCTACACAGTCAAAAATCATCATATAACTTTTGACTCAGCAAAATCTCAACTACTAATAGCCTGTTGTGGACTAGAAGCCTTACAGATGACATAACAGTCGATTAACACACATTTTGTGTGTTATATGTATTATATACCATATTCCTATAATAAAACAAGCTAGAGAAAAGAAAATGTGATTAAAAATCATAAGAAAGAGAAAATACATTTGCAATGTTTATTGAAAAAAATCTACATATAAGTGGACCTACGCAGTTTGAACCAGTGTCTTTCAAGAGTCAACTGTAATGGTAATTTCTTTGAAAAGTTAAATAGACAACATAGATTTTAATTAATCCAAGTTAATTAAAAGTAACTACCTTTCCATACATCCTGAATGGATTTACACCCTTTGGTGGTGTTATTTACAGTGTTACATTTTTAAGCTTTGTTGTTGTTTTTTTTCTGGAATGTTAGATGAAAATGAAATAGCTAATTTGCATGTTTGCATATATTTGCATATTGTGCTTTATAACTTTAATCCTCAGTGTGTAAACTGAAAGAAATGAATGAATTAGCACAATTTACAGTGATTATATTCATGGCCAATATTCTAGCTTAAAATGACTAAATTCTTTTTAAATTAATTGATGTGAAATTAAGAATAGTAGACATGTATACAAATGAATAGTGTAAAACAGATATAAATAGCTCAGCATAAGAGATGATCTTGCATAGGGCAAAAATGTGGGTAGCAGGTAAATAAATAGTACATAGAGAGAAAACAAGACATTGTTTATCTGCCCTACCTTTACTTTTATACAATGTGTATTGTAAACTCTGACACACCTAAACTACATATAGATATGTATGTAAAGTCTCTATATTTACACATATATATTCTATGTTAATATTTTATAGTTCACTTAACAAATACTTCAAGAATTCTCATGATGCCATTGACATCTTTGACATGTTGCCATCTCTGTTTATGTTGTGCAGTTAATTTAAACTTAAAGTACAATTTGCTCTTATTATTTTATTGAAATGAACGGGAATTTAAAAAAACTATTTTTACTGATGGAAATAAATTGAGACAAAAGTACGAATAATTTCTCATGCCAAAATTAATGGTTAGCCTTAAGAAGGCATTCCATAGATTTAAGAGGGACATAGATTTAAATAAAGTTTAGTGTCAGTGTGAAGAAAGACAGAAAAAAGAATGTGTTCAGCATGCGATGATGTATATAATATAGTAATGTTATATTACTATATAATATAGTATGCACATAGTATTTGA
>NW_011888882.1:1857002-1862649 GCF_000151845.1 Pteropus vampyrus
TTAATGTCTTTCTCTACTTTAGAGAATGTTTAAATTTTATTCACTATTATATCTTCAGTACATAGAATCTTTCACATAGATAACTCAATATTTGTTAAATGAAGAAAAAAAGTCACTATTACCATCTATGCTCAATTTCTCGCTCCATAACTTGAAAGATGCCCAGCTCAGTGCCCTGCATAATTACCATCGTTCTTTCTTTTTCCACATGTCATGTTTGTTTGAATTATATTTCTAGAAATATAATCACCTGTCTTTTGAATTTAATAAGAAAAACATCACCATGTATTTTGTACGTCTGTGCTTTAGAAAACAGCTTTATTTAGATTTAATTATCATATCATAAAATTTAATCTTTTAAAGTGTATAATTCCAGGTTTTTAGCATAGTTGCAGAGTTCTACAATTATCATCAAATCTAATTTTAGAACATTTTCATCACTCCGAAAGGAAACCCAGTACCCATTACAGGCCCTGCCTGTGCCCCCTCCTGTCATAGGCAAACCATTAACCTACTTTCTGTCTCTATATATTTGTTCAGAATATTTATATAAATGGAATAATACAATATGTGGTACTTTGTGACTGTCTTCTGTTTTTTTTAAAATTTATTTTCTTAATCACGAATATTTATTCACTATTACTAAGATACCTATCTGTGATTGATCGAGAATTTAAAAAGAGGGTCCTTACCCACAGGTAGTTTGAGAAACACTATTTTAATAAACATGGGCATGCAATTGCTAGACAAATGGCCACTTAGATAATGATTAGAAGTTTTAAATACGTTCATATACATGATTGTAAGCAATCTAGCCACTCTTGTACATTTGACTTTCAGATTAGTCTTCAGAAATCTGTGGTAGGTAAAAGCAGAATACATCTCCTGTGTAGGTGCAGTCTGAGTAGGAGAGTGGCAACTGAGGCAGGTTCTTTGAGATTTCCTCTTCTACTAAAGCTCTGATTACTTAAATGTAATACTTACTGGTTCAACTACTTTTCTTTTTTTGCTTGATAGGACAAATTTTAATAATTGTAGGTATTACAACATTTCTGTGATTTGGTCAGCATTTGCTGACATCTGCAAGATTATTGCTTTTGCTTTTTCATTAAAAGAAGTCACAACATCTACTTTGGATAAACTAACTTGACATTTGCTTTTATTTCTCCTCCACTACACAAGCAATGGAAACATGGATAGTGTTTACAGGATATTTCCTATACGATTGTGTTGAAACAAAAGGATTTTGCAATGAATCGATCCAAAAAAAAAAAAAAAGTCTTAACTATAACTAGAATGCCTCTAGCAGGTACACTGAATAGCCAAACTTCTTCAATTAAACTTATCTTTTTTTGATTATCTTCATTATCATCTTGACAAAGATTCTCACTGATAATTTTTGAAATTGATGTAAGTACATAATTTTGCCTCTTGAAGAACAAATATTACAAGTCTCATTACTTCTTTTCATCAAAATTATTCTTTGGATCATATTATTTTGATATTATAAGCCAGGCCTATCAAATTAATGTTGACTAATAATTTTTTAATTGAAAACAAACAAACACACAAAAAACAGCAAGAATACCTAACAAGGTAAAAATTCTTGATTTTGCTCTATGAAAATCTTATTCCAATTCTCTCCTTATTTTAGATATGAAACATCATCTTTCTTGAGAATTTAAACACCTTCAGTGCCCTAGTAATACCTTCATATCCCTGCTTCATAAATGGCAATCAAACCTATCAAAGGAAAAACAAAGGAGAAAGGTTCAACTTGATAAATATATTCAACTCACAAGAATACAAAGGAACACTGAATTCTTCCTATAAGAAAAGGTGTCCTTCAAAAGCAGGGATCTCCTGGGTATTTAGAGAAGTCAGTAAAAACTTCAGCATCAGCTATTTTTATTGATAATTAGCTTTGATCATGCTAGTTAACTATTCTTTGTCTCAGGCTAAACTTTACATAAATAGTTCATTAATTATAAATTAGTAGGGCTTGAAGTTTTCTTTTCTACCAGTTTGAGATATTTTAGTTATCATCTATACACTGTGAAATCCAGAGAAAGGGGCAAATTCTCCTTTCCTTATCCTGAATAAATAGTCCCATTATTGTTTAGTTTAATAATTATATATTTTGATTATTTTTCAAGATTTTACAGTCCTTGGTAATACACATTTCTAAAGTTTACAAGAAGATAACAAAACTTGAAATGGTAGCTTCTCTTAGAATAAGCATAACACATTAATTACATATGCTGTATTGGTTTAGGCACAAAAGTAGACCATGTACAGCACATTCATATATATATACCTATATTACTTGATCAATATATCAATCACATAAAATGACTGAAATGTATATGTTCTAAAGGAAAATATGGCTTATTAAGGTGGAAAAAGAATATTTCTTAATAATTTTAGGAAAACTAGAACAAAAATCCATAATCCATTAAATATTTTATGTTATGATCTTCTCTTATTATTAGTGATTTCTTTGTTAGTTCTTAATTATTTATCAGAAATATTTTCCAAAAGAGATGAAGCTTTGTCTTTAGTTCAGCTGCAAATACAGACAACAGCCCCCTCTAAAATATTCTGTTAAACTTATAACCTTTTGAAGGACCAGAAAGTTTAGTCCATTTTCTATCTATTAACAGTCTATCATCATCTATTGTTATCTATCTATCAACAGAAGATTACGTATACACTGTGAAATCCAGAGAAAAGAGCAAATCCTCCTTTCCTTACCTAATGTGCACTTTACCTCTCTGCCTTCTCCATTGGGAGCTGGGTGTTAGACCCTAAGTTTCTTCCAGAGGTATTAAAAACAAAGACCATTGTCAGGTTAGGGGAAACGGAAGTCCATGGTTGAGGGCAAAAAGTCATGAATATTGTTGTAGACAGGAGTTAAGTCTATGATAGAAAGGGCAAAAATATAAGGATGAAAAGAGATAAAATATAAAATTTGTGGTACTGTCCTTGACATATGGAAAGCAAAATACAAATTATTATTAATTATTAATAGTTTATTGATAATTATTATATTAATCACATTAATTAATATATTAATTATAAATAGTTAATGTAATTGTTATTATGATCAGCAATTGTGAACTAGAGAGGATTAGATCAATTTAACTTTACCCTTCCCTATCCCTTTAGTTTACTCAGCTATAATCAAAAAACATTTGTTAGTAAATGTTTATCTATTTCTTTCTGTATTTAGAGTTAAGTTTTTAATGCCAATTTATCATAAATAAGACCTGTTCTGGTATTAAGCATTTCATGCATGCTTGGGGGGGATTGACACCATAGTCTTTTTACTCAAAATATCTACCATGAGGTCAATGTGATAGCCTGACACTTTTTATTGATTATCAATACAACAACAAAAATTCTTATTTTGAAAAATTAAGAAGCATATACAAGAGAAAAAAATAAAAGTTAAATCTACCAGTTTCATACTGAAAACAAAGCAAAAGTCCATTAGCAGAAGAATAGATAAATATGCTGTACTATTACATATAAATATGTTGTAAATATACAATGCTATACTATTCAGCAAAGAGAAATATAGCTACACATGATAACGGTGATGAGTTTTACAAACATATTGTTGAACAAAGGAAGCCATATATCAAATATTACCTGCTGTATATTTTCTGTTAGAAATTATCCAAACCAGTTATGTTAACTAATTATGTTATCATTGGGCAGTGATAGTGATGGGGGGGGAGCCATGAGAGGGTCTTCCTGAGTGCTAGACATAATCTATATCCTGAATTGTATAATATTTACAAATGTATGTTAGTTAGTTAAAAATTTATTGCTTTTCCTTTTTCTTTTTAATATATATTATGATGAAATGCAAAATAGTTTTTTAAATTTCACAATTATTATAAGACTAAAACCTCTTAACCAAAAATCCCTGTTGAGATGTGTTTTGCAATTTAGAAATGTTCATATTTTAGAAAGTTAATACAATACATATATAAAGCCAGTGGAGTCTGGTGCATATCCAGTTATCAACACATGAAATCTGTGTACCAAAAGTATGAATATTCAAACTAAGATGGATACATGAAGACTATGAATAGATTCATAGAAATTAAGTCCCAATTTTTCCATTAAATAAGTAATTTCAGGTCTGTTACTAGTTTTCATATGTTCGAAAAATCTTAAACACTGTTAAATTACATATTAGCAACTATTAAGATAATTGCATAGCTGTTTCCCCTTTTGATGACTAATGTAGTTAAATTTGGCTTTGGATTTTTTATGTTGAAATATTTTTGTATTCCTAGAATGAATACTACTCAGTCATGGCCATCAGTCTTTGAAAATATTTCTGAATTTCAATTGCTAATATTTTATTTGGGATTTTTTAATTCTAATTTTCGAAATGTTATTTGTTTCTTTTTGTACTTCAGACTAAAAAATTTCTGCACAGCAAAGGAAATCATGAGCAAAATGAAAAGACACCATATGGAATTGAAGAAAATATTTGCAAACCATATATCTGACAAGGGGATAATATCCAAGATATCTAAAAAACATAAAATTCAATAACAAAAATAAATAATCCATTTAAAAAATGGGCAGAGAAATGGCATACACATTTTTTCAAAGAAGCCATATAAATGGCCAACAGGTACATGAAAAGATACTCAACATCACTAATCATCAAGGAAATGGAAATCAAAATCCCAATTAGATAGCATCTCATACCTGTTAGAATGACTGTTATCAAAAAGACAAGAGATAACAAGTGTTGTGGAAAATGTAGAGAAAAAAGAACTCTTATGTATTGCCAATGGAAATATAAATTGGTGCAACGACTATGAAAAACTATGGAGATTACTCAAAAAATTAAATATAGAACTACCATCCTATTCAGCAATCCAACTTCCAGATATATATCCAAAGGAAATGAAAACAGGATCTCAAAGATATACCTCTACTTTTATGTTCATTGCAGCATTACTCACAATAGCCAGGATATGGAAACAACCTGAGAGTTCATGAGAAATAAGGAAATCCTACCACTTGGGACAACATAGATGAACTTTGAGGGCATTATACCCAGTGAAATGAGTCAGAAAAAAATACTACATGGTATCACTGATGTGTGGAATCTAAAAAAAAAAAGAAAAGTCAAATTCATAGAAACAGAAAGTAAAACCAAGACCTCAAAGGGGTGGAGAAAATGAGAGAGGTTGGTAAGAGGGTACACAAATTCAGCTTAAAAAAAAGTGACCTTGTTTTCTATTTAGCTTTTAGTAATTCTATATTTAGTCATGTTCTATACTAGTTTTTCATGTTGGTATTTTTAAAATAATAGAACTCATTAGCTCCACATGACTACAATTTTTTATCATAATTTATTAAAAACTAATTGAAACAAAAAATTTTGAAGGTATCTGGCAAAACAAGAAAAGAAGTAATTCTGCAGTATGACTAGTGCATAAGGGAGATATGTCAAAGATAAATCTTTGTAACTTCTGTTTTTCTACACCATTCATTCTCTTCAAGACTCAGAATATATTTATATACACACATATGTGTATATATAAATATATTTATATACACACATATGTGTATATATATGTATATATCCATATATACACATGTATATGTATAT
>NW_011888882.1:1863613-1876733 GCF_000151845.1 Pteropus vampyrus
ATGTGGACCATAAGCTCCACAAGTGTATCGGACTTCTTGGAAGCTCTCCATCATTAACAGGAGAGAATATTGGACAAGGGGCACGATGCTTCACTGCATGCCTGGGATCAGCCAGATGAATATTCACTGTGATTAACATCCTCGATGACATCATCACAGAGAATGTTTATCTAATACTGTGCTCTAAAAGAACATTGAAAGATTTTGATCTCTGTTGTTTTAGAGAATAAATTATCCCTCTAATAAACGCAATGTTATATTTTTAAAAATTTTATTTTAAACTGAAGAATCATTTTTATTGTTGTCTTTATTTTGCAGATGTCTTTATTATCTATCTGCAAGCTTTGTGTTTGTTTGTTTGTTTGTTTACCAATTTGCTTGTTAAATGTACAGGACATTCGAACTGTGTCCCTTAAACAGCTAGTTTATAGGTATCACATTTTTATTGTAGTTTATACCTGTCTATTAAATAACAGCTTAAAAACAGATTACTGTTAAATATATTACTACAGTAACCTGACTTTCTTAGCTAATTTTGCTTTTATCATCTTTCTTATAGTTTCTTCTATGTATTTAATTTTCCTTGGGATCCCTTTCCACTTTCTTCAGTCATCTTCTCTTTCATTTATATTTATCACAATCGCATAGAGATAATGCATTTACTTGCTGAGTTCTAGATCCAGATTAAAGTATCTTGGGGGAGGGATGGTGGTGGTAGAAAAGATAGATGTTGCAGTTTAAATCTACATTCATATTTGTATTTAGGCATATCCTTTATTCCTTATAGAAAAAGCACACACACACACACACACACACACACACACACACATACACACAAGGAATCTATTCCATTCCTGTTAGAGGAAAATTAGCTTTCTGACTTTCCTTCCTTATAGAACTCTTGATAATTACAAGTACAATAATTGTGTTTCTGTGAATTTCATTCTCTTCATGGGACATATTAGGTAAGGAACCAATGAGAACTGAAAGTGCCTCTTTTTAAATATTTTTTGAAAAAATAGGTCTTGTCCATTCCTATAGAAGGAGTTATCTCCTTTTCCACATCTCTGTCAATTGCTGTAGTTTCTAAGTATGCGTGATATTCTGTTTGATGCAGAAAATAATTCGGTGTATAAATATTTATTAGAACCTTTTCTTCAGCTTAAAAGTATTTAAAGATATTTTTTCATCCTTAAATAAAATTTATTTTGTGTTGGACAACTTTTTCACTAAGAAAGGAGTCATATCTTAAATTATAACATGCAAAAAATTTTTAAAAGTTCAGCATTAAGATATTCATTTTTAGAAAATATCCATTGTGTAAAATATAATTTGTCTATGTTGTGAAGAACTTAATAGGTTCCTTCTCTTGTTAAGGGCTTTTGCCAGTTACAGTACTGCCCATTAGCCCATTAGCCTGGAGAGTATTGATCTTTTCAACAACTATAGGAGATGCAAAGTGAAATCTTTTCTCTTCAATTTGAGTAACAACTATTCTATGTAGAAAAATTCAGAATCTTATTAACAAAAATTATGTATAGGTAGACATAAATATATAACTTTTCTTAAATTGCCAAGATAACTTTTTCTTTTTTTTTCTTTTATTAGAGAAAAATGCTATTAGCTATGGTATATCATGAAAAAACTGTCTTTACTGAAATCACATAGAAACACATTAGCAGCTCTGTGCCCAGATTTTATTAGTTTACAAGACTATAATTCCAACTTTGCATCAGCCAAATATACTCCAGTCTTCACCAATTTATGTATTTAATTGAACCACCTGGTTTTACAACAGCAAAATATTCCCACGTAATTCCCAAGCCCTATCAAGGAATGGCAGACTTGTGAAACCAGGTGTAGGAGTCCCATTGTTTCCACTAACTTAATTTAAACGTATGATTTAACTGGAATTAAAGAAAAGGATTGCAGCAACGTTAACATTACAACAGGAAAACCTGGTCCCCCAATGATGGCTGGTAAAGGTTGAATGTCTAATAAAGTGCCATGTTGATGAAAATATTTAACCTCTTTGATACCTTTGTTCAATATCTCTGTTTCCAGTCATATAACCCATCTACTTGGAATATGGCAGGTCTCCAAGTAAAATATCATTTTAATAATACTGCTGGTTGTTTGCATATTTTTTAAGTATGCTTCCAGATTTTTAAATTAAATTTTTAGATCAGGTTACTTAGGTTATTGGTTATCACCATAAAAATACTTTGATTTCTCATATTTTTGTGCTATTTATGCTAGAATAATTTAAATAAAATTAACTGAAACATGTCGCTGTCCTGTGCAGAAAAACAGTTCCAACATCAGCTAAAAAGTCATGTCCTAATATATATTCACAATAAGATATGCCTGAGCTGCCTTACTGCCTAAAGTATTCATAGCCAAAACTAGAAGATGCAAAAATAGAGATTAAAGCTTCTCAAAAACTTGAGGGACAGCTAACACTTTATGATGTTATTCACACAAAAATCTCATATTTCTCTTTAAAAAAAAACTATTCGTGCTTCCATAGAATGGGAATCTAGAGGAAAATAACCATGTGCTTTGGGCTGGCTTGAAATATGAAAATATTCCGTTCTCTTCTATTCACTGCATTATTGTCCACAATTAAACTTTTAACAACAAATAAGAATATCTAAAAGATTTTACTATTTCATAAAACTGTCACATCAAAATTGAATTGACTGTTAAAAATAAAATAATTTGTACTTGCAGGTCTTTTCTAATGTATGCCATTTTTTGTCACTTTTCTAATGCTTTACTATCAAAATATGTAATTTTTTAATGATTGAAGAAAATGTTTCACTGTGTTTTCATAATATGTATTGATATACTTTTTAAAATAGCTCTTCTTCTTTCCTCTTCCTGTTTTGTTTCAGTGGGAAAATTTCCTACACATGTGTAAATGGAAATTGCATTAATCGGTAACCTGCCAAGGTCAGTTTTAAACATCGTTATTCACTAAGTTCTAAATGATTGTTTCATAAAATATACAATGGCAAAAAATGGAAGAAATAACCAAGTTGAGTTTTATTAATTTTCTCCTCTAACTTTAAATTGAACCAATTTTTGGATAAGAGCTGACTATTGTATAAAGTTTAGAAGTATATGTATCCAACAAATCAATGAAGAAACTAAACCTTTCCCATTTACCAAAACCAGAAACATTAGAAATCTCCTAGTTCTCCACATTTTGTGTGTGAGTGAGTGAGTGTGTGTGTGTGTGTGTGTGTGTGTGTGTGTGTATGTGTGTGGAGGGGGGAGCGGAATCTGAGTTATTTTAGTTATTTTATGGTTGTCATCTACTCTTCCCATTCAAGAAAGCATAGCTTCTTCCTGGAAGGAAGCAGATTTCATGCCTCAGGCTGGGCATAAATCAAACAGAAATGCTATAGCATAGACTGTAATTTTATAAACTATCATATTGTGTAAAATAGAGTTAAGCTGTAATCTAAGATGCAGTTACCATCCCTCTAAGGAATAATTGAGTAATGGGCAAGCAGCTCTAAAGAGCTTTGGGTGCTGTGATCTTTTGGCACCTCTAGAGAATGGCTAGGCTCCTTCAGGTAAGTGATTTAGGGGAAGTTTTTATGCCAACCTTTATAATACAAAAGTTGCTTATAAGCAGGTTTCAGTAAAATCATGAACATCTCTTTTATAACATGAACAGATTTTTAAGCTATTTAAAAAATAACATTTTCTCCCAAGTAATATTTACATTAATAGCTCTGAAAAATTGAGGCATTTCTTCATAAGAGTTTACATTAAAAAAAAGAAAAGAAACTTTACGAGTTTCTAGAACAGAATTAATTTTAATGAAATAGGATACATGTACAAAATTTGGTAGTTTCTGCATGTCATAGTTTAGAACAATATAAATCTAATAGGTCAACTCCAGCAAAATAAATCACCTAGGCCAAACAGTGAGATATTAAATAATGATTTTTAGCATTTACCTTGCATTTTCCGTATTCAAAGAATCATCCGCTCTCAACTGTCCAGTGTGCTAATAGCTTAGAGCTTTTACTTTCTGGTTCATTCTCTACTGCCTGTCTTCTGGGTATTTCACCAGTCATCAGGCATCTTCATCACAAGCTAGCCAGAGGAAAAGAAGTGAGGTGATTTTCAAATCAGTCAATTTCATTTTTCACTCCCAGTACTTTTTTTTTTACAGACCAGTGGAGGATACTTTGCCTAAACTCAAGTATTACATTAACTTCATTTGTCTCTTAACCATATTGTGTCACTTGAAATTACAAATATTATTCACTTTTGACAACTTGAACACAGAATGTAGAGCCTTAAAGATATGTTTTTGTGTTTTGTGCAAAGTACACTACAATTTAGGAAAAATTTTACAAATTCTTAGCTGTTTACTCTGTTGAAATCTCTGTCAGATATTTTAATTATAAAATTAATACTTATGTTTAATTTAAGGAACCAACTCCTAATAAGACATTATTTTTTTCTCTATTCCTGTTCTCTCAAATCACCAATTTCATTTCCTGAAAGAAATTATAGTGAACTTACACTGATGAATATCTTTCCAGATTTTTTTCTTCTTTTTCTATTTTAAATACATGATATTCTATATTCCGTTTTTCAACTTAATTAATTTTAAAACTAAATAAAATAAAAATGGATATGTTCACACATTGAGTCATATAGCTCAATTAAAAAGTTGAATATTATCATACGATTTATATACACAAAAATTCATTTAACCAGTTTAATGTAAAAGAACATTTAGGTTATAAATTTTTTCATGCTTATGAACCATGCCAAAATAATGTCTACCTCTACATCTATCTATCTATCTATCTATCTATCTATCTATCTATCTATCTATCTATCTATCATCTATTTATCATCCATCCATCCATCCATCCATCCATCCATCCATCATCTACCTATCTATTTATCTATCTGTGTATCTGTCAAGGATGTGTGAGTGCAACTGTTGAATAAATTCCTAGAGCTAAAAATACTGATAAAAAATTATGAATATTTAAAATTTGCATAGATATTGTCAAGTTGTTCTAAAATAGTTAAATTTACTTTAAAATGTTACAAAATATCTGCTATAGCTGTTTTCTAACAAAATATAATAAAAATAAAAGCTATAAGTGGTAATTATGTAGTAAATTAATGGAAAAGTGAATGTTCAGGTACATAAATTTTTATTCGTATCAATTTAACTCACTAGAATAAAAGCTTGTTGGCATTATTAAAGGTTTTTCATACATATACTCAAATGCCTTTCTGGGAGTGGGAGGAAGAGAGAGAGATTGATTATTATTGGTAAAGCAAAGAATAAGGTTAAAATGCTCAAAGTTCCAAGCCTTATTTGACTCAACTAATAAATAGAAATATACTGTAACTTAAAGATATCTGGAAAGTGTTGAATCTGTGGAAATGGACAATGCATACTGTTTAAATAATTTAGAAAAAATATAAGATGGTACAAATTTAATATACTGGCTGAGAAAAATGAAAAAAAAATCCCCAATTCTAAAAGATATAATCTAATATTGCCAATAATTAATTTATTTCACTATTTATTTGTTCAAGCATTTTTTATCAGCTTGATGTGTGTTACATTATGTGAAATAACTCATAATATACTTATCTTCAAATAGTACACATTTAAAAGCATTTATATAATATATAAATTACAATATATATATGCAGCATTCTATATATGCTGTATATACTATATATATACACAATATATATATATGCTGTGTATATATACAATATATATTGTGTATATATATATATACTATATATATAGTATATATACATGCTGTATATATATATACATACTGTTTAAATATATATATATATATATATATATATATATATATATATATATATTCATTATTAGAGTATGGCCATAGATATTTGGGATACCAGAGAGAAGGTCAATGATTACTTTGGTGTTAAATAAAGTAGCAATATTGATTTTCAACATTCTAGACAGACCAAAACGAATATATGTATTATGGCTTGTTCTTCTCTGTAAGTTTATAATTCACCTCTAAAGATTTTATGCCTTTCTTTTTAGCTTTAACTCCTTCTAATCTCACTAAGCTTAATCATATTTAGCTTTTGATTTCAATTGAGAGACAAGTGACTCATCCTTTCACCTGAACACTTAGAGGCCATTGGAGGGTTTTTGGACTAATTCCAATATTGTCATCTCCTCAGGAGCGGCCTGAGGAGAGGGAGTGAGATGGGAAAATGGACCATAGGTGGAGCAATCGGAATACATACAGCATTTACCAATGCAGCTCGCCATCTCATATGGGTGTAGTTTTGTGGTGCCCTCCCCCACCATATTAATAGTAATATCAATGATCATAGATCACTATAACAAATATAATAATGAAAAAGTTTGAAATATTTCAAGAATTACCAAAATGTGACACACAGGCATGAAGTGAGACAATACTGTTCGGAAATGACACTGATAGACTTAATGCAGGGTTGCCACAGATCTTCAATTTAGTAAAAATGTAATATCTGTGAAGCACAATAAAGTCCAATAAAATGAGGTATGCCTATATATGTATATATACACATACATATATATACACACACAAGTAATCATCAATTTGTACACCTAAGATTTGTGGACTTTACTGTGTGTATATTGTACCTCAGAAAAATTGATAACAGCAGTTTTTAAACAGAATCGGTATGAAAAAGAAAAATCTAAAGAAAAAAATACTTTTTGAAAGTAAAGTACTTATTGAAATATGAAGAAGTAACAAAAGCATACTCTTTAATTGTCAAGTCTTGAAATCTACTGGTAATTAATGATGAAAAATGATGCTGTGTTTATGAAACTCCATAATCTTGGAAATTACTACATGGCCAATTGCTTCCTAGGTAGCTGCTTCATTATGAAAGTTATTTTTATTTAAATGTCAAGTTCTTTTGTGATTTTCTTCAGTTTACATTGCAATTTTGTGCAGAGTATTATAAATAGCATAAGTGTCTTTCATTTTTCTAGGGGTAGAAGCCAAACCTAAATTATACTTGTGCAACTTTGGAAAGGAGAAAGGATGTTGTTAACCGGTGATGATGAGTTGTGGCAGGCTATGACGATGGAGTGAAATGGTTCCCCTATATTACATTACTGCTTAAATGAGGCACCCAGAACACTTTTATTGGAACACCCTAGTTTAATCATTACTCCAGTCTAATATCTTAAGTATGTGAAAAACTCATTTTTGAATACCAGCTTCAAATATATTGTGATAAATAACATAGCTTCTTTCCTAATTTTAACTTGATTTTATGGACTTCCATTAGTTTACAGCAGGTATGATTGATAATATGCAGGCTCCTCCGGACTGTAGACAAATTAAGATGTTTCACATATAACCACCCATTAAATTTTAGTATTTAGTTTAATCTTGTCCTGGTGATGGACACACACACATTTTTATCACCATCATATCCTTTTCTAGTCCTGTACCTTGGTTAGCTTTTCCTTGTGAATTTTAAACTGCTTCAATTTAATCCCCTTTAATCTCTCATAAAGAACTTTTCCTTTTTGAAATGCTAGCTCTAGATTCTGACAGCTATTTCCCATGGTGATTTTTTTCTATTCAGGGAATGTTATTAGGATAGATGTAGAACCTGATTTTTATGCTAATTATAGTTCTATGGTGATATAAGTAACTAAAAGAATAATGCAAAATGTATTGATTTCCATTAACATGTCTTTGTCTAGGATTACCAGTAAAGTGGGATCTCACAAGACAAATGTCATTGTGAATAAAAAGTGCTAAAGAAATGGGATAGAGTAGTGTGACTGTATTTTGTCCCATTGCTAATATGTTGGGGCTTCATGGAGTTGTATGAAATATGAACGAGATAGAAGGTTGCACATTTAGCTATAACATGTATTCTTGATGAGCTCTGTTTAACTGTAAGAAGTTAAATGAGTAAGCCAGTAAAACAACAACTAAAATATAAAACAAAACAAAACAACTTTAAAATATTTGGAATTTTAAAAGTATTTACTATATATAAGCTAATATTTATAAAGTACTTTATTATATACAAAATACATTTTTTGTTAATTGATTTGATTTACATAAAAATTCTATAAATCACCTACATTGAGTACTAGTCTCCCAAAACACAAAGAATCTGAGTTCAGGAAGGTTAAGTAATTAGACCAACATGCTGAACCCACTTAATTTAGTTTCTTGAATACTGACCTGGTAATGTTCTTTTAAATATTATAATCAAAGGAGATGATTTTACTCTGGGAACATTTTTTTTTTTTACATATTTCAGTGTCTCGGGGTTAAATTGATGAATGAGATGAAGCTTTTGAACTTACAAATTTATTTTTGTAGTTTAAATCATCTCATTACATCCTACTTTGAAGAATTAATAATGGAAAAACGTCAGTAGAAATAAAAATCTAAATACATGGAGATATTTCTTATTTCTGTGCTTATAATAAAAACAAAAACAAAAGTGGGGAAAAAAACTCAGTACATTTAAAATAGTTTATTAAATTATGACATACCAACATATTACATGTTGATGATGTAATATGCATAAATAATATGCACCTGTTTTTCTGCCCTCCTCTGCAGGGAGAGGCTTTTAAGCTTGGTACTACACTTGATAGAAATGCCAGCTTCAGACTTTTTCCTGTCCTTTTAGGTAGGAAAGCTATTGGACAGATAGGGGAAAACCTGAGAAATATAATGGCATGTGTAACTACCTACACTGATTTTCCCATAATGAGAGAAAAACACAATTTGGCAGACCCAGTTACTCTCTGGAAATGACTGGCTCAAATAATACTTTTATGTATTTCCAAAATTTTATCCTTCTAGGCATCATTTCTTTTCCAAGACAGAGCCTCTCTCAAATTACCCCCAGTTCTTTTCTACTAGACTGTCCATTTAATTATTATTTACTTTGTTTGAAGATGTTTCTTCTCATCATCATAAAAATCATGTGGTAACTCCAAGGTAGGACTCTTCATACCAAAGCAATCATGATGAATGTGCCTAGTTTTGCCTTGATTCTGATTTTCTTATTTGTTGCCTCGGGGATGTTTTTGGCTTCCTTTACTTTTGAAGTTAAAAGCATGACAATCATTTGACAGTTTTTGTCTCTTCTAGACTTGTTCTCTCTCTCTCTAAGATTTGGCTGATCTGAAATAGTTTGTTCTGAATTCACTGTGTTAATTTCATTTATACGTACTATCTAAACTTCATCCATGTTCCTCCTCTTGAGCAATCAAATCCTTTGTTTGAATTTGATTAATAAAGTTTATTCAAAAATTAAAATAACCAGAAAGATTATACATTTTGAAAATAACATATTAATTAAAATAGGAGATAATCAAATGATATGAAAACGGAAATTTCAACTCTATATTTTGATTATACTTATGAACAAAAGCTAGAAGATATCTGTAAAATTAAAATTGTTTTTATATGGGGAATATGGGATTTTGTGTGTTTTAAAATATATGTTAATATTTATAAATATTATTTCAATTTTTAAAAACTCAAATGTATACTCAAATAATAATACTGAATTTTTTTATAATACTGAATTTTTGTGACAATAATTTGCCTCTAAAAATTATGATAAAATGAAAAAAGCATAGAATTTTTAAAATTAGTAAATTATTTTAAAATAAATTTGAATTTATGCTTTTTAAAAGGCAATTTAAAAAAGACAATTTTATTGTTTCAGAATCTGACAACCCACAAACATGACTTTTGAAAAAGAATGACAATTGAAACAAATATGAAGAAAGTTTAAGTTCAAATAAATGCAAGAAAGAAGATTCCACATTCTGTCATTATTTCTTAATGTTTCCTCCTTGGACCCCCCAAATGAAAATTCCCTACGACATGTCCGCTTTTTTATTGGAGTGCTGGGAAAGAAATGTATGTCCTTCTTTTCACAACTCAATCTGTCCTTTCATTCCCTTCCTTGGATAGAAATGATATATGTATATTGAGAACCGTGCTTGTCTGACATTTATGAAAATTTTTTTCCTTAAAAGAATCTTAGTGTTGTTTCTGAAGCCTATTCTTCAGATTGTGTCTTTTCTTGCCTTTCGGCCAGCTTCGTAATGTTTGTTGAAAGTCAAAAGTCATGTTGTATTGAGGAACAGTAACTGAAGAAAATAGGTTATTAGTATGACGATTTAGGTTGCTAGGAGTGGGCTGTATTTAATGTTTATTATAGTTATAGGCAAAGGCCTAAATCCCTCTAGAATCCTTGTTTTTTTCCTCCCCTCTTAACTTAGGGCTTCCTTCCTCTGCTACTGATGCTCATAGGCAGACTACACGGTTCGTCATGTCTTGCTGCCGTAGTTCATTGTTGTTCTAGAGCTTCCTTAGGATGGAGATGGAAGGAGGGGACATTCTATGATCTTCCAAGTTAGGCTTTAAGTGGGCCTGTGTTTTGAGGCCGTGGCCTTCACAGGGTTTCAGACTTGTCCGCATTTTCTCCCTACTACCTACTCTGGCTTCGACATTCCCAGTCAATTTCATTGAAGCCCTGCCCCACCTCACTTAACTATATCCACCCCCCTCGCCTCCCCCCCACCCCCACTGCCGTTTAGGAAAAAAGAAAAGGCAGCAGGAGGTGGAGTGGGAGGGAATTCCCCCTGCTGGATAAGTTTTCTGAGCTGTGCTCTGGCAAAGTGGCCCTTGGTTAAGGAGAAGACTATGACTGATCCACAAAGGGTCCAAATCATTGATTTTTAATTTGTCGAGCTTTTTCTTATTGTAAGGATAGAAGCAATGATTTCCAAGGTCTTTAATGACAGAAACTTAAACCCCTACATATTATTTTTAATCAGAAGTATTAACTATAATTTACTTAAATTTAAAAGTATAAAAATAGAAGTTGAATTAAGGACTTCATTAGCTTTATTAAGATAAGAAAAATATTATGAAAAACATTTTAATGTCAGTGATTATTTTATACCACATATTCCTTCTTCATAATTGACTACTTACTTGAGAAAATGAGGAAATTAATATGTTTATTTTTTATCTCACATGGCCAATTATTCCCCAATATTTTTTGTTGCTTCTGATGTGCCTTTCATTTTGACAATTTTTTTTGGGGGGGGGGGTCAATTCTTTTTCTGATTTCTGCCTTTGTTCTTTTTATCTCCTTCTGTAACTTATAATTTTTGTTGAGCCTACTTCTGGAAATATTATACTGTTGCCAACTTCTTTGATTCTATGACAAAATAATCATCTATATTTTTCCATGATAACCTTAGGTAATTCCTCTTGTATGTCCTTCATATGTCTTTGTTCTTCTTTCTTATCTTGTTTTGGGAAAAAATGGCCAACTTCTAAGCATTTTTTTTTATTATTTCTTTTAGCTTATCACTCATCTTTGAAAGGTGCTGGGTGTCTGTTTAAGAAAAATGGGTTTGGAAAGGAATAAGACAGAGCTCAGGTAATCCTCAGTGTTGACTTCAGCTTGATGCCTGTCATTTCTTTTGCCCAGGGAGAAAGTCTCTTCCAAAGTTTGTGGCATTCGGGGTGTCAGCATGACTCACAGCTAAGTGCCTTAGTACAAAGTGTCTCTTCATCATGTTCACTGCCTGGCTGGCCTTCTGTGATATTTACTCCTGGCAACTAGTTTTGGCTAAGGGGCTAGATTATAGAAAAATAAATGGCTTGACAGCGCAATTTAATTTTTTTAACTCTACTTATATTGCTCTTCTGACCAGTCACACTAGATCAGTAGAGAGAAAATTTGCACTTCTACCTCAGCCCACCCAACCTCAGTTCTCTTCATTATAATCAAAGACTCAATAGCAATATTCTTCCCTAACTGCCAATCATAGTATTAGAGAAAACTGCTTTCCATCAGTGTGAGAGAAGGCTGTTGGTCACCATAGAGCTTTCTCTGTTGTGTGGGCAACACTTTCTCAGTTTTAGCAACAAAATACTTTCATGTAGGACTTTCATCTCTAGAAATTACTATGTGTAGATCTTGATGAAATCCGAGGATATTAGGTCTAAGAACACAAGAGCAGACCTGTCTGCGGCTTGAGCATCTTCAAGCACCTACCAACCTACCAATCTGAATATAAATAAGGTCTCAGATTGTTGGGGTTTTTCATTCCTTCTATAGTATTATCTTGGAAGCTATTGGAATTCCTTTAGTATTACTATCACTATTTTTATTTTTATATATCTTCCCCAAAGGGTACATGTTAGGATAAACTGCAGAACAGAATAAAGGAGAAGTTTCTTTCTGAGATAAATATATATATAGACTCTATTTAGGGGTTAACATGTAAGAAGGACCATATTTTTTATTATTTTTTTTTATTTTATTATAAATTTACACAGTTAATGAAAGCAGCAAACAGCACTTTTTTCTCCAGGGTATAAATGTAAAAATAGCACTATCGTTACAGTTGCAAATAGCATTATTTTCTGTAAGTACCTATTTTATAGTCACAGATTATTCCAATTCTTTTGAGGCCTAGTGTATATATCGCATTTAAGTTGTCTAAACATTCTCAGAGTACACTTGAGCAAATGTAATGAATATTAATGATTCTTCCATATCTACACTGAGGAAAAGCAGGACGGATTTTTTTTTACGTAATTAGAATCTCACAATATGTTTACTGTCTTTTGTTATTAACTTGCCTATCTGAAAAAAAAGTACCAAAGGCTATTTTTTACTTTAACTGAATATTGTGTAATCTCATAACAAGTTTTTTATAAAATTTCAAGTGACAAAGTCAGACTACTAAAATGGTGAATCAGAATGCAGAAAATAAATTTAAATTCCCTTAACTCTTAAAAACTGTGGTGCCAGCTTTCTGAATTAAGAAAAAGAATTTTGAGAAAATTTCTTTTTGTAGTTAAAACTCTGTGAAGTATCAAATGGATCTAATATAATGAAAAAGTAATGTGATAAATATATTTACTATAAGTTAAATATTTATATTGAAACTTGAACTCGTTGTGTTAGAATGTGCAATAGACTCAAGAACAATATTGTAGAAAAAGTGACCTTCCATCTACTATTTAGTAAAGTAAAATGCCAGAGGAACAGC
>NW_011888882.1:1877148-1886398 GCF_000151845.1 Pteropus vampyrus
TTTACAGAATGTTTCTTCTTTGAAACAAAACAAAAAGGAGCTAGCATTTCTTATTTCTGGTTTAAAACCAAACAGAAAACAAATTTTAAAAAATCATTCTTGTTACACACCAACAATTTGAAAAAGTGTCAATTATACAAGGGAAGAACCAACAGATGTATTTATAGAGATCCGTACATAACAATGGTACCCATGTAAAACCAACTTGCAATTACGGGTAGCAAACAAGGCCAAAGAATGCAAATATGCTAAGGATAACGTAGGATTCTTATCATCTGTAGCAAGTGAGCATTCTTCCAATTTGTACAAATAGTCTCGGGCGTGTGGTGTTCCTTAAACTGGGATAAAACATAACAGGGCAAGCTTGGAGGACTCCAGCGTGAGGTAGCCTTTCATCCTTGTAACAGCAGCTGCAAGTTTTCTTTCATTCCTGCCACAAATTTATTAACTTCAAATCTTTGTTATATACATTTCTTTGAGATTCCTTACAACTTCTTCACTCTTCTAGCATAGAATACACATTCTATTTCTCCACCCCCATCCCCACTCTCCCACCCCAAGAAGATAAAAATAGAAGGTTTTGCATAGTAGCTAATCCCCAGTTCTCAGAAAATCATGATTTTAAATTTCAGAAATCATCATTTTAACTCCAACCTTATTCCAAAGATGTTTTAATTTTTACCAGTGAGCTTTTCTGAGGTGGCTGAGATGTCTCGTTGTTTTTTCCATTCTCTATTTTCAACAAT
Source organism: Pteropus vampyrus (assembly GCF_000151845.1). Taxonomy (NCBI): domain Eukaryota; kingdom Metazoa; phylum Chordata; class Mammalia; order Chiroptera; family Pteropodidae; genus Pteropus; species Pteropus vampyrus. The sequence continues at coordinate 1,877,895 of NW_011888882.1, forward strand.
TTTATGTTTGTTCATTTTTGTTTTATGCCAGTGCCTCCAGGACTTGCCAAAGAGTGACCTCCATCTCTATGGAGAATGAGTTCAACAATCTTCTGTGGTAGCTTAGAGAAGTCTTTACTGAAGCAGTTACTCAAATCTCACTTTTGTGAATATTGTGTCTGGTTAGGCTTTTTCATTCTCTCTTTCTGAATATTAATGCCTGTAAATTGAGAACACAGCTTTCAGGAACCTATTTTGTTTTGTTTTTATTCCAAATAATGCTGGCTTCTCTTTCAACTAAGAATTCTAAGTGCTTCCCCAGATGGAATTGTATTGATTCTTTAAAAATTCAGTAGGGCTAGGTGGGAGACATAGACTCAGGGTTCCATAATTAGTAGCAATTCTAGCACCAGAACCCAAATGTTTTAATTTTCACCCATTCGCCCAATATTTCTAGCTTTTTAGATCATAACTAGAAGGAAGAATCTAACTAGTATGGACTACGTTTATCAATCTGGATGCCATAGTCTAAATTAAATGTTTTGTAGTGATTAAAGGCAGTATATGTGTCGCAAATTATGTTGCATCATCATTTGTTAACCATTTATTTGTTTGTAATAGTTATAAAGGAGGGAACTTGTGCTTCAGGAAGCTGGGGGAAGCCCACTGTATAGCCAAGGGGCCAGAGACCTGAGAAACCCAGATTAAAATGATTGGTAAGATGTTTACTCAATCTACCTCCACCTCCACCCATACGAGCTTTTAAAATACTGTAGGTTTGTTTGAGAAGGACCTGGAGACTAAAGGCTTTCTTGCAACTAAGCTGGGTCTGACACTATGAGAATGAAAGGGGTGATTTTAGAAAATAGTCTGGTAATGACCTGCATATGAGAAGGGTGAGTTAAGACATTTCAAAGAATCAACTCTGTTTTACTGGGTCAGGCCTAGGAATACACACCTTTGTACCAAAGGATCTAAAAAATATCATAATCAATGAAGGTCTTATTAAGGGATAGCAAAAAATTTATGAAATTTTAAGTACCCCAACCAATATCTTATTTCTTTATATCCTAACATTCCATATGATCTGAGAGTCTCACAGAAAATATGTGTTATTAAATAATGAAATACAATTTAAAATGGACATCAGAGTCAGGAAAAAATATAACTGAAAAAATGTGCAGAAGAGAGATAAGCAGGCCATCAAATCTTCACAGTTGCAAGAATTAAATTACCAATTTGGTTCTTCATCTTCCGGTGGCTTTTTTTTGATAGATCAGAGGAAAATGTATGTTGAGCATCTTTTACTCCCCAAGAGGATCCTTTCTTCTGGTGTGTCTTGTTCTGTACCTGGCTCTTTTTTCTCTCTCTTTTTAAAATTATTATTTTATATTAGTTTCAGGTATACAGTACAATGGTTAGACATTTATATAATTTATGAAGTGATCCTTTCAATTACCCTAGCACCCACCTGGCACAACACACAGCCACTATATTTAAAAATTTCAATATTGGAGACAGATTATACTTTTGTGATAACTTAAAATTAATATAATAAACATTTTTAAAATATAATATTTAACACAGGGTGTCCAGCTATACATATTCAGTTAAATTTTGGCACTAAGAGTCCAGGGATATTGCTACATAGTATTAACACACATTAACCCACAGTGGGTACCTAATTGTAATAATAGTTGTTCTGTTGTAAAGTACTTTGCTATTTATGGAGTATTTTGTTTTACATACATATGTTTTTAATGCAAATCATATTCTTATTATTTTTGTTTTTGAGAGTATAAAACAAGCTGAAGAAGTAATTCTCTCCCAATAAAAATCCAAGTTACTTTAGGAAAATTTATTTCCAGAGTTTCTGCCACTGCTTTTGTGGTAGATTACTAAAATGACTCCAGCACTTTCCAGAAACTATTATCAATAAATGAAGTCCACTTTCAAACCCCTAGAATCTGGGCTGTCCCGATGACCTGCCTTGACCAACAAATTTGGTGAAAATGACATTTTTCTAACCCCCAAGATGTCGTGTAGCCACTGCTTTAGTAATTTTGGAACCCTATCACCATGTGAACAAGCAGAAGTCAACATAAGAGATGGAAGTGACAAATGGCATAGTCATTTCCATCATCCAGCAGGCAACTAAATGATATCCAGACATGTGAGTTGGGTCATTTAGTGAGACTCAGCTGGTTTTCCAACTGACTGCAGAGATACATCAATGAGCCAGGCTTAGATAGCTGAGCAAAATACGGAGAAGAACCACACATCAGAATTGTGAGCTAAATTGTGAATGGTTGTTCTTGGTTTTTGTTTTTTTTCTTTTTCTTTCTTTCTTTCTTTTTTTTTTAACACTAGGTTTTTTTGGCTACTTTGTCATTCAGCGGGGGATTACAGATAGACCAGTGTAGCTCTCTGGTGCTTACAGCCTTCATATTTAATTGATCCTCCTCACAACTACCCTATGGTATCAGATGAGATTATATTGCTTACCTAAGATCACAGAGGTGGTAAATGGTAGACTTGAAACTTTATCTCAGATCTCTACAGTTCACAATCCTACTAAGTCACTACATTTACATGTGCAAACATCACATATTCATATCAGAGTACAAAGAAAAATACAGAAGACATCAGTATTACTATAGAGAAACCTTGATTAAAATTCACGTGGATAAAATAGCTGCAGGAATAATCATTAACTTCTCAAAGATAAAATTAAGATTCAATTCACATAACATATAATTCATGTATTTAAAGTGTACAATTCAATGGTTTTTCAATTTAGATCATTTTAGTCAATTTTAGATCATTTTTGTGACCAAAAAGAGAAACCATGTACCCTTAACCTATTATTTCCTTCACTCCCTACTCCCTTTAGTTCTATAAAAAAGCACTCTTTTACCTCCTATCTCTGTAGATATAACTATTCTAGAAATTTTGTATGAAAGAGATTATATAATATGTAGTCTCTCTGTCCCCAGCTTATTTTACTTAGCATAACGTTTTCAAGGTTCATTCATATCGTAGCACATGTCAGCACATTCCTTTGAGTGGCTGATTGATATTTTATTGTATGTTATACATATTTTGTTTACCCATTTATCTGTCGGTGAATCTTTCTATTATTGTTAATATTGCTGCTTTGAAGATTCTGATGCAGGATTTTGTTTGGACATCTGTTTTTAATTATTTTGGTTTTATACCTAAGAGTAAAATTTCTGGGTCATTGGTAATTCAATATTTAACTTTTGGAGGAACTGCCAAGCTGTTTTCCACAGCAGTTACATTATTTTACGTTCTCATCAACAATGCACAGTGTTCCAATTTCCTCAGATCCTTAAAAATATTTGTTATTATTATTATTTTTTTTAATTATCAATCTAGCCATCCTAGTGTGTGTGTGAGAATTGGTATCTCAATTTGATTGATTTCCAATTCCTTAATGATTAATGATATTGAACATCTTTTCATGGCGTTGTTGGCCTTTTATATATCTTTTGTTTTGAAAGAAAGTGTTTATTTGAAATTTTTATACATTTTTAAAATTCAGTTTTATGTCCTTTGTATTTCAGTTGAAAGAATATTTTATATATTCTGGATACTAAACTCCTGTCAGTATATGTTTTGCATATATTTTCTCCCACTCTGTGGGTTGTTTTTCCACTTTCTTGATATTGTTCTTTGATACACAGAAGTTTTTAACTTTTATGAAGTCCAATTTATCTATTTTTCACTTTGTTGCTTATGTTTTTGGTGCCATATCCAAGAAACCATTGCCAAATATGAGTTCATAAAGTTTTACCCTACGTTTTGCAAAGTTTTAGCTCTTACATTTAGGTCTGATTCTATTTGAGTTAATTTTTATAAGTGGTGTAAGAATCCAACTTCATTCTTTACATGTGGTTCTCCAGTTGGTGAGCCATTAACTTTCACACTAAGTTTTACATATCAGATTTTGAAGCAAGTTATGGGGACTACAGGACTCTATAACATTTTATATCTGCTTTCTTAATGTCTATCATGCTGCCTCACAGATAAAAGTATTTGATTCAAATAAGTAAAATCAATAAACAAAATATTACTTAATATTAAGGAAAATAATTTTGGTGTATATTATATCTTATATTATGAGGAAAATATTTTTAATTATGTAGATATTTAAAAATATGTTAGTGATATCTTTACTTAACTTATCAGGTTGCATGAATTATTTTAATAAAATAGAAAACAACAACACTAAAATAAAATAATAACAATAAAATACAGCTATTAAAAAAACTTAGATTTACATTTTCCCATGATACTCAGAGAAGTTCTATAGGTAATTAAGAATAGTTTTTATATTTTTTTATATATTAATAAATTAATGAAAGAATTTGCCCAAGGTCTGTAGCAGCAAGATAATATTGTTTAAAAAAACAAGCTTATCTTTCTTGACTCTAAATCCATATTTCTTCCATGCCATCATAACTGCTTCTCCCTTGAATTAGATCTTTAGGTAATTTGTTGGTCCACCTATAATAAGTGTGTTCAAAATCAATCTTTCCTACAACGATGATAGAAGTCTCAGGTCAAAGCAAATCAAAAACCTTATTTCAGAACAGCTGTGTCAGGTCTAAGGTTTTTTCCTTCTTCTACCCAGAATTTCTCTCTGGCAGAGAATTGAATTACATTAGTCTAGTATAATTTGCTTATCACAAAACCATACTAACTGCTATTTAGTATGCTTGAAGTTCATATATTTCAGAAGGCAGTGACAAGTACTTGTTAGAAGTGATTGATTATTAGTAAAAGCAGATGGAAATATATAAAATCTTTAAAAATAGAAGTATCTCAAAGAACTTAATAAAACTTAATGTTCATTTTTCTTTTTCAATAATTATTTTCAAAAAGAAGTCAAAAGAATTCAAGGGCTCAGAATGTATACCATCCACATAAACTTCTACCCTTGTTGCCCCCTCAAATTACCTGAGAATGTAATTTAGCCAACTTGGAAATGAATAAAAAGAAAGAATTTAATATATTGTGGGGAAAAGTTGGTATAAAATATTAGTGTAATGGTCACCGAATGCCTTTAGATAGGATTGACTCTAGAAAGAGGGATAAGAATAATGATGTTTAAGGATACAAGCTTGTAATGAGTAGTAAATAAGCCTTAGAGATCTAATGCACAATATAATGAATATAGATAATATTGTACTATAATTATGCGATACAATAAATATTACTACATATACAATTATGTCACAATATATAAATGTATATCAAAGTAACACACTGTATACCTTAAACTTGCACAATGTTACATGTCAAATTTATTCGATAAAAAATAAAATATATTTAAAAATTAATAACATTAGCTTTACTTATCTTGCATATGTTGTTATAAAACAATTCAAATATCATAATAAACCATAAAACATGTTTAATATCAAAATAATTTAAAAATAATAAACTTGTTTAGAAATTATAATTCAATAACAGAAATTAGAAATGAAAAGAGAAGAAGATGAGGAAGAGGCTTTGCATTGGTTTTCTCATCTTACCTGAGGGCATTCAATAGATTTTGCCATACTTATTTATGGAGTATATAATTACGTGTTCATTAGGAGAAACTCATATGTGATCAATGTTAAGATTTAAAACATAATATATATCTTCTAAATGGGTAGAACATGTTATACACTTTCAAGTGACAAAATATAGAAATCAAAGGAAGTTATTCCAAATGAGAGGAAAAGGCAATAACATAAATATGAGAGTCAGCAAACTATTTCCCATGGGCCAAATCTGGCCCACCACCTGCTTTTGTAAATAAACATTTACAAAATGTTTCAGAACATATTCGAACATAGTCACTCTGTTCATTTACACACTGTCTATGCCTGTTTTTGTGCTTCAGTGGCAGAGATGAGTGGTTGTAAGAAAGATTAAAAGGCTTACAAAGTTTAAACTGTTTTTGCAATCTAGTAATATTTGTGAGTATTGCAATCTATAGAAAAGTTTTACCAATCCGTGGGCTAAAGTAACAAATAACTATGCATGATTCCTTTCTTCAAATTGTTCGTAAACTAATAGGGCAAGAGAAGGGAAGACCAATAAAACCAGTAATATAAAAAATGCTGTTAGAAGGACATTCATGAACCATGACTAGAATGACTAGCTAGACAGAGCACAATAATTTCTCAAGTTCCTTCCTTTTCAAGCAGTTGAGGGAAGAGAGAGCTTCATAAGGCATGTGTTATTTCTGTTGAATCTTGAAATATAATTATGGATTTTCTGAACAAAGGATAGAACAGGCATCTGAGGCAGAGAAAATGGTAATGTAAAGAAGGTGTGAGGAGGAAAATGGATATTTGGGGACAGTGGAATCTGATCAAAACACATGAAAATGACTTCTCCAGGTCTTTGCACTGATTATTTCTTCCTCTTGGATCTTTCTAAAGCATTTGTCACTTTCTGAGATGCTCATTAATACAGTTGCTTTCATCCTCAGAAGATAAGCTTAATAAATATTTGTTAAATAAGTGAGTGAATGAATGACTGACCAATTTAGTTCACAGAGTGGTCCATTAGTCATGAAAGACTACTGGGAAATCCCAGAGGTTAAACAGCATCACCACCTGTTTGCACTGACCCTATTTAACGTGACTTTTTGTACAACTGCCACGCCTTGTAAATTTCCTCTGAGCCACACTTGCTCTGCTCCCTCCAGTCTGCAGATCATCATTTCCTTAATAAAGATGATAAAAACAAGAGGAGTTGAATAGCCAGCTTCCTCCCTTATAGTTATAAGCATTATAACGTCTGCTTTTGACCAAAGTATTTCTTCTTCTAACTACAAATATAGTTAAAATGTCCTTCTGTGCAGTTCTATCTGGAGTTTTTACAGCAGCTTTGGCCACAAGCAGTTAAACCTACCCCAGCACTTGCCCTGCCATTTAGATATCTCTAGTCAATTATTTCATTCTTAGCTCTTGGCTGATAATAGCAAAATTAGGTACCCGGAGTGTCCATTATCTAGTTAACTTTAGTCTGTTTCATATTCACAAACTAGCTCTAAGATAATCCTTGGAAATGCAGGTCACTCAATGTGAAAGGACAGATGAGAGTCCATGGACAAACTTGTCATTTATCCATAATCTAATAATGACAATTTTCTGCACAGTCCCAATTGTTGATTAAAAGAAGACATCACAAATTATTGTCACTTTGATACTTATATATGTTTAGCTTATAAAACTAATACCTTATTTCTATCAAAAAAATATAGGTAGAAACTTTATATAATGGATAATTAAGTCATGGTAAGTGCTTTTTATAACTTTAAGAATTAAATAGACTAAGAATAATAGTATATTTATAGATTTTATTTATTACTTCAGATGAGATGTTAAATGTGCATTTACCCTTTATTTAATGTAATTATCACTTTAAAATATTATAACTGAATTTCACTTTTATCAAGAGAGTATTTTTTTCTGATTCATCTGCTTGCTAATATTACCTAACAAAATAGTTACCATTTTCTTATGTAATATTTAAGTGGTGTTCTTCCACGGAACAGCAACCCTTACTCGTTTTCTAACCTTTCTGAAAAAAAAAAAAGTGACAATTTTTTGTTATGGTGAAACAGTCATACAAATGAGCTGTGATTTTTATTTTCAAATATGATTGTTCATTCTAAAAACAGGGGAATCAAATTCCATTTCAAATTACATGACTGGCTGTATTAGGGCATGGTTGGTTACCCACTTGTGCATATATGTGGGTTTATGTGAGATGAAACAATCCTGGATACAGGATTTTCAAGATTTGTAGAGGTAACCCAATTGTTTGGAAAGTATTTTCTTTTGAGATTATCTAAAGCTTTTAGGGAAGAAAAATGTGATCACAGGGTTTAAAATTTAAAATCCAGGATAAAAATGCCTCAAAATAAATCCTGCCTTATTGGGTATTATAGTATTTTTATATTCCAGAGAAAATGAGAGAACTGTAGATATTATTAAATGAAAATGAGGAAGAAATTAAAAGACAAAAAAATGGAGTGAGTATAAATCAATACCTAAACATACTCACATTGTCTTATTTTTTAATGTTTTTCTCTATCTTTTTTATTTTAAAATCTATTTAGAATCCAAATTTGTTAGACTGTTACTAAGAATATTTCCAACATTACATGACTGTGCACTAGAAATGATTCTATTCTGGTTTTCAGTAGTCTTTAGAAAAAGAAAAGTAGGTATATAAAGTTGCAAATGAATAAGTATCTTGCTTCGTTTTGTATATGATAAATATAATTTTTAACAAAACTTCTACATTAGTTATGTCAAATGTTTTTTGAGGGTCATAAACATGTTGCTAAAACTTTTTCTTTATTTGAAGTGGATGCTTTGAACTGAATTGAAATACAAAGCAAACAAGTTTCAAAGCCCACAGCTTATTTTTAACCAGGCCATTCTGAATTATGAATGATAGGCGTATTTTTGAAGTCTTGTTTCCTTAAAATG
>NW_011888882.1:1887863-1897805 GCF_000151845.1 Pteropus vampyrus
GTGTCAAATATTGAAAAAGACTGTAGAAGTAGCTACTATGTGTAATAGCAATGTATTTGTTTTCATAAAGCTTGAGCCATATCTTTCTCTTAAAAAGAGATTTCAAAGGTAATTTTTAAAATAAATTCATGTACAGTATAAATCAATTTAATTTGACTCTGGTCTCGGAGATTTCAGTGAGTTCCCATAGACATTTGAAACCAAAAATGTGTCCATTGCCATAATCATTTACCTGAGCAGTAAATCTAGTTGGAATAAAGTACTTCCTGAATCCATTTACCTGTGGAGATAAGATTTCCACAATGTTTTGGGTGTCTTATATAGTTCAGGTTATGTAGTTGCTCTAAATTGATATCCAGCTCCTTTGCTGTTTAACAGTAGGGATAAATCTCTAGTTACTGAGAAATTTCTTAATCTCTGCCCACAGAATAGTAACCCCAGAATGCTTAGATGTCAGAAAAATATGAAATCCTCTGTATTTATTGAAACTTGTCAAGGAAATTGAACTCCAGTACAATATTGGAAATAATGTAGAAATAACTAAGATGCTTATAGACTTCAGAGAAGTATCTTCTTAGTGGCTTAGTACAAGAATATAGACCTAAATATTCTGATTAGATTTTAGACTCCACCATTATGTAATGTAGTACAAATTATTTCCCCTTTGGGCCTCAGTTTTTCCATCTTTAAATAAAAAATTACTGAATTTCAGTACCTTCAGAGGTCTACCTTGCATTCAGAGATTCTGATGAGCGTCTCAGTCTTGAAATACCAGGTCTATGTTGTTGACACCCAATACAGTGGCTAAAAGCCATTTTGGTTTCAAAAAAAATTACAATACAATGTGAATTAAGCAACAATAGAAATTTATACATACAGCACAAAGGAATGGTTAATTCCTTCTTTTTCTAAAATATATATTTTTAATTTTTTAAGTTATAGTTGACATATAATATTATTTTAGTTTCAGGTACACAACACAGTAGATATTTATGCAACTTACAAAGTGATCATCCCAATAAATCTAGTACCCATCTGAGACCATACATAGTTATTACAATATAATTGACTATATTCTCCATGCCATAATCTATATCTCCACAACTATTTTGTAACTACCAATTTATACCTCTTCAGCCTCTCCCTCACTCCCAGCAACCATCAAAATGCTCTCTGTATCCATGAGCTTGTTTCTGTTATGTTTATTTATTCTGTTCTCTAGATTCCACATATAAGTGAAATCATAAAACATTTATCTTTCTCTGTTTAACTCCACTCAGCAAAATACCCTCTAAGTCCATTGATATTGCAGATGGCAAGATATTACTCTTTTTTGTGGCTGAGTAGTAGTTAGTTAGTTATTAAGAATGGTGGTGGGATCAGTATTGAAGGAATGCAGAGAATGTAGTGCTCTGTAAACTTGTAGTATGATTCACAACAGAGAATTTTCAGACTTCTAACTCATAGAGGATGGTTGCTGAATTCAACTTGTGCATAATTTGGTACAATTTGGTAATATTCTGTATAATCAAGTGTTTGATTATATCTTTAAGTAGTGAACTAAATATATGCTGGAACCATTGCTCACTGTAATGATTAAAAAGAAATGTTTCCCTTTCTTCGATATCTACTTAATGTTTAAAAATTATAATTCTAAGAAGCATTTGAAAGTTATCATGCCAATGTGAAATTCTTGGAATCTTGCACAGTGACAAAGACTATGCTTTGTATGTAGCATTTTCAGCAAATATTTGATGATTATAATAAATTCATTTCACAAATGATTATCTAAATATAATAAAATTATGAGAAACATGTTGATGAAAAATATATTCAGTTACTATAGTAATAACCATTTGAATTTAATAATTTATTTAAAGGGAGAAGAATTAATTTTTTTCCAATAAGATACAGTTTAAATAATTTTAATCAGAATTTAAATACAGTAAACCAGAGACTCCTTAAGATATTAAAAAAACGAATATGCTTTAAGTCAGTCAACTCTACATTGAGGATGGTAGTATTCCAGAAAATTTTCCTTAAAGAGACTGAAAAAAATATAGGACGCTAGTTTGTATCAGGGCTATTTTGTCATCCAGGAGACATTTTTGGCTGTCACTTCTTGGACATTGCTGGCATCTAATGAGTGGAGACTAGGGATGTTGCTAAACTTCTTACAATGCACATCTCAGTTCCCCTACAACAAAGAATTATCTTGTCCAAATGTCAATAGCACTTCTGTTAAGAAACCTTGATTGAACTAAAATAGGTGCATTCTATTATTTCCTTTTTTTCTTACAGCTATTTGTGGCTCTCGCTGGATTCAGGGTATAATTCTGTCTCAGTCCTCTCCTCTCCTCTCTTCCTCTCCCCTCCCCATCCCTCTCCTTTCTCCTTTTCTCATTCTTTCTCTAATGAATCTCTTTGACGAAGATCCATTTATATGTTCATGGCAAAAGATATCTCCTTGTAATTTGAAGTGAGGGCTAGAAGTTCTCAGAAATAACAGCTTAAATTGAGAAACAGTGAGAACACTTCCTCTGTGTTCTCACAGATACAGGCAAAGTTATATTTAATCTTTTATTTCCTGGGCTTTATGACTTTTACACTTTTATTTTACATATTGGTAAAATTGGTTTTACATATTGGTAAAATTGGTTTTACATATTGGTAAAAAATGGAATTTGCAGGAGTTGCTTGGTATTCAAAGCCTATATTCTGAACAGAGGATCTCAAAATCAAATACCTACAAGTACCAACCAAGTGAACTAGCAGGTATAAAAACACAGGTAAGTGAAATGCACTGAGAAAAACAGAGAAGACAAGACCCTTGTGAAAAGGGGCTGGTTGCTAGTTAATTCTCAGTGTAGCCAGACATTCAGATTTTCAAAAGAAACCAGAAATTTTGTTTTGATATAAAATTTTCATATGTTTTAATGTTTACACAATTAAAAATTTCTATAAGCCCTGTGAAAGTAATCTACATGCCAAATGTATTTATTGTAAGCCTCCAGTTTCCAACAACTGATCTAAACAGATATGCACATTTTTTTTACATTAGACTGTAAATAAAAGAGGCTGTCAAAATTCTGTTAATAGTACATGCAGATCTTTGAGAGAAGTAGCTTAAAGCATCCCACATCTTCCACTTTAAAATATACTAAATTTAATGTTAACTGAAAAATCGCCCAAGAATACCTATATTTAAATAGGAAAGCTTTTTCTATCTATCACATTTATCTTTTCCTCTCATAATTATTTTTTTCATATATGTAGAAGACTGAAAATACCATACTTGCTAACTTTTATCATTATTCTTCATTATTCATAGAAAACTTTATAAATACTAATTTTAAAACAGTATTCTATATTTCAATACACATATGAAGATGGAACCAGTATGTTAAGTAAATATATATTATTATCATATAATATCTTTCAACAAAAATTCTCCAGTTTTTCATCAATTATGTTTCTCCTACCAACTTTCATATTGAGAATTTACATGTTGGTTACAGATCCCCAAGCCTACATATGATTTTTTTTTGAGCATAGAATTCTTTTTTTTTTTTTAAGTACTTCTGCTTCTCTAGTTTCTAAACTCCTATTTATTTCTTTGAAAAAAAATTTTATTTTATCAATTCAATTTTTGAAGTTTATTTTGTTCACATGCATTGATATTTTAATTAACAAAAGAATTGAGCTCTGTAAAAGTTATTCAATTATTAAAACTTGCTGAAGAAACCTGACATTTAAAAGAATACTATAAAAATGTTTACAAAACAAATAATGAACCCCTGTTTAATTTATTCTTTGTATAAAGGATTTTCTAAATGTTAGATTTGTTTATAGCAAATGTACATTTCCCTGGCATCTTTCTTTACACTATAATTTGAAAAAGATATAGAAATTACTCTAAATTACTGTAAATTTTCTAGATTTCTATGTCTGCAATGTATATATATCCTACTATCCAAAGTCAATCTAAAAATATCTGAAGTTGTGTGTGTGAGAGTGCATGCCCATATATGAACATACAAACACACACAATTTTTATATTTATTTTCAGAAAAGCTTTAACAATTTCCAGAAGAAAGATCTGTTTCTATTTGCTAATTTCAAATAATTACTGTAGCTAAGAATTATTATTTTTTTGATGGGGTATCTGTGGAAATCTATGGTTATGCTGCATTAACAGGGGCAAAGTTGATGGTTCTCCCTGAATCTATTTTACTATCAAGACTCAATTTCTTGTTTCAGAAATGACATTTAATGTATGATTGACCTTTACCTCAAATTCTAAAATTGTCAATTTTCCTTCAGATAGCCTCCAGTAAGGAAATTAATCAAAAGTTTAAGAAAATAAATTAGTTACTTAACTTCTGTCACTCAGCACTAAAAATAACATGAGAAATTTCTTGGTGCTGCTCATAAGAAATATACAGTGCATTTTTTTTTTTTTTCTTTGACCATTGTCTCAAAAGATTCAGTGGCCTGAAGATCTTCAACTTCTCAGGAATACTGACCTTCATAACAGTCAGTTGCACATAAGCAGTTACTGTATAAATTTGATTGTCATTTGAAACTTTTGTTAGGGTGACCTACTCTGAAATCCCAGTCTCTGACTGTGTCTCCTAACATTTTATATTTCTCACTTCCAAATTTCTACTGAACTATATCTTTATCATTACCAAGGCAGAGCCTCTCTAGTTCTCAGACCATATTCTTCCTCACTTCTTAATTCTGGTATCACTTGCCTCTCTCACAAGTCAGTATATTATAACCAGTTCTTAAAATTACACTTTTCCAACTATACTTTTGCCAGTTTGGTCTGCTTTGCCAACCCATAGTCTTTCATAACTCCAATTATGGAAATTTATTTGATCTTACTTTTTTTGTATTTCTGGAGAAAGTCACAGAACAATGATGAATGAGCAAATATATCATTAGTTTATTATTATAGTCAAACTGAGTTAAAAATCTTCCATTTACCTAAATCTTATTATTTACATTTTGTTATTAATTCTTGTATTAGTGATTATAACACTTTTTTAAGTATCAGCTGAAAACCATCTATTCAATTATGCCCTTAGTTAGAAATGGTCTACTTCTTCAATAGCCTCACAACCTTCTCATGAGCAATACATTCCCTCCTTTTTTTACTTTTTGACCAAGCTAAATACTATTACTGATCCCTTCTAATGTATCTCTGTTAACCCCCTCTTGACATAAATATAGACTCTAGATAAACACAATAGTCTTTAGATGCAATGACTAAACAAGAAAAGTTGACTATTGTTAGGGAAGAATTATGTAAATGAGTTCATTTGTTTTACTTTCATTCATGAAAAACAAACAAACAAAAACCTCAAATGGGTACTCCAAATTTCTCAGCAATTTCTTCTAATTGATTTGTTAGCTCACTTTTCAGGATTATTTCTTGGATTATTTTAGAATTAAATCTACTGGAGGACTGGAAAAGCCAAGAAGAGAGATAAGAATTGGCATTTCTGAATCGCTCTTTCTCAGGACACAACACAAAACCATCTGGTGCTTGTGATTTGTCTTCATGTCTTCATGGTGATTCTTGCAGTGGTTCAGTCATTCCAGATGAATGGTAATTTTCTGTCTCTAAAGCTTTGATATTTATTTGAACGTGAGTGTGTTTCTGTTTTCTATTGTGTTCTATTTTTCCCCCCACCAACTCAAATCTTTTCTTCACTTAAGCAGGGCATAAATCCTAAACTTAAAGCAGATACTCCTGTGTTAGACTTCATGATGCACATCCAGGAAGGGATCAAGGACACATTCCTTACTAGAAAAGATGCACACCACAGTGCCATCTGATTCAGGAGATTATTTTTAATTGCATGAGGTTAATTTATTTGCAAAGGGGGAAAAATAAGTTGAAGTTTAAACAGTATTTAAGTTTTATATTTCTCAATTTAAACCTCCAACTATTTTTTCTTTTTAATAATTGATACTGTGGGACAGCTGGATTCTTTCCTGTGCTCACTTGACTGATCAAATATAGAATTTCTGATAGTATAGCAGCAGTGATTGAGCAGATAACTAACAGCAGTATTCAGAAAACTCTCAAAGATCTCAATGGTTTTTCTAAGCTCTGAGCTTGGTTTGCAAGTTAGATATAATGCTTATGCTGGTAGAAGCCTTATAAAGTCAGCCTCCATTTGAGATTAATTTCCCAGGATAAATGAGTAACACATTCTTGGATTTTACTTAATTTTTTAATTAAAAGAAGTCTTTTAATCCTGTGTTTGTTCCCAGCACTTACTACCCCAAATTCTAGATTTGTTCTGCTTTCCTCAGAATATAATTATACTTTAATAAGTGCATTCTTTTTTTTTTTTGAAACCATAGTCTCTCTTAATCTATCAGTTTTAAACCTGTTTCTGTGTCTTCAAAGGGATAGTTCCAACTGCCACAGCGATTCTTGGAGTACAAGCACTGGCATTCCCAAGAGCTATGCCAATTTCCATACAATCTCAGAAATGCTCCCTAATATCTCACAAGTGACTCAAATGGGAACCCTAACAGAATCTTTCATTCCTCCATGTCTCTTACAACCATGCATTCAAGTTTCAACTCCCATTGATTCTGGGTCTTTTATCTTTGCATCTTTCTACATCTGTTCTTTTCTTCATTTCCCATGGCTTCTATGCTAGGTCACATCCTCCTAACTTCAAACGATTACAATACTTGCTGATGGTCTCTTCCTGGTAATTTGAATTCACTCTTTGCTCCCCTCCACTGCTGATAAGATCGACTTATCTAATACTGAGATCACTCCTTTTCTCTTAAAAAAAATCAAGCCTAAGTTCCTTAGTATAGACTTTCACTAAATCATGAATTATCTGTTTAAAGATTCTTTTTATATTATGTTAAATACTAAAGGGTAAATTTAATAGAAATATAAGAATCACTTATTTCTTATTTTAATTTTTTAATGATTTTACTCATTAGTTAAATTGAATATTTGTAGCATCTATTAACAGCATTTAAAGTACAGTTTATGTCAGAGGAAAACAAGAAATTTAGTGTATTCAATTTAAACAAATAATTTTAAATATAAAATCTATAATTTATTAATTGTATTTTAATCAGGAAAACAGTAATATACATGCAAGAGAAATTCTGAATTTTACTATTTTCTACCTTGTTTTTGACAATATATTATGCAGAGATTATTAGATATAAGAAAAAATTTTAAAGTAATGAATAATAAACTTTATTTTCCAATTACTTTGCTAACAGAGGTGACTGTGGAGAATTCCAGTAAGACTTTCAACATTTTGAGTTTTTTCTGTTTTTAACGGGAATAAGAATATTCTAATATGTATTGAAGAATTCTTTTCTTTCATAAAGATGCAAAGTAAACACTATCTTTCTTTTGCAGCCTCTTTTGGACAAATAAATACATTTGTTTTCAAAAGTGTAGACATGTTTTCATGCTGCCGACTAATATAATTGGGAGAGAAGTAACAATTTTCTCAGAATCTTACCAAATTATTACTGTTTTTAAAAAGCTAGTTCTGAGGGCAACTTGATGATTAAAAATTTGTCAACTTAAAATGAGGACTCTCTTGGTAGAATTAACCACTTTAGAGAGACATCACTTTTTTTTTTTTTTTTAAGTATAGCAGCTGTATGGATCATACGGGTTCCTACTCTGAACATGTAGCCAAAGTTATAAAGTCTTTTTATGCTTCATTCATAAACAGTAAATTTTCTCTCCTTTCATCAGTGTTTACTTATATGTTAGTGTTAGTTTTAGAGGTCATCTTATATTACTTTGACAAAGGTAGAGGCTAATACGAATTATTTCAAATTCAATTTAATTTGACTTAGAATGGAAAAAGAAATGTCACTGAAGAATTCCTTCCTTCTTTTTATATTTTCTACCTTTCTTCTTTTTCTTTCTCTCTCTCTTCCTCTCCCTCTGAATATTCCATTAAAACAGTGTTTCTTAGAGATTAGGATAATTTGTCAAAGATTTTTCTTCTGTAGCAATCATAGACATTGTAATTGCTTCTTTTCACTTAACCAATTATATATTTACAGATAAGAAATAGTGATGTATATATGACTCTCTAAAGGACCTTCATACTTGTGTTGAATACAGCTAAGTCACAAGCACAAAAGTGACCATGGTTAGTGGATTCTCTTTCCAGAGAAGATTATAGAGGAATTTAAAATCTGAAAGAACCCTCACTACTGAATAAACATCTAGCACATTTTATAGTCTCCCTATCAACATGCAAATTAGAAACAGACCTCCTCATTTCTCCACACACTCTGTCAGTAGCAGGCAAGACATATGTTACCATACATCAGTCAACATATCCTGGCTTTGGAGGAGTGATGAGTTGTGATGGTTGAGAAAGGTTCTAAAGAAAGATGAAATTGCTCCCACTCCTCTTCCTAGAGAAACCAGACAGATTTTAATTGTTAACTCTTTGTAGATAAGAGTAGTATCTACCTTGTTTTAACTTGAATCACCCAAGCTTATCACCATGACTTTGAGACATACTATTTAATAATTATTTTCAAAATAATTAATGCATTGACAAATTCAGAACCAGCTAATATATCCTCAAAGCAAAGTGTGATCACCTCTATGTCTGTTGAGTTCTTACACAGTGTATTAAAAAGATATGAAGAGAAACACAAAACTTGTTCTCAATGTTAGCAACAAATAGATGGCTTGCACAGTTATTTACTTCTCTATTTCCATTGGTATTCTGTTCAGGATAACACCCCTCCCAATCCCACAAAAATCATTATACAATCTAAGTAAAAGCAGTATAAATAAAACATTTTGAAATGTGTCTTACCTTTCCATTACAATTGGATATCTACCCAAGAGTCTTATTATAAAAAAATTGAAGCAACATTACTATTTCACTATCCTTCTGCAGTAATGAAAAAAATTACTACAAAGTGGTTCATCCCATGTGGGAGAAAAGAAGTCTGTCTTGTTTATGGGTGTGCAAGAAATAGCTTAATATTCCTTATATGTGCTTCACTGAGAGAAACAGAAAACATATCATGAATAATAAATGTGGTAAAATATGCCACATAATTTGACATATTATGTTTCTTGCCTCAGTTCTTTAGTTCATCTTTTCCTTGAAATAATCTATAAAATTCTCTCAAGCCATATTTGATTGTTTAATGCCTACCAAAGTTTTAAAATTTAGAATAGTATTAACTACCCTAGGAGGCCTTCCCTGACACCATGATTCTACAATAATAGTCCCTGAATCTCTTTAGCCTGTTCTTACCTTGGTGTGTTGTAAATATAACCGTCTTACTGAGCAGGTTAAATTCATTGGTGTTATCAGCATAGAATTGGTTAATTTTTTAAATACATGCTTCTAATTGCAATGTATTAAAATTTCCTTTCTCTCTCTGAGTTGTATACTCTATTTATGAAATCATATTCTTAGTCTGATTTTGGAAAATAATTAACTCAAAGATTTAAGTTGTTCCCTCATCCCATAATACACAGTGAGTGATGCAGTGGTTGAACTATTTCCAAAAAGGAAATGAGATGTTATTTTTCTCTTTTTTACAGACCTCCTTAAACTTTACAAGTGATTCCCTGGGGACATCCTCTCTTACCTTAAATACAGGGAACCAGTTGAGTCTCTGACCATCACTGATAGGCATGTAGAGGAAGGCAAGAGGATAGCCTCTCTTCTAGAATGATGTGTTTACATAAAGGAGAATTCAGGCTCCCTCCCCATTCTTATGCTTCTCCAGGTGCAGATCTCCAAACTAGCACACTGTTCTCGCCCCTGTTCACCTAAAGACTCTCATGCCTAGAATAAGGCCTCTTCAACTTAGTCCTGGATAACTGAAAGACTATCTCCACTCTAATTCTCTGCACTAAAAAAAAAAAAAAAAAAAAAAAAAAAA
>NW_011888882.1:1897855-1901784 GCF_000151845.1 Pteropus vampyrus
AAACAAACAAACAAACAAAGGAAAATCTAAAACCTCTGAGACAGATTTCAATCAGCATCTCATACCACTATTAACCTATTATAGAATGATGTTCTTCTTTGTCATGGTGCCTTCCTTAGACTGTAAGCCCAGTGAAACTGTAGTGCCTGTGGTCTTTTCATCATTGTATCTCCAGGTAACTTACAGTGCTATAGACTATAATAAATGCTTTTTGACTAAATTACTGAGTAAATTCAATTCTCTGTTGATTTAACAATCTCTTAATAAATGCTTCAATAATTACTTAACCTATCAGTGTCTACTATACAAGATAGAATACTAAGTGCTTTATAGTTACTATCTTGAGACCTCAAACTGCTCTGCAGAGAAGTTATGGTTACCATTAATTTGTCATCAAGTTGAGCCTCAGAGAAAAATAAGTCTCCCAAGGTCTCATCTTTAGAGGCAAAGCCAGTATTCACATTTGGGCTCATTTGATTCCCAAGTTTATACCATGTCCATTATAACATAAGGCCTTCAGTGAAGTGCCCAGATAAAATTTCTTTTCAGTAAAGTGTCCATTGGCATGTTATGTGCATGTGCACACATACATACAGGTGTACACACTAACAATTATATTACACATATATTATGCTCATGATAGCATATGCACGTATATAATATACATTACATTATAAATGTATATATTATAGCTATATCGAATCTATATAATTGTGATATATTATACATATACACACAACATATAAATTATAATTTTCTCTGTTTTGATTTTTATTTAAGGATTAGAGCAATGAATAAAATTGTCTGAAAATGACTATAGGGGCTCATTACAGGTTGCCTAGATGTTGGGCTATCTGAGATCCTCTCCTCCTCTCAGTGAGAGGTGATGTACTCAGACTCACCTTCTTAAGGAACTGGAATGTTCTCCTGACAGGGATGACCACAGCATCTTTTGGACCCAAATGTCTACAAGTGCTGGGCAACTGACATTCTCATAAGTCTACTGTAAATAGCTGATACCACACATCCAAGCTTCCTGGAAGCTTGTTTCTTCTTTCAGTGGCAGGCATGATTTCTTATACTTCCCCTATAAGGTGAGAAATTCATGGGAAGTACGGTCTCTTCATTGAAATACCTTATTTAACAGATGCCCTGTTATGGGTCACCAGGGGATATGAGAAGCTGGGGGTGTATGCATCTTTATACTGTTTACCCTAGCCCTGAGAGAATCCCTTTACAAGATAAAACCTATAGTTTACTCATATTATATAGTGTTGTGGATGTCATCATGAACCCCAGTGTATGACCTGGTGAAGAATAGAGAAATGATTTCAAAAAGAAAACAATTTTAAACAATAGAGAAATAATTGAAAAAGACAGATTTAACCCAGCTTTTAATATAATAGAACCCCACAAAAG
This sequence comes from Pteropus vampyrus, assembly GCF_000151845.1. Classification (NCBI taxonomy): domain Eukaryota; kingdom Metazoa; phylum Chordata; class Mammalia; order Chiroptera; family Pteropodidae; genus Pteropus; species Pteropus vampyrus. The sequence goes on from NW_011888882.1 coordinate 1,899,275, forward strand.
TGTCTTATCTTTCTGTCCTTTTTAAAAATGAATCTTGCCTTTCAAAGAAAGGCTGAAATCCTGGCTTAACCTCCTATAGGTTTTCCATTATCCTTGAAAGCCTGAAGCCATAAGGAGGAGGAGAAAAGGAGGAGGGGAACAAGAGAGGAGAGAGAAAAAAATAACTGAAGTAACTGCTGGAGTTTCAACAAATGTGGTTCACTACTGTTGTCAGTGAGAATTCAATGGCCATTAATGTCACCATTCCAAAAGAAAAATTACCCCCACTTTATCTATCAAATCAATATCTACACAGAAAAGGGAAAGTATCATAGATTGTAATCAGTAAGAAGCTTAATAAATTGTCTGAGGTTCCTAAACCACATTAATCAGATCCGTCTTTTAACTGATATTAATGCAACATATTCACAAATTATATTAAATATTCATCTCAGTTATTTCAAGAATATTTTTGAAACCCTCCCATCATAAAATTATGATTTATAATAATATGAAAGTGAAGGATAGAGGTCAGGAGAATATATTTATGTATTTCCTAAGTAATATTTAATGTTTATATAAAATTTTATAATTCATAAATTGAATAAATATATTAATACTGAGGAAAAAGGTGATTTATATTGCCTTCATGAACATGATGTAGCATGGTACTATCATATTAAATAAATCATTTTTCTTCATTATTGATTCTAGTTCTGCTATTGACAGTATGTTTCCCGTATCTCAGTCATTGAATGCCTTTAAAGAATTATAAGAAAGATCTTATTTTATTCACTTATTTTTTTCACTTATGTCATCATTGTTTTCTTAGAATGCACTGTGGGGGCTTCACTGGTAATGAAGCTATCATTAACCAAACCATCTGGGCATTCTGCTTGGTGAAGTGGAGAAATTTGAAGCCACTCCCTTCCATATACCTTCGAGAGTAAAGTATAAATTTTCCTGACGTGAAATGTCTTTACTCACATAATGCCTTTCCTGAGTGCACTTTGTTCCCAGATGGACACTTCTTTGCTAGGGGCTAGTTATATTCCTGCTTAGTATGCATCTAGATACAAAAAGAGCAAGTAAGGCATGCTTTGCCTTCTGGAAATCTTTTATTAATACTGAGCAAGGAGATGAGATACAAACACTAAAATGAAGAATGAAATGTCACAAGATACTAGGGGTTTGCAAGGAGAAAGTGACTCTGTAGAAAAAGAATATGACTATTTTAGAGTTAAGTGGGTCATTTTATTAAAGTTTATTTGGTATTCAAGAACTAAAAAAAGTCTCTCCACAATTTCTGTGAGCTAGACTGCTCTTGGTTCTTCTAAGTTATCCCTGAACTCTGGTGGCCCAGACCACTGACAAAGAAATGTCAAACAGCAATAATTTATGGTGAGAGACAGAAGGGATAGTTACCAGAAGGCAAGGGGTGAGGGGAAGGGTGAAAAGGAAAAGGGGAATATAGACAATAATATTGTGATAACTCTGCACAGTGACAGGTGAGTACTAGAATTAATGGGGTGATTACACTATAAGGTATATAAGGGGTCTAATCACTATATTGTGCACCTGAAACTAATATAGCCAAAATAAGGTTGTATATCAACTATATTTAAATAAAAAAATAAATTGAAAAAAAAAAAGTATGGTGGAAATCAGGCATTGGGCCAGGTGAAAGAGTAAGATAGATGTCTTCTCCCTCATGTAGCTTAGTATGTTATAAAGAGATCAAGTAATTAAACTAATGTGAAAACATAATAATAAACCATAAGTGATTAAAATCTTATCTATCCCTGTTTCAAAAGAAGGAGACTTGTTTGTTGGGTTAATGATTGGGAAGGTGGTAATTGGTACCAGATTTTGGTTATATTTTATTTTTCTCTTATTGTTTGTGATGTTACATTACGCTGAGATTGGCCTTAAGATTGAAATAGGATGGTCCAATAAGGTCCAGTAACATTTGACTACACAAAACATCATGAAAAAGTATAAAAGGAAAAATGGAAATGTAATAAAAGCATAATATAGTGGCACATCCTTTATTCTATGGCAACCAGAGAAAATGTCTTGAGAAAATGAAGCTTGAACTTCATTTTGTGTAAATGAGAATTAGCCAGATGAAGTAAGATACTAAGGACGGGTATTTCTCTCAGATGCATAAAAGTCTAAGAATGAGAGTTTTAGGTGAATGAAAGCTTTAGATACTTGTGGTTTAATTTCCAATATGTGGGTATTTTCAGATACATTTTTGTTATTAATTTCTAGTTTGATTCATTGTGGTCTGAAACTATAGCTTGTGTAATTTTAATTCTTTTAGATTTGTTAAGGCTTGCCTTGTAGCTTATATCATACCTTTGTGAATATTCTATGTACACTTGAAATAAATCTGTAATCTGTGGTTGTTGGGTATAGTGCTATGGATCAATTAGATAAATTAGTTTGATGATATTATTCAGCACTTCTATGAGCTCATTTATTTTTTGCATTGAACTATTGATTATAAAGAGAGGAATAAAATGATT
>NW_011888882.1:1901834-1902715 GCF_000151845.1 Pteropus vampyrus
CATTTTAATTGAAGTGGTAAAATATTACTTTTATTTCTGCTTTTCCAGTTTTTGGTTCATAACTTTTGAATTTCTGTGTAAAGCATTTAGAATTATTATGTCATCTTAGTGAATTTACCTATTATTCAATACGAAATCTCCGTTTTTTCCTGATGAATTTCTTTGTTTTAAATTTTATTTTTTCTGCAACTAACACAGCTCTACAGTCTCCTTTTGATCCATGTTTCATGTTCTTTTCCCATATTTTTACCTTTAATTTACCCATAGCACTATAGTTTATTTTTTAAAGGTAGCATGTCATTGGTTCTTGTTATTTTACATGATCTGACAGTCTGTGTCTTTTAATTAGTGTGTTTAGACTTTTTACTTTTAATGAAGTTAGTGATATGGTTGGTTTGGGTTCACTATTTTACTTTGGTTTTTTTGTTGTTGTTGTTTTCTTTTTTGTTATTGGTTTCCCAATTTCCTATCTTCTTTTGGATTGTTTGAATGATTTATAAAATTTAATGTTGACACCCATTTGTGTTTTGTCTTTTTATTCTATTGTTTTTAATATTTTTTTCTGACAAATACAATATATGTACCTAACTTTTTATAGTCCTTTCAGAATTAATATTCTACTACTTCAATTAAAATGTAAAAATCTTACAACTATAGTTTCTTTGTCATATATATGATATACATATATCATATGTATTAGATCTATATACATCAAAAACATTGCCAATAAGTATATGTATATATTTTTTCTCCAATGTCATTTATATTTTAAAGAACTTATGAGGAGAAAAATAGTCTATTTCTAATTACCCAGAAATATACCACTTCTGTGGCTCTTCTTTCCTTCTTTTTCTCCTTCCTTCCTTCCTTCCTTCCTTCCT
>NW_011888882.1:1903447-1906929 GCF_000151845.1 Pteropus vampyrus
TGCTGAAAATATATATTTTCATACATTTCCAGAACCTTCATCTTTACCCCAGAACACATGATTGTAATAATTGCTTTGATAGTATATTGTATTTCTCAGGGAAAATATTAAAATAATAGTCTTTGATAATTTCTGCTTTTGTAATCTGTTTATATTCTTTTCTTTCTAAATTGATGATACTTTCCTCCTTCCTTTGGATTGTGTCCTGGATATTTTGATATTGTGTTATGGGACTCTGAGTCTTATTAAAATCATCTGGGGAATGTTGATGTGTATGTGTGTGTGTGATGTCAATACAGTTAGATTTAAAATACAAGCTTGATCCCAACTCTATGTACCGTGGTTCCAATGTCAAGTTTAATTTTCAAACCCATTGCTAGGCTCTTTAAATATGCACTATGAATGTACCATCCTGAGGTTAGTCTAGGACTTCGTCAGTGGTTTATATAATGGTCCAGGTCTCAAAGCCTACGTGATGTTTCTTTGAGTCTGTTCCATCCACGTGACACTCAAGATTTCGTGCACCTGTGAGCCCAAGCCTCTAGTTGTTATGCAAACAGTAGATGGACTCCTTTAGTTTTCTCCTCTTTTTGATTTCCCCTAACTCTCTATCTCCTGAAGATACCTTTTCCCAGTTCATCTAGCCAGAAAGATTAGATTATTTCAGGATTTTTAGTTCTGGTGCTCTTATATAGCTGTATGCAACTGGGGCTGCCTTCAAGGTAACCGAATAAGACAAAAAAAGTAAACCAAAAATAGTTACCTGAAACACACAATTTAGTTCTCAGAAAACCCTTTTCTTGATTCCTCTGACCAGAGGATTCTCCCCAGATTTTTAGATACCTACATTAATGTTTTCCTTGGAGTGGTGGAGTTTAGCAAAGGGACTAATCACATGTCAAAGTTGAAAATTAAGGAAGAAAAAAAAAAATGAAAAACAGGGAACTCACCAGTGATTTTGTTGTCTTTCAAGTTTTAACTTTCTTCCCCAACCTTCCTATTATTGCTCATTATTCTTGTCCTTAGTTAGTTTGTTTTCAAATTCTATCTAGAGTTTGAAAGTGTAATTAATGGAGCTGTAAGGGATTAACTCTATTTTAGCTGGCACTAGAAGTAAATAAAAAAATTTTGAAGAATCTATGAGAGATCCAAGTGGTTATCTCTAGTTAAGTTTGTGAAACTGGAGCTCAGAGGCTATCACTGGGTTTAATTTGAGATTCATATGTAAGTAGATGGTAATTTAGTCCATAGACATGACTAAAGTATTTCCAATTGGTGTGTTCAGAGTGAAAAAAGAAGAGAGGAGAATCTTGGCACCAGCAACATGATAGTAACATTTGAAGAAAGGGAAGTGTGCAATACAGACTGAAAAGGATGAGAGATATATGTGTGTTCCCAGCAAATTATAGAGTATCGAGTCTCAAAACCTATAATTTGAATGGCACAGAAGCTAAGAAAAATGTTGTTTTGAAAAGAAATTGCTAAAAATTTGAAATTCTACCTAGAGGTCAAGAGGATCACATCCAAAAGGCATCCATTTAACCAAAGGACACAGATATCATTGGTGACTTTGGCAAGAACAGTTTACATTAAGTCATTAGGGCCAAATGATAGTGATTTGACTGGTGAGTGGGAGTTGAAGTAGATACTTCAAGCTTAAACAATGCTAAAAGAAATTTGCTATGAAAGGGAAAAGGAAGTGCTAGCTAGAGGAAGTAGTTGTTTTCGATAGATTTGAGAGATTTCTTTTTAAGTTTGATTTTAGTAATTTTTTTTTTTTGTTCCTAAACTGGAAGTGGCCTTAGTACATTAAAACACTAATAGGAAAGAACCAACAAATAAAGACAGGCTGAAATCAGAGAAAGAAATGAAATCCTTGAGATGGTGATAGGAAAAGAAATCCTGAGCACAGGTGTGCTACGCAGGAAACCTTCAGTGGTTTCTTGTGAAACTTAGAAATTTTTGCTTATTACCATGTCTATGTGCAGGGGGATTTGAAATCAATATTTAACAACTGGGGTGAATAAGCATTCACCAGTCAGAAGATACACCAGTCACGAGGCTGCTCTGGTTGGGGAAGTGCTGGGACAAAGCTGAGTAGATGGGACTTCGCTAGAGTTAAACCTTGCACCAGAGTGGATCTTATATCTGATTATATTAAGAATGTCTATGTAAGCTTTGAAAGTCTATTCCAAGAAATAATGAGGGTGGGATATGAACTGAAGTATTTCCAAAATCTATACTTTAATTCACTATTATTTGTGCATTTGTAATCTTTATAAACTTATTTTAAAAAGTAAAAATAGATTCTAAAGTCATTGTATGTTTTAAATCCACTACTCTCAAGTAAAACTATATACACTTTATGTACTTTAGAAGCCATTTAAAACACTATAAATTTAATGGTGTTTATTAGAGTGTGAGCGTTTTCTATTATAAATCACATATTTATCTTCTGTGAACATTTAATTATTAAAATATACAACTTAAAAAATATAAATGTGTTTATGGTGATTTGGGAGGAGTTATAATTATTTCATAAGCCATTGATATAATGGAAAGTTGCACACAAACATCTATGCTCTGTAATTATTTAACAAACAATTCACTATATAATGTATAATTCTTAAGGTAACAAGTGATTTCTGGTGTGTTGTAACTGCTCTTTGTGGTAAATACTACATGAATAATTTGTAAGCTCTTTATGTAGTATCATATTTTCTCTCCTATATATCTGGTAGCTATTTTTAAATACAAAACTCTTTTTGCTGCCTGGAAGTATGTAACTACAAAGTACTACTACAGCATTTTTGAGAATGATTGCCTTGAGCCTTTGAAAATACTTTTGGAAACTATGCATTGGTTTTGGAGATTCAGACATATACCTCTCTATTATGACTAATATGATAAAATTCAGGATAAAGAACATCATGTTTGAATCTTATGCAAAGAAGTCATTATTTGTATATGTACATTATACATCTAGAAATATTAAGTAGCATTGAAAATTTGAAAGTAATATATAAGATGATATGGCTTCTGCACTCAAGAAACAAATTTACTTTGAAGCAATAGGTATTAAATATGAAATAATAAGATGGTAATGATGTATTCAACTAATTGCTCCATTTCTAATATGTCACTGCTGTGGGTTGATGGGCAAAATCAATGATGGGATCTACCACAAATTCATCCTACCTGAAATTAATAGGCTCTCAATTCACCTTGTTAAATATTTTATGGATCTGTTCACTTCATAGTCCCTGTAAGAATGCTGTCAATAATCTCTATTAATAGCTTTAAGTCATACCCCCTCAAACTTTCACCATTTGAAGATCAATTCATCTATGGTACATTACTGAAAAAAACTCAAGGCCATTCAAAAAATGTTCCAGTTCACTCCTTAAAAATTCAAATAAATAAACAAAATACTCTACTTCGTGTTTATTTGATTCTTCCCTGAAAGAAAGATGGGTCAAGTA
>NW_011888882.1:1908644-1912656 GCF_000151845.1 Pteropus vampyrus
TTTGATGTTTAGGGAGAGAAGCTGGGTAGATATGAATGTTCTGTCTGTAACAGAGGAAAGTGGCATCAGAAAGCAAGGTAACTAAAAGCAGTGAACCTGAGGGTTGTTTGTCAAAGAGCAGAGAAGGGACTCCTGGTTTTTGGACTGCACTGTGAGGGGTTTGACAAGGTAATTAAATGATAGGAGCCCAATTGCTTTGCTATTTGATGTGTACTGTAACATGTCTATCAGATATCCCTAACATATCATCACCATTGTTTACTAACATTTTTACTAACATTTTTGTGGAAGTCAGTAATCCATGGGAAATCTTAAATAAGCCGATGAGGAAACAGTAGGTATGTAGATTACACATGAAAAGACATAAACTATCTTTCATCTCTTGTTTTGTTAGATAGTTTTGGAAACTTGTAAAAAGGGTGCAGAAGGTCTTTTTGAGCTATTGTAGCTATAGACTAAATGATTCTGATACACCTGCTTCCAATTCTCCCATAAAATTGCCAAAATATTGATATTTGCATGGAGAACTAAAGAGAACACATTGTGGTTATTTGGGAGACTTATTCTTCTGCTGTTGTAAAACACTTCCCTAGACTATGCCATTGTGTTCCATCCTTCAAAGCACAGCAAGACAGGGACCCTTAATGGAAATGGGCACAAACATTAACTCTTCCCTACTCTTTGTCACTATCTCAGAACACATTAATACACTGAGTAATACACATTAATACACATAGTGAGTTGCATGCTTGCCTCTTACTATGTTGAAACCAAGATGTTTAGTTAGGGAGAGTGTATGAAAACAAGGAAAGAAGCATAAAAAATTCTGGAAACAATGCATATGGGGGAGTAGTCTTTTATACATTAAGGTTACACCAAAAACATCAGTACCCTTAATTTAGCATATCTGATCATATGGTTCAGAGAAGATATTTTCTTTATCCAACAGCCTTGAAGTAGACCATTGGTGCTTATGCATTGCAATTGGGCTATACTCTAAAATATTTTATATTGCAAAATATAAAGTATTTTATATTGCAAAATGTAAAAATATTGAGAAAGAATAAAGTCATTCTATCTCTCCAAACTGTAGCAAACATGATATCTAGAAAACCTCTTTTTAATTCAAGACTAAAAAAATCAGATAGGTAAAAGCTCAGAAGTCTTGAGAGATATCAAAGCTTAAATGAAAAGAAAGCATTTGATGAAAAGAGGAACATATTTCTGAAAACAATTTCAAAAATATAAATAATAAATATACTTTAAAAATATTTTGTTTGGTCCACAGCTTTTTAACAGTAAATACTTCACACAATACTAAGTGCCAGAAGACAATGGAGAGTCATCTATTGAGAGAAAATGTTATGAATTTTATATCAAACCAGATTGTTGGATATGTATGAAAGTGATAGAAAGACATGACTCAGAACATATAAAACTCAGGTGTATATTTTTTGAGATCATACTCAAAGATAAATAAAAAATTATTCTAATCAAAGTCAGAAACTCAAGAAGGGAAGCACATTATTTCATTTTATAGATATAGGTTAGGTAATTAATCTCATATTTCTGAGACTAACAAAATTAAATTAAATTTGGCCTTATTGAGAAGCATCTGTTGCATCATCAGTCAAAGCTTGAATTCTGACACTGGGCTGTATGGGTTTAAATTGGCCATGAACCATTACTAGCTTTATGACTCAGTTTCCAAATCTGACAAATAAGAATATTAATAGTACCTACCTCCTTGGGTTGTTGTGAAAGTTATACATATAAAATTATATGTATGATGCAAAGTAAGTCCTTGATAAATGATAGAAATTATTGTTAGATCTTTAGATGTTCTAATTTATTTTTTATTATAAATCATGTTTGATTCATTTGGTATGTTTCTTTATATGATGCCATTATTTCCACTGGACAAATTTCTAGAAGTAAAATTTCGGGGTCAAACTATGGGTGTATTTCAAAGGATTTTAATACTTACTTTCACTAGCAGAATATATGAGAATATACGTAAAAATAGATTTCTCTTTCTTTTCGAATATGGTGCCTTATTAAAAGCACACATATTTAATTAATAAACAACATCGATATGATATTATTTAAATCTGAAATCTGTAATTATGAAACTGACATTTTTGTACAATTTATTTTCTTTTGTGTATTGCCTGTTTCGTTAGAGTATACATATTTCTGTTGGAGTTTTGCTTATTGATGAAGAATCCAAAAGTTATTGTTCAAAAAAAGAAAACCAGATCATTAAAGTAATAATTATGTAGAAATAAATTAAGTATGTAACAGTAGATTAAATGAACAAAGCCTGAAAAATATTGAGTAAACTTTCTGTCCTTCGTGATGGAAATAATAAATATATTGTCTTGATTATAATTGTAAGAAACAAAATATAGTCTAGTAAGTCAGAAAACAAAATAATGAGCCAAGGAAGTTAAACAAACAAACAAAAAAGAACTAGAAAATTTGCCCATAACATGATGACAGAATTCAAGCATATCAGAGATGACAATGAATTTAAATAATTTAATCTCTTATTAAATGGCTGAGTTTCTTAAAAGCATTTTAAAAACAAATGATTCAAGAACATAATACTTGAAAGAGGCAAAATTAACATAAAATTTTATAGAAAAATTGAGATATTTTATTTAAAAAAGGAAAAATTAGAGAATACTTTTTCTCTAAGCTATTTTTAAATGTATAAGTCTAGAAAATTTTTTTAAATTTGACACTTGAACAAAAGTCAACAATTAGATCAAACGGTTCCTATGTAAAAACATGCCTGTATAAATATATATGATTTAAAAAATCTAAAAACTGAGAGATTAATTATTCTGTAAATTTAGTATTTGTCAAAAATGCAAGTCATCTCATTTTAACAAATATAACACCCAAAATAAATTCCAGGTCATTTAAACATATAAAGCAAAAAAAAAAAAGAAAAAAAAATTACACAAACTAGAAGACATTGAGATGAATTTTTATTGATCTTATATAGCCAAAATGTTTTTCTAAGCTAACAAAGAATTATAGAAATTATATATGTATACATCATTAAACTTAGCACCATAAAAATAAAATCATAATGTTATAAGGCAATTAAAAAATAACAAGGAATATATATGCCACAAATATGACAAACACTGGGTTAGTGCCATATATGAAGGAATCTTAAAATAGATGGCAAAGCACTAATAAACCAATAAAAAGACCATGAACTGACCAATTCCCAGAATATGCATCCTATTTTGTAATGAAAGATATTAAAATTAAGACAACATGGAATTGTTTTAATATAGGATTGGTTAAAATGTTTAAAACTTAAAATTGTCAATATGGCTGAAGAGAAGATAAAATAGTCACTCTCATGCCCTCCTGGTGAGAGTGTTTTTGTATGAAAATTGAGCTGTTGGAAAATATATAAGAACTTTAATAATGTTCTCATTCGACCTGATTATTTTTTCTTGCAATTTTTCCTAATAAAAAAATCAGATGTAGATATGTATTTGTGACCTTTATATTTAATAACATTTATTAGATTTTTATTTATAAAAGCAAATACAAGAAACAATCTCAATAGATTCTTGGTAAATAAGTTATGGAACATAACTCTAAGGGAAAATTATGAAATATTAACATTATGTTGGAATTGTATTCAGTGAGATGTAAAATGTTAATTATGCAATATTTAGTAAAAATAAATGGAATAACAACTCCAAATAGTATAATAAATATATATCTAGAGGGCAAAATGGAAGAGACTATGCTAATATATGAAATGTAAGATTAAAGATAATTCATTTTTATCTTTATACTTTCAATAATTATTCATAATTATCACATAATAATTTTATTATTTGAAAACAGTAATATAAAATACAAATATCAGGAAATAAAGGTTGTGGGTGGTGGAAGGAGAGCCACCCTCCAAAGATGCAGCCTTGGAGGACAGGTTGCCCCTCTAGAGAATCTTCATTGGCTCTCATTTATAGCTGCC
>NW_011888882.1:1914176-1969465 GCF_000151845.1 Pteropus vampyrus
GCTTTCCATCTTATCTGCTTGGTGCATGCTCCAATATATGTAATGCTCTTATTATTTTTTATCATTTCCTGTGGGATGTTCCTTCAGGGTCTCCAGTGAGATCCACCACAATACTGCATGCTCTGTTTATTGCAGAACTAAATGAAGCATGCCGGGCAGCATCTGAAAACAATTAAAAGTAATTGAAATGAGCTGTGGACTCTACTACTCTCATTAAGTTTTATATTTCATTCTCTACACATTGGGATATTTAGATCTGAAACTCGGATCTCTCAGGCCTCCTGCCGGCAAAAAGGATCCCTTTCCCAGGGCAGATAAAGGGCCCGTCAGTTTAGGATGCTGGGGCCGCAATCTATGAACAGGCAGGGGAAAGGCCCGATTGCTGCCAGGAGGCTTCTATGAGAGGAGATGATGTCTCTCTCCATGAGCTGCCTTTTAGCAGCTGCCTTATAAATTAATAAACACCAGTATGAATATGCACACATTCCTTATTAAGAATTCACAAACACATTAATCAAGTAGCTCACATGCAACTCAGGATATTGAAGTTAGCTTTTCTGTTGCCATTCTTCGAGGGAGAGAGAAAGGAAGAGAGGGACAGAAACAGACAGCGACAGGAACAGCGAGGAAACGAAAATATTTTAAAGATTTATTTATATAAGGAGTGGAGATAATAAAAAAGCTTGAAAAAAATTCCTGAGATGAGACCATATTTACAACGTCCACATTATGGTAACACAAATAACAAATTCCTCAAATGTTATATTGGAGCTGTATGGTGGTTTAGTTATGTCAAAATAATACACGTAGTCTTCTGCAGAATATAAAAATGTCTATCCTAGAAGACACTGTTTCTGAGTACCCAGAAAGGCCAAAGAAATTTAGCTGTGAGGTAATTATTCTTAGTGAAATATTTAACATGATCCAGTGACAGGTGTGAGGAAATGAAATGAGCTCTTACCATGACGGATGACTTAGATGTGAGCTTGGAATAATGTGTGCATAAGAAAGATAAAAGTAGGTATTTTATTAAGGTCGTAGCACTTGTGAAGATTACTCTATAGGCAGCACCATGGATTTACATGTTTGACAACAACAACAAAAAAGCACAGATAAGCTTCAAAGTATAATTGTCCTTTTAATTTTCTCCATTTTAGAATGATCTGATTATCCATAGGCTCATCTTAAAATGATCTTTCCCTGTCAACTATGGAGCACTGATGTTACAATTTATTCTGGATGATCATGTCGATGAGGCTTGGAGAGTTAGAATCACGTTAGCTTCTTCTTAAATTTCTATGAACAAATTTACCACAAGAGAAACTCCAGTATTTCAGATGGAAGACCCCTTTCTCATAATATTGTAAAATTATGCTTATTCTCATCAGTGCTATATTAGACAATAACACACTACTTTCTGCCTCATCTAAGAAAAAACAAGAACCTTCTATTTCTTCCTTCTTACAAGGCATGTTCTTTATGATAATGATAGCTAGCTAGCAATTATTGAACACTTGCTGTGTACCAACCATTATTCTCAATGCTTTACATGTACTTTATCGTAACAGGCAGTAGATCTATGAGGGAGAATACTGTTATTATCTTCATTTTTGCACATAAGAAAAGTACAGCTAAAGAGAGAAAAATAGCTTATTTATATAATATTTAAAGGCAGAGCTGGGACACAGACTCTGTCATTCTGACTCTTGCATCCACGTTCTTAACATTACATTTACTGCCATTATGAATCTTGTCCATTCTTCACTGGTCTGCTTTAGACACAAAGCCCAGAAGAGGAGAGCAAGGCATCTTTGAAGAACTGAAAGAAGTTCAACAAATGTAGACTAGGGGAAGCAGAGATTATGAGAGAGCTAGTGGTATGTGATATGAAATGAAGCTGAAGGCTAACAAATGCCTATGGTCTCATAATCTGTGTTATGGAGTATGGATCTTATCCTAAAGCAATAGGAGACTTGGGGAGAATTTTAGTCATTGTAATTGAATGATCAGGCTTACCTTTCCAAGCAAATATTAATAGAGAGCTTATGAAGAAAATCAGAGATTGGAGTAAAAGTCTATTTTTATGGGCCACACAGAGATGCAGCTGTAGTTTTTGCCCTAAACAAGCTGGGAGAGTGTCTTATATATATTTAAACATTGTAGATATGACAGTGGTCCCATAAAATTATAATGGAGCTGAAAAATTCCTAATTGCCTAGTGATGCTGCAGCCATCTTAATGTCATAGAACAATGCGTTTGTGGTGATGCTGGTGTAAACAAACCTACTGTGCTGTCAGCCCTATAAAAATAGAAATTATATAATTAAGTGTAGTACATAATTCTTTAAAATGATAACAAACAACTATGTTACTGGTTTATGTATTTACTATACTATACTTTTTATCATTATTTTAGAATGTACTCCTTCTATTTACAAAAAAGTTTCCTGTGAAACAGTATGCCTTGTTACACTGGCAGTAGCTTCATACATCTCGTGTTTACATGTCTATTGACTGCTTTATTTTCTCTTGTGCTTGATAATCTTATGTTGTTTTGTGCAGTAACATGCTTTACAGTCTTGCAGCCTAGGAGCAATAGGCTATACCACATAGCCTAAGTGTGTAGTAGGCTATGCCATCTAGGCTTGTGTAAGTACACTCTATGATGTTTGCACAACAATCCATTTCTTAGACTATATTCTCATCTTTAGTCTGTGTCTGACTGTGCTTGTGTGTGTGTGTGTGTGTGTATATAAAATATGTGTGTGTATATATATATATATACATATATATATATATGCATATTTTTCCTAGGATGTTAGCAGAGCCTAAGATGGAGGAGAGATATTAAAAATGATTAAATAAAAGCGATCTAAAGATAAAACACCAAGTTTAACACATCTTAGAGTCTGTGCAAACAGTCTAAAGAAACAAGAGGTAATGACATTAAATTACAACATCAGGAACATTTGTATAAAGGATTATACACAGAGGAAATGTCATTCAAGATTCATTTTAGCTATAATTTGATTTGTTTTAATTAATCAATTTAGAACTAACAAGGAGTGGAAGTATGAATGATAGATGTTATCTTACCAAGTTTCTCACAAGATGTGAATTTGAAAACAATTGCACATTTTTACTAACTTACAATATTAAAATGTCATCAAGATTCTCTTTATTTGAAATGCTATCTTTTAAGTGAATTACAAAAGTATTTGTAAGGCTTATTCATGACCTCATTTACACAAACCATTTGTTTCCTATTAAGTTTTGGTTCCTTAGTGGGAAAATTATTTTTCGTAATGATAAATGTGTTTGTGAATTTCTTCTCTTTAAAAAGTCTTTGAAAGGGTTCGGTAATCCAGCAAACATCTTATAGCATTATTGTGTTGTCTTTCTGAAATTATAAGATTTCAAGCATGTCTGTTTAACTTAGTTTACATGTCATAGAGTACATATTTACTCTATGGAGACATTTAAGTACTTTCTGGTAATTGATTGTATTTGGGCTATGTTGGTTTTGACTGCATTGATTTTTCCTGATATTGTTCATGTCTACATTCACACATATGCTCCCAATTTAACAGATGAATTATGTGAACATACATAAATGAGGTAAAGTAAACAATACATATTGTTACTGACCCAGTTGGCCTTAACATTTCCCTAGCTTCACTAAAGTTTAGACAGATTTTTTTCCTGACTATAGACCCCTAACCTCCCTTTTCTTAGAGCATTTACTCTAGAAAATTTGCCACTGTAAATTCTTTCTCAGCCTGTCTTTTTGTGACAAACTTTCTCCCAGTCTCTGGCAGTTTTACAACCCAGAAACATCTTTCTCAAGGACCTGGGAGCCATTTCTTTGAAATGCAGTCATTAAGAAAAATGGTACACCTACCTGCTAGTATCTGTGTAAAGATAGGAGTCCAACTTCAATAAGATAAGCAGCAATTAGTAACCACAGATAGACTAGTCATAGCGACAAAACCTCTTCCAACATCCTCTAGTACTTGTTCACTAGCTCACTCCTGGGCTTAAAAATTCTTTTGCCTTTTGTTTCATTGGAGTTCAGTTCAATATCTCTCCTCTACTGCAACAGTCTTCACCCCTATTGCAGTAGTGTGGAGTAAGGTTTTCCTTGCCTGTTTAACTTGTGTGGAGACACTTTCTTTGACATTACCAAATTCGATGTTTTCTTTTGAAATATTTTATAGATAAGGTCAAGGTCTTTTTTCAAAATATAGTTAAATATGACACTAATACTTAATAGAGAAAATAAAATTAAGAATTTTATGTGTATATGAAAATGATTTTATAGATTTAATAACAGAAAAACTTATTAAATTGAAAACAATTTTAAATGAGTTTGATATGGATTCAGTTTTATGAGAAAAGAGCATTAATAGTATATACATATGTATATGTGTACATAAATATGGAAGAAAGGATATAGTAACTGTTATTAGAAAGTGAGATTATTATTTTATTTACAATTTGTTGTCTGTTTCCTTGAATATTTTCAAAATTTTAAAACTTAAGTGCTAATATTTAAATTATTAAATGCTAACATTTGACTCTGTAACTTTGAATTTTTGTGTCAGTATAGATTCTATTATGACAATTGTCTTGGAGTATACTCATTACTTATGCTTGATGGCTCTCTGCATATAAAAACCATATGCAGAGACCTAAGCAATCTCTGTAGAAACAAATTAAAATGATTTAGTTTTCTGTTTTCTAAATTTAGTATGGAGATTGTTTATGGAAAATTCATAAATTTCCTTGAAAATTTTACTAAACTAATATTGAAGGAATAGAGAGAATTCTTGATCTGTAAGTTATAGAAAATAAATATGCCCTATAACCACAGAAGACAGTCTCTATCTATTGAACATAAAAATATAAATTCCTACAAAAAAATTGTATGTCTCTATCCACAAACCTCATTTGTATACTGGTTAAATGAAAGTTTTCTTTCAGGAAGAGTAATTTGCCACTTGAATGACTTTCATTCTTCTTTTATATATGGATTTGGGTAAGAAGCAGCCAGGAAGGCAAAACTGCCGAGCATAGTTTCTGAATTGTCAAGGTGCCAGAGTGACTCTGTCACTTTTGCACATGAGTAAGTGTGTGTGTTGTCAGGAAGGCTTTCTCCCATTTTCTTCAAATTTCTTCTTTGTTTGTCTGGTTGAAATGTTCCATTACAATATGACTGTGTAAAGCCATAAGCCCTGCAGGTGATTATCATAGGTTCTCATGGCTGCTGAAATAGAATGCCCCCAGTTTTATAAGAGCACTCGCACATTTAGGAAAGAAAAGCAATGACACACTAAGGGGATAAAGCAGTTTGCATTATTGTATTATTGTATTGTCTGTATATATGTATTTTTTGATGGAAAGGAGTTAAAGAGAGATTGAAAAAATGTATGAGCTAATGTGTTTTTAAAAAAACCATTGCTGAATGATAAACATGTTGCTTTAAGAAAAGTTGAAAGGCATAAAAAGATAAATGGAAGATTATTTGCATAATAAAAAATTGAACATCACAAAAGAATTTCAAGACTTTAATAAGTATCGCTCATCTTGAATTTCAACTACATTTTAATTACTAAAATTTAACTTTATGTAAACATTTTTAAAATATCTATCTATTTACAAACTCAGAAATTAAAAAATAATGCCTTTTTTCTAAACAGACAAATTTCACAAAAATTAATAACTGCTAACAAATGATTGTGAGAATTCTTTTATTACTTTCTACTTATTGATAAACAACACTGATCATAGATAATTTTCTCTATCTACCTTTAAATATTTTATCTCAATGAAAATAATTGATATTAAACAACATGTTGGCTTAGGATATAATACTTTTACAAACATAAATCCTCTTTGACACCGTGTTTCCTTTAGCAGTGAAGCATTATAAAATATTCCACAATAGTTTTTGACTTGCGAAATAGCTGGGAACCCATTTTCCTCCCTTAAACAACCTTATATGGTTCAACAGCTATCTTCTGCCGAAATCACTGATATGCTTGATCGTTTTTCTGACTTCTAACCTCTGTGTAATAGAGATTAAGTACCAGTTGAATGGAGTCAGTATTGTCTAGTATTGTAACTCTAATAATAGTGCATTAGAATCTGCAGGGAAAGGGAATTAATACAACTGGCTTTATGTCTCTTATTTTCTATTTATTTTAAAGTTTGAATTATAAATCTGTTTTAAAGTTGAGATTAAAAAACCTTTTAGGAAAAGCATTCGTCACAGTTGTATAAAACTAATATTATTTCTCTCTGTTTTGTTTTTAATTTTCTTTATTAAAGTCTAGATTAAGTACAGTATAACAAGTTTGTCCTCATCGCCTGTTACTGTATTTACTGGTTTTCATTGGTTAATTTGTTCTTGCTTGCTAAAACTTTGAGATTTTTCAATAGAAAGTGAGTGTTAAACAACAGTAATGACATCACCACGTTTCTTGTGGCCAAATACATATACTCAATTCCATTGAAACTAGATAAAGAATCACCTTTTATATCTTAGCACATTTGCAAAGTGTGTCTATAATAGATGGATTTGAAAATGTATTAGCTCCTATTGTTAGTGAACATTATAAAAATTAATTTTATATTGTTAAAAACCAAAACACTAGTCAAAATTATTTTAGAATTTAGTAGATCAAGGGCCTGTAAGATGATAATGGGGATCAGAGAGAGGGAAAATATGCTTCGACTTTTCCTACTATTCCTAGGTTTCTTTGAAAATTTTATATTTTTAAAAATGAAATTATTTTTCATTAGAAAATAAATAGATGATTCTCCATTTATAAGTATCTAATTGTATGAGGAAACATGTCTAACTTTCTCTTCATGTCTGGAGAGCTCCAATAATATGAGAACTTCTTTGAAAAATCCAGTTATTCTGCCCTTATCTCTGGGCCAATGATAACTATTATTGATTAACATTTTCTGCATATTCTCTTTGAGAAGTTAAACTACTTTGTTTAATCGGGTAGCAACAACCCTACTACATAATAGTTACTTACAGAGAGGACATTCCTTTCAGTAAACTGAAAATTTATTAACAAAGAGATAACAAGGCAAACTGAATTATGATTAGAATCATGGAAAGTAGAGTCGGGCATGGGCACCTTCCCAGAGCGTGTCTGCAGAGCATGATGTGGAAGGAAGAGGAGCCATAAGAGAAAGATATGAGGTGAGAATATATAACTAAACAGACCTAGATTTTTTTTTTATATTTTTATTTTTATGTGTGTGTGAGAATGATTTGGAAGTTCTTGATCTCATTGAGATGTCAATAGGGTTGGGAAAGGGAGATTTTTCAGAGCATAATTAAGAGTAATCTTAGAAAAAAATAAAACTTTCATATCTATATCCCCCTATGTTGATTCAGTATAATAATCCAAGAAAATTCCAAATTAAATATAACAAAACAAAGACATTTCCATTTTTGACTATTTATGTCCTAATCTATTTATTTCAGTAACCACACCTGTTCCCTGAGTAGGACCAAATAAATCCTTAAATCAGGTTTTAGCTCAGAGGTCTAGCTGCTCTAGCTCTGTTAAAAACAAACGAAACAAAACAAAACAAAAAAAGACAAATGAATTACATTTCTGTTTGCTTAAATAAGTCCAATTTGTAGAGCTTAACTTTTTTGAATATAAATCTTTTCAGTACGGGCTTGTAATGCCAAGATTTGAACATCAGGAAGCAATCTGTTATAACTGAAGGAACACGGGCTTTGGAAAAAAAAGTAAATATGGGTTCTAATTACTCTTCCACAATTTATTTTCATGAGACTTTGAACAAGATTATTCTAATAGCCTTTGTTTAAGGGTAAGCAGTATTGTTAGGTAGTGAAGGATGAGTTTAATTCAAAAAGCAAAGTCACCCAGCACAGTATTTATATTGTACCTAATAGTACTCAGGCTGATATTACTGAGTCTCTATTGTGGCTACTTCTCTTTGCTATAATTCCCAGTGGAGCACATCTGTGAACTAGTGGAGTGCGCCTTCCTACAGGCACATGTATGAGTGACAAGGCCCTACTTGGTTGGACATTTGGTCTCTCTAAGGAAAGCCAGAGTCAAATGAGCAATAGTTTGATGAAGAACAGAATGATTCTAGGCACACAATGGAATCAAAATGATCTCCAGGATCACCTTACTGTGCACTTATGAGTCTGAAAAGGACATGAGGCCTGGGTTAAAAAAATACTAAACAAACAAAACTCCCACATCTTTTAATAAAAATTGTGTGATATATTAAAACTAAGCAGTAACATTCTTAGGCACCTATTATAAAGAAAAATTGTAAAACTAAATAGAGAATTAAAAATTAAAGAGAAAATACTTTAATTTTGATAGACAAAATGACAGGTTTCAGGTATGAGTACAATTGCTGGGACACACAGAAATTATTAAAAGAACATTATAGAGGCCTATAGGTTCTACAATAACAGTGGATGCATGAGTCGGTGAAAAATGTTTTGTGTTTTATCTAATGTTAAAAGCTTATAAAGATCTCTTTGAGCAATTTGAATAAGTAAAGCTAAAATGAGATTTTTTTCTTTTTTAATGCCATTCTTTTTGTTCTGTGCATTCCTTTATAATTTAGATCCCCATCCCCTTTATAATTTAGATTCTGAGTGGAAAGTTTGAACTATTCTATACAGTCTCTCTTGTATTACTAATACTCAGTTAATGTTAAGTATTATTCATTTTATAATTAAAGTTCTTTCCATTGCAGATGTTTCCATGAAACATACTGCATTTAAGTACTTTGATAAGCTTGAAAAACAACTCTGCAACCATTTTAAAAGCATAATGTTTTAGATATATTTAGTTCAAAAAGTATTTTTATATGACAATAATATGTAAAATTCTTGTGAACATATGTGTATATATATTTTTATTAAAATAAATTATGGTAGGGATTAGAGTTTCTCAAATGGATAACCAATTCTGTGAGATGAATACACTGAACATAATTGTAAAAACTTTCATGTATGGGTGTATTAATTCAATCATCAACGAGTAGGTAAATTTCATGGATATCTACTGATACCTTTTATGGTAATTTCTTTCTAAATGATAACCTTGATTTTTATCTTTTCCCTCTTAGCTACTACTGCTGATGTTAAATTTTTATAATAACCCTCAAATTTTTTATCTCACATGTAACTTTTCTTCAAGGAGTTTTTAAGTAATGTATAACTGCATTAGAATGTAAAGTATAGCACATGGCATACATATTTAGTTTACTACCTTACAATTTTATTTTTATTGATCCATTTTCTCATTTATTGAACAAGAAGTGATTGTATGGTCCTCCAAGATTCTGGGTATTAAAAATTATTTTTCTCTCTGTTTTACATGTCTGTCTCTTCCCTTTGACCCAGACAAGTTTCCATTTATCCATAAAGATTTAGGTGAACTGTGTTATTTTTAACATGGCATTCATAGACGCCCTCAGATAAAGTTAATTGCTACATTTTTGGTGGTCCTCTATGTTCTTATTGCTTACTGAGAGAACTGAGAACCTGAAAATACTTCTCCGCACATCTACTGGTTTTACAAAAAGGATTTTGTTTCTATTTTCTCCACGGCTTTTACTCCACATCTTATCTCTCTCCATGGTAATGCAATAAATTATCGGGTTCCTAAGTGACAGTCAATAATATTCCAGTTTCCCTAAAGTTAGACATCATGAGATTATTTTACATTTAAGTTAAATAAATATAAACAATTTGTTGTAATGCAATTATTTTTCATAATCACTAATCAGCAGATTCCTCTAAAACTATTATAAGCAACTAGGCAGGAGATGAAAGAATTCTGTTGACTACAGTTTCTTTTCCATACCCATCAAAGGAAAATTCTGTATAGTTTTCTGAGAAAATGTAGATTCAAATATTAGAAAATGATGCTTAGTTGCCACATTAGAGAAAAACAGTGATCTCTGAAAATTTCTGAGTCACCATCAAATGGCTACTGAGAAGTTTCTAAGGAGTAGACATCTAGAGGAGCAAGAAAAATAGAAATTCTTTAGCTTTAATCAAATTATCATATCATTGACTATTAACTCTAAAAAACTTTGAGGAAGTAATAAAAAAGATAAATTAATGTTATGAACTAAGACACTGAAATATAAGTAACTATAAAATCATAGTTTTTTACTAGGTACAGCCCAGAGGAAAGTACAAATCTCATCTCAGAAAATTAAAAACAAACTCCCTTGTAAGCATGTCTTAGTCCAGAGTTTGAAGAATCATGTTTTATTTACAGTAGAAATAAAGGGAATATGTCTGACTATCCCAAAATTATATATTTAGCTTAATGTGTACCCTGAAAGTCAAACTTAAGGTTAAAGACAATAATTTTTGACTAGGATACAGAGAATAAAATGAACCTCCATTGATGAATCTCAGCTCAGAGAGGTGTCTAAGTTATTAAGAGCATCAAGAGCAAAATTTCAATACAAATAAATTATTTCCAACATAAAATATCCCTCTAGTGTATTATTGCTATCTTGTCTTCTCATCTGTACAATAGTTAGAAACTGTGAGAGAATATATGATACCTGTAAAGACTTTCATTAGATAAAAATGGTACAGGAAAATGAACACAATTTGCCAAATATCACTATTTTATTCTTCTTTTATCATTTTACAAAATGGTAACAACCATCAAATTTCAGATATTATAGTCAGATTCAAGTTAATATTGAGTTCTGAAGAAATATAAGGACTGGTAAAATGTGGTTCTATTTTCTCATTGTCCACAGGGAAATTTCATTTATGGAGACTTCTTGGCCCTGATACTATGTCGTTTTCTGGACCTGACATAAATCAGAGGAAGTAGAAATTTAAGGAAAATAATGTCATTTATTATTTTATATTTGGCATGGAATATAGTCACAACATCATTTTCCCTGTTACATTTCTAAATGTATAAAAGACTGGGCTTTCAGTACTTAGAACATGTCTACAATGCCTAAAAAATTTGTTTCTAAATCCTTTTTATTTTTTTCACTGAAGAATTGTTATATTCTGTAATTTAAAAATAGTATAGTAGGAAGAAAAATGCAATATGATCGATACACTTTATAATGATCTTAAAGAAATATTTCAGAACAAGCAAAGAAAACATTTTTTTTCCTTATAATCTTTTTCTACTCCTCAGATAGGTATTTTATTTTATTGATTCTTGGTCATCATTAATAAATTTCTCAAGCCTGATAAATGGTTGAATTTGGGGTTTTCTATTTTTCTCTAGCATGTATTTTTACCTATTTTCCTCTTTCTCTTCCTGCATAAAATGTTCTTTCTGTTCTGCAAGTGATTACTTACGTGAAAGAAAAGCTTCTGAAAGGTAATATATCATGAAAAAACTAGAACAAGTGCTGTGTCCTCCCTGAGGGATAAAACAGACTTGCTTTGCACTATGCTGCAAATGGCCTTGCCTTTGCTCAAACAGGGAATGGCTCATTTCATCATGTGCAATTATTATTTAACTCAAAGTTGCCTTAGTACCTTTTTTAGTGTTTAGATTTTTTTGATCTATTTTAGATTATCTCCATCTATTTATTCTATTGAGATATCATGTAGAAGAAAATAAAAATCTAGCATTCAACAAACTTTTTTTTATAAAACTACTTATTTAGTAAATATTTGTTCAAAAGAATATGTTGAACTCAATATATGCTAGATACTTCAAAAATATAAATGGAACAGTGTAGAATCTGAGATTACAGTTCTTGATGTTAACATAAAAAGTATTCTGTTAGATCTAAAGATGTCTTGGGTCAGGAGATGCAAAATTACCCCTATCTGAAGTGCTCAAAAGAACCCACCTGACTGCTAGGTAGGCATATAGAAGACACATTCAACTCTATGGATGATTGACATATATTCTTCTTATAATTCCAGAAAAAAAGTTATTGAATTGTCTTCTAAATTATCTAATGACTCCTGCTGTTATACAGCTAAACTGTAATGTATATTGACTTTCTCAATTTATATTTTTTAAGCTTTGTGTCCTACTAATCTCTTAACAATAATCTAAACATATAGCAAGTTAAAGGATGGGAACTTGACTTTTAATATTTTCTATATTGATACATTTTACATACTTGTGTACATTTGATTCATGACCCTAAACCTCTTCAGGAAGCCTAAAATGGAAAGTAGCAATGCTGAGCTTCTGGAGGTCTACCTGTGACTGAGTTAAACCAAGAGAATTTGCATAAAAATTTCAACGCAAACACTTTCTTGTTTGTGGGAAGCTGAAAGTTAAAGAATTCAAGTTAACCTGAAATGCAAATGGTTATTTAATGGACTATTTAAAAATACTGGGAATTTTCTACCTGTTTTGCAGAAAAAAAAGAGATTCAGGATAAATTTTAGAGTTATTCCATTCACTGACGTTTTAACACTGGTCAATGTAGAATTTATAAGAATACATGAGAAATGAAATCTCAACAGCCAAAAAGTTAGTAGTATTATTTTCTATTCTCTAAAATTCTTTTTGGATCAAGTACTAAAAATTTGTCACAGTGAAATGTAAAATGTTTTGTATTTTTATCTTTTTAGAATATGGATTATCAACTCTGACAAAACCTAGAAGGTAAAACTTGAAATTAGCGTATAAAGAAAATCAGGATCTACTGAGAAGCCCACAAATGACTGAGCTGCATCTATAAAGAATTTACTAGAAATATGAAAATATTATGTACTAGGAGATACTGTCCTGCTGAGCTGGGTTAATGGGTTCAAATAAGCCGGTAGCCTGAGTAAGTTCTTCACTACTTAGCTATTTTCCTTTAAGGACCCTCTAGGTGTTTCTGCTGTGACAGCAGATTTAAGACTTTAACAACACAGTACCTTTTGATCTCATTGCAGCTGCTGTGATTAAACAGACACACATCACTTGCTGTACCACAGTGAAAGAAGCTTGTGGTTCACCTTTGCTGAATTAGTACCCACTGAGCACTGCAAATATTTAAAATGTCAATCTATTTGATAATGTCAGAGAGGACTGCAAATACCACAAAATGGCACCAAGGAAGCATTCAGCACAAAAAGAACATTTAACATCTCTCTCCTTCAAGGTAAAACGAGAGTTAAATGGATACAGTGAATCTCTGATGAAGCTACTAAAGTCAGCAGATTTAATAACCCTAAGTGGGACATGGGCTTATAACTCACTGTTTTAGTACATTCTCTCAGAAAATGTG
Source organism: Pteropus vampyrus (assembly GCF_000151845.1). Taxonomy (NCBI): domain Eukaryota; kingdom Metazoa; phylum Chordata; class Mammalia; order Chiroptera; family Pteropodidae; genus Pteropus; species Pteropus vampyrus. Next base: position 1,927,440 of record NW_011888882.1, read on the forward strand.
TTCTATTACTGATCTTAAATACGGGGCTGTAGCAGGAGAATTAATTTATATTGACACCAGATTAGAGAGTTCTTACTATAAAATCCATCTAATGTCATTCTTAAGCAATCTGCAGATACCTGCCCCAACAGCCTAGCTCAAACTGGAGACTTCAAATTTCAAGTGCTGACTTTATTTCATTTTCAGTTACTTAATCCCAAAAGGCAGCAAAGGGAGACACCATACTGGTGAGAAGTTTGGAAATATCAGCAAAACACAGACCATCTCAGAAATCTCACAACCTTTCTATAACCTGCTGGTACTCACTTATACTCAAATGCAAATGTGCTTTGAGGATATTTTTGTTTTGTTTAGATTATAAATGCAAAGGAATAATATTTCAACATTTTTTCTTCTATTTACATATGTATTAACTAGGGTAAATGGTTTAACTGCTCTATCAAAGTACCTGTTAGGTAGCTAGTCAGACTTGAGCAACAGGGTGAACAAAGGAATAGAGGCCCAACCTAGAGACTGCCCAAAGAATATCCCAATGGTAGTAGAATTCTGGGTAGGCACATGCATACCAGGCAGTTAGATAGCAGCCAAGTGTCAATCAAAATGACCTCACTTGCCAATTACCTAAGAATGCCTTTGGAACACAGACCCTTCCCTCTCCTGGGATTACAGCTCTCTATCTTCCTTGGCTTTAACTTGTGTACCCACCCCAGGGGTATGTATCCTTATTTCCACATGGTTAGCCAGTTTTAGGCTTGACCTGTCTTCTACCTCATAATATGCTTTAAATAAACGAATATTTCTCATATTCACTGAGTTGAATTCATCAATGATAAGGACCTAGAGGGGTGTGTTACAGGAACATACCTAGGCAATTCCTTAATCATAGAACATGAGGAAGTGTTTAATGTCGGTGGGCAGCTCTGATCCATGGGGTAATATAGGGTCCAGGAAGGCAGCTATGCCATGTTCACAGAGCACTTCCAAGGCCATTTGAGTCACTCGTTCTTTCCTGTGGAAAAGGGAAAGAGCCCTGGATTTACTTTTAAAATGTGAGGTAGAAGTTACACATATCTCTTCTTCTCACATTCTACTGGTGTGACTTTGTCACATGACCACACTTAGCTACAAGTGTGGGAAATATAGTCTAGTGTCCAAGAAGAAAAGAAATTAATTTCTCTCTCTGACATATTTGTTCATTTATTTGTTTTAGAGTGATTCTGTTTTTATCATCACACAGGGAAATAAGTAAGAGTTTAAACTGACAGAGAGAAAAAGAATATTTGGTTACAAAAGTCAAGAAAATTCAAATACTGGTAAATATAAAATTTTCATATAAAATGTTAAAATACTATAATATATTGTGTCAGTATCCAAGATTACGAATTGCTCCTAATGAACGGTTTCTGTTTTTCTCTTTTGTTCTAAGAAAATGAGTAAATTTTGTCATTAAATTCTTCTAATTTTCAAATGTAAAAGAAATTTAAAAGTTGGAATCAAAATTAACTTAAGACAGTAAATATTTCTAATGACCAGAAGTTTAAAAATTAGAGAAAACTCATTCTTGAAAGTAAAAGATTATGAGCAACACTATATTTCTAATATTTTTATCTATTTTCTAAGTTTTCAGCTTCATCCAAAACATTAGTTGAGTATGGCTATTTTTTTAGATTGCTGTATAATGGATATTATGAGTATTTACTCATCTTGCAAAAACCAATATTTTGGAAAGGAATTTTTATGCTTGATTGAAAACTTCACAAACCTAATTTTATTTTATTAATCTTAGAACTAATCCTTCTATCCAACACTTTTTATCCTTGGGTCACTTTCTATCCTCGATTCGTGTTAATATGCTTCCAATAATTATACATGATTATCATATTTCCTTTAAACTACCTCTGAGCCTGGCCTTTAAAATATAATTACTTTATTTGGAAAAGAAAAATCTAATTTGATGAAATATCTCACAATTAAAATAGTAAGAGTGGAGACTTATAATGCAGAAAACAAGCATTGCCAAAAGCTATGTAGAATGCTATTTTAAACTCAATGCTAAGCTGATCAGTATTATTCTTCCTATGTGAATCAATTTCTTTAACTCATTAATCATTTTCACTGTCTTTGTTGGAAATTCTTCCACTTTGTCTTCATCTCATACCATTTTTCTAACATGTTACACCTAAATGATACTATTATTTTAGATTTAGTCATAACAAAATCAAATAGTGATAAACTATCACACTTTTAGAATTGGTAATTCTTCTTAATTTTAACTTGAATTTCTGTCAGGTTAACAGGAATAATAAAGATTACTTCTTAGTATCAGAATTTCTATTTTCCTAAGTGTAACACTGATAATTCATTTGTTTATTTTGTCATCTAATGAAAATTTCGTGAGTGCTTACTAAGGCCTTGGCACTTTACTACATACTAGGGCTTCCATGATGAATACAAAGAGACACAGAATGTGTTTGCAGGAAGTTTATAGTCTAGTAGGGAAGACAGATGTTAATAAAAGAATCACATTTAAATTTGAAATTTTAGATGTAACAAGCATTTTGAATAAGAATTACTAAATAAATATTCTCCAAACCTACAATAAAGAAAATTGACCAAGTTAGTGAGACTAGGGAAAGTGAGAATATTTGAAGATAACCTGGCTAAGCTATATAATGCAGGGAAATGCTGGAAATAACTAGATAAAAGCAAAGGTTAAGAGCAGTATCAGAAGTAAAGTTTGTGTCATAATGGAGTATAGGTGCATTCTGGAAAATTAGATATAACTAGTCTTGTAAAAAGCATGTTGCAAAGTTAAGACTAGAGAAGTAGGACGAGTCTACAAAACTAAGCCATATCAAGAATTTGTTTCTTTATTTGATTCTTGGAATTCTTTTAAGCATATATACAATATGACAAACCACGTGTTTTGGAAAATTCACTCTGTCTGGCTATGGAGATCCTAGTGAGGGTGGAGTGAAATGACCCAGAGAGTAGAGTTAAGGAGCTATTGCTGTCCTTTGTATGAGAAATTACTTTAGTTTAGATCATAAATATGGTAATGGAGATGTAGATAGTTAGAGTCAATCAAGAGCTACTTTAGAAGTAAAATCCACAGAACTTTGTATAATACACATAGATGAAAGGGCGAGAGAGGTATTGAGAATGATTCCTCGATGGGGCACAGTGCCCAGAACCAAGGGAGAGATATTGTAAAGTGCAACTATAAAAATTTTGATTTGGATTATTCTGGAGATATCCAATAGAACTGTCATTAGGCAGTTGGATCCATGGGTCTGATTATCAGAGGAGAGGTATAGTCTGGATATAAAGAGTAGTTTTATAAAGGGGAAAATTTAAGCCAAAAGTAGAGATGCAATTATCTAGGTATAACATATAAAGTGAAAAGAGAGGAAATACAAGGAAAGTACTTGAAGAACTTCAATTTTAGTGGTTTGGTAGAGGATGAGCCTACAAAAGAGAGAGAGAAGGTACACATTAAAAACAAACAAACAAACAAACAAACAAAAACTATAAGCAGTGTTAAGATAGCATTATATCAAGTAAGCTAAAGTGATAAAGTGTTCAGAGATGAAGACCAGGGCCAACTATATCAAATATTTTTGAAAGTTAACATAAAATTAATAATAAAAAATGTTTATTAAACCTATTGACAGATCATTTTTGAATGGGAAAGAGATGCCAATCAAACTGAAGGATTGAAGATTCAGTTATAGGTGATAAAGTGAAATAAGTAAAAACAGATCTCTCTTACAAAACTTGACTGAAATGTAGGGTGAGATTAAGCAGCAGTCAGAAGGACTGTTGTAGTCATTGTTTTTACTAATCCTTTTGTTATCTTTAAAAATGCTCAAATGAGAAATATTTGATTAAAGATTATTGAAAAGAAAGAAATGAATCGAACACCCAAATAAGAGAGGATAATCACTAGTGGAGAGCAAAGGTGTGAGGGCTCAGTTTTCAAAACACAGGTAGGAAAAAGATGCCTTTATTTTATCAGCAGCGGACAAAATGGTGGGTAAAATTAATAGAACAGGTTTGAATTTTTAGTAGAGTTAATATTAAGAGTTTAGCCTTCTGATGGATTTTACCTTGTCTGTAAAATAGGGACCTCTCTGCCAGAAATTTGAGGGGAGTGAAAGATTTGAAGAAATTCCTGAAGAAAAAAAAAAGTCTGAGGAAGCAATTGGAGGAATTGTTGATATATATCTTACTGGGAGATATCTTTCTTGGTAAATTCTAATTTTATTGGAATTACTAAATTAATAGAAGGAAAAATAAATGAGTATCTCTTTTCGGTATTCATTTGTATGTGAATGATACTAAGATTTATGGAAAAAAATAGTAAGAGGCCAAATACTCTTTTAAGTTTCTTATAAAATTTGACTTGAAAACAATTTGACTTTTAGAATGAGAAACTTTGCCTTTTGTCAAATATGTTCCTTTCCGTTTGACAAGTAGAGTATTTCAACTATCTTTAAATGTATTTGGTATAATATATGTTTTTTTCAAGAGCTTTTTAACTTAATTGCTAAAAGCATGGCTTTTGGAAAGATACTGTGCTTTGTAAATGGTAAGGACCAGATATGTATACTGTATCAGTGGATTTCAGATCATTTACTTGGATACCATATCTTCAAAATATTTAGAATAATATTTTACATTTAAAAGAAGAACAACAAAAGAAAAAAATTTGACAAAAACATTTTAAAAGAAAAGTATACTTTGCTATTGCAAAATCTGAAAAATTAGGAGGTGAGACTAAAATTTAAAATCTGTTCAGTTTCATAGAATGTTATTCATGTTAGTATTATCATCACAAGCTCAAAGTATACCAGGGATACTAAACAAAAGGATTAGATGGCTTCCCTAACTATTATATTTAGAATCTAATAAAAACTCCCACCCCTTCTCTAAAAAATATGAGTTACCACTTTCACAACAATTCCTCTCTTTCTTTAATTTTATTACCATTCAACTTCCTATAGGACAAATAAATATCAAAAGGTGATAATGGTTTTATTCTGGCTTCAAGATGACAATGACAAAAAACCACTAATGCTATGTTCTCATCTCATTCAAGCTGAAATGCTTTTTGAAACCACTAAATTCTAAGTAGATAAATCAATACATTTATTTCTGCAAAAGTAAAAGATTCCTACATTTTCAAAGATGGATTATAAAATTACAAGTTTAATGGTTATTCTCAAGCTTCTTTGTAATGCCTGGCACAACTGAGGGACTCACACAGTCTGATCAATAATTATTATCTAGGGCACTATTTCTTGAAAGAAGTGATAAACTGATGGAAAGAAATATAGTTTGACGACATATGAGAATGGAAAAGATATATGTGGTCAGTGGAGACAAGATTAGCAGGTTTTAAAAATGCTCATCTATTTATCAGAATAAGTTCTCAAGAGGGAATAATCCTGAAACCATCATTGAAAATCACTAGTTTGCTATGTTTGTCTCTGATGTAGAAATCTGTCTTATGTACTGGCACTTGTTTTCATTAGTGGATATAGAGAGAAAAACAGAAACACAGACCTAAGTATTAGTCTCTCCAGTGAGACTTTAACTATTAAAAGATCAACACCGTACTTCCATTTTTAAAGTTGTAACAACAGCCCAATTGTCCATTAGCAGATGGGTAAACAAATTGTGGCATTGCACAGATATACCTTGGAGATATTGCAGGTCAGGTTCCACATTACTTTGATAAATGACTATCACAATAAATCTAGTTTTTTGGCTTCCCAGTCATGTAAAAGTTATGTAATCTATTAAGTGTGCAATAACAGTATTTATTTTAAAATGTACATACTTAAATTAAAGAAATATATATTTTATTGCTAAAAAATGCTAACCATCATCTGAGCAGTTAGTCATACTATTTTTGCTGGTGGAAGGTCTTGTCCCAGTGTTGATGAAAATGCAGTATCTGCAAAGCACACAATGTGCAGATCATTTCACATAGAAACAACTATAACTATGAGTATATACATGGATTAAATGTGTGGATTATTACATATAGAAACAACTATAGCTATGAGTATATGCATGCATTGGTTCACACACATATATTTCCCTGCTCTGTCAGTTAGAAAGTCTTCTCAGGTCTAATACATATGCTAATAGATATCCCAGTGATAGTGAAAACAGGGCAGAAACAATATGTAAAGGAACAAAGACCAAAATATAAAAACTTGATAAAAAATATTAATTCTCAAATCCACAAAGCTCAGCAACTGCAAACAAGATATATTCAAAGTAAACAATACCTAGGGCCATCACAACATAGTTAAACTAATGAAAAGATAAAGAAATAATACTAAAACAATATATAGAATAGCCAGAATAAAAGACACATGTTGCTTAGAACGAACAATGATAAAAACTACTGTGATTTCTCATTAGAAATAATACAGGCCAGATGACAAATGAATGACAAATACAAAGTAGATAAAAAAATCTATAAAATTTTATGTACAATGAAAATACTCTACACAATGAGAGTAAAATGAAAACATTTTTAGACAAAAAGCAGAAAGGTAGAAATTAAAAGGCAGAGATAATTGTTTGGAAACAACTATATAATGTCTACCAGAGAAACACTTTATAAATAATATCATAAATATATTAGAAATGAAAAGATGAAAAATATTAAGCTATGCAACAGAAAGCAAAAGAAAGCTTGTATGGCTACATTGAGATTAAAGAAAGTATATTTTAAGACACAAGATAAAGGAAGCAATTTCTTAGTAATCAAAAAGGGCAACTTGTAAGGAATACGTATCAACTTAATATATGTATACACTTAATAACAGAGTTTTGAATTTCATGAAGGAAAAGTTAAAAGCAAAAGGAAATAATAAAAAACTTCACAGTCATAGTTGCAGTATTATCACTTCCTATAGACTGAATGTTGTGTCCCCCCAAAACCCATACAATGAAATATTACTTGTGTATAAAAGAAATGAACTACTGATGTATACTACAACTTGAATAAACCTTATAAACATTACTCTAAGAGAACAAAAGCAATCGCAAAAAATACATGTACCCTGATTCCATTTATATGAAACTCCAGAATAAAGAAATCTATAGAGACAGAAAATAGATTGATGGTTTCTTGGGGGTGAAGAGAGGAGCATGAAGAAATAGGAAATGACAGCTAAGGCATACACAGCTTCTTTTGAGATGACAAAAATGTTCTAAAATTGACTGATGATGTTGCAAATGTCTGCAAATATCCTAGTAATTATTGAATTGTATACATATTTACTTTAATCTCTTCTATGACTGATTATATTTAATTTCTCAATAAGTTATTGTTATATTTTTCTACCTCTATTAAATTCTTATTTTATTTCATTTTTTAAAAATGTAAACTATTTTAGAAAGACTGCTAGAAGTAATTCTCTTCTTGATATGTTGGACTTTTGAAAGTGCAGGCAATGTATTTTTAAATTCCTTTTATTGTGTTTTGTTTTCATTAATTCATCTTAGATTTATTTTAAATTTCCCCTCAATTTATTTTACTATAAATTATTCTTCTAATTAATTAATATGAGAATTTAATTTACTTTGTCTTTCTTTTTAAAATAATAAACAAATTTAAATTATATATTTTGCTTTGAGTACAGTTTTAATTGCAGCCCACGGGTTTTCTTAGGGAATATTCTCTATTTCACTAAATTCATGATCTGTCAATTAGTTTTTGAATGCTTCATTTATACAGGGAAATTTTATCAATATATTTTTTAATATCCAAAAAGCTTTTGTTTGTTGCAATTTTATACTTGCAAGCACCTTATATTTGAAAATTATAACATACCTCCTTTTTGGGTTTTATGCAGAAGTTCCTGGCAGCACTGATTTCCGCTTGTGAGTACAAGACCATTTATTAAATTGGGCCTCTTAGATTTATGATACATAAAATCTGTGTGAATCTTTTTATTACTAAATTCTGAAATTATACTTTAATATATGTTAATTCAGGTGATGATTTAGTATCTAATAAAACAATGTAATCCCTAATGTAAATATGTAACCAGAAGGATAAAACTAGTGATTCAAATAGAAGTGGAATGAAAGGAAGCTAAGAACTGTAGAGAAAATGGGAACTATTTTTTAAATGTCTATTCGATTACCATATCTTAATTCTCTACTAGAAGATATTTGAAATTTTAGATCTTTAAGAACAATTACTAATTTATCTAATATATATTGAAGTAGAAGTGTATTAAGATTAGAGACTGCAAGGAAATGATTAAGTACTTAAGATTAAGCCTACTTTAACTGTCATTTTTGGAAAATGGGCAAAAAATTTAGACATTTAAAACCCATAATGGATAAAATTACTTAATTCTTTTATTGCTGTACTTACTTTTAAGACCTCAAATTACTAATTAAACAGCCCCAAACACAAAACCCTGCCTCGGTTTTTAAGGAAATAACTCAAAATTCAAGCAAATCAGGCACCAATCAAATGAATTAGTCGGTTAATAATAAATGCATCAAGAATGAGAATAAACCTATAGAAATAATAAATATCATAATAGATGCTAATTCACAATATGTCAGGTGATGAACACTGTAAATAATTTAATTCTAAAACAACCTTACATAATAGTTATTAATACCTAAATTTAACAAAGAGAAAAATAAAGCTTAGAAAAATATTTTGCCAAAGTTATTTTTCCACCAGCCTAGACTGTCTGTCATGCTACCTATTAAAGTAAAAACACAAATTCAAAGATAAAACTCAACAGAGAGAGACATTTTTAGAACTTTTTATAACAGAAACAAATTCAAGGAAGTAAGAGACAAAGTTTATTTTATTGACAGTAATCTAATGAAATCCAATGTCAAGAGCAATAATATTATTAGTTCACATGTATCAAATGCTTACTAGGTGCCATGATCTGCTCTAAGCACATTATATATGTTAGTTTATTTAATCTTTGCAAAAATTCCATAGTATTACTATTGAGATAATATACTATAATTATAGTAATATATCTATTACTGTGGAATAATATACTATTACTATCATTTTCTTCTTATAGATGAGGAAATCAAGGTACAAAAATTTAAGTTTCTTGCCTATGGTCACAAGAACAGAGACAATTACATAATGCTCTGATGGTCTGGTACCAGGGTCCAGCTATTTGAATAGTGGAATTAAACAGTGGAGATAAAAAAAAAATCCTCAAAACTTTCTTTCTTAGCTTTCCTATTTTGTGTACAAATTCTAGTTTCTGTGTCTGGCTAGCTCTAGTCATTGGACCAAAAGTGTATGAACTACTGCTTCCAAATTTATGTAACTTACATCAGTCATAAGCAGCCACTCACAGCCATTTCTGAATCTTGCAGATCTAGCAATTTGCAAGATAAAATCAATTTGGCTCAACTTGATTTAGCTGTCCTAACTTTGTCCAATAAGTTATAAGCAGAAAGAAGAGATCACATACTACAAATTTGGTGGCCGGGTGGGGCAGGAGAAGTGGTGTCTTTTCACTGTAGATATAAAAGAGAGGAAAACTCTTCTCATAAAAGTCACTCTGAGTAGACAAAACAAAACAAAAAACTACCACAGAGGCAAAAGTAAGAATCAGAAAAAAAACAAATAATGGACCATTAGCTATGGCATAGCACTTTATTATTTGATTCCATGCCAGTTTCTCTTTCTAGACAGCCGATTCCTTCAAGTTATAAACTGTGTATTATTCAACTTTTTGTTTCAACATCTGTGGGCACTGTCTGATATAAAAAGCTAACTTAAAATAATTTGGAAATGAACTGAATGACATACTAATTATTATTTACCCCATAACATGCCTGCAATTTGTTAAGTATTCTTCCAAGGGGTGAATTTGTCAGAGAAAAATGACTCCAGATTTCTAAATAATTATTATTTTTTTTACTTCTGTAAGTGAATTAGCTGGATATTTTCTTAATCACATTAATTGTGAGTAGATAAAGAAATAATGGAAAGTAATGTATTCACATTGAGAAAGACAGAAACTCTGAATTAACTTGGTGCAAACATCATTCCACACATCAAAGAACCCAAGAGCACAATGAAAAAATCAGTGATTTCCAAAATAAGCCAGACAGAAAAAGTTGAAAATTACATGATATCACTTATATATGGAATATAAACCTAAAAGCAACAAATGAACAGGACAAACAAACAAAGACTCATGGACATGGACAATAGACTATTGGTTACCAGAGGATAAGTGGGGAGGGGCTGGTAGATGAGGTAAAGGGAGTCAAATACGTGGTGACAGAAAGAAATCTAACTATGGGAGGTGAATACACAGTGTAAATATATATGCCTTACTGTTAAAGTGTACAGCTGAAACTTACTGGATTTCATTAACCAATGTCAACATAAAAAATAAATAATAATAATAAAAGAACCCCTAAAAAAAATCAGTGATCTCCCACAAGTTAGAAGGCACTAATGGGCCAGAAGGATTCAATATCAGGTTATTCTTTAAAAGGACTCTGTAATAAATAGAAATTATTCGGCTTAATTTAAATAAATAATACAGGTCCACCCAAAGACTTTCAGGCTGTAGTTAAAAACATTTATTATGTTAAATAAACACAGAAATTGTTATGGAATAGAACGCAAAAAGTGTACACGTTCTGAGGAAAAACAGGCATTCTCAAGGATGATTAGGTCTATGGAAAACTATGCCCCTCAGTTTTCCTGGGTGTACTACTTCACTCCTCCCTGCCAAACTAGTTCTTCACCTTATTTTGGATCACAAATAGTTTTTTTTTTTTTTAATTTGATAAAGTTTGCTTCTAAAAATATTAATATGATCATAAAAACAAAAGTTTACATATAATTTTAGGGGGTCCATACCCATCCATATATTCTCTATCAGCCATTGCACTTCAAAATAATTGGACCTGCTAGATTAAAGTACACCAAAAGAAAACTCCAGGGAGTCCTGTGCAAAGGTGTGTAGTGTGTGTGTATGTGCATGTGTGTGTGCGTGTGTGCACATATGTGTATGTGTATGAGAGAGACAGAGAGGAAGAGGTGAGAGACAGACAGAAACAGAGAAAGAGGGAATAAACCAGGCAACTCTGCTTACAATGTTAAGGATTGGTCACAGCTTTGAGGGCTTCATTTACTTCATATCATCAATAAGAAAATTTGTATTCCATATTCTGTTTATCTATCTATTCATATAGTAATTTAATTTATATATATATATATATACATATGTATATACATATGTATATATAGTTATATATATATAAAATTTAATCCAGATGTCAGCTGTTACCTCGTTCTCCTCTTTGAGATCCTTCTGTAGGAAAAATATCAATTCACAGATACTTATATGTTTGTGAATAATATATTGTTTGTTAAATATTTCATGCAGGAAATGGAGGAGAAGATACAGATTTCATGCTACACAGCAATCAATTTAATAAAGCCCCCAACAAACATGAAGCAGCAGGATATGGTTGTATAGGAGTGTGGACACAAAGACTTCCCACCAAGGTGGTGAATGGAGATCAAAATCTAGGTCATGTCCTACTTGCCAAGCTGAGTCCTGTTGAGAGATTACATCAGTTCATACCAGTAAAAGAGCCTTTTTTGTACCACACCTTCTAAGAGAGCTACCTTCTTAAAAATTATCTCTTGATGAGGCGACTTTTTGTAATGCGTACGAGTCATATACACTAGGAGGCAGCCCTAATTAAATATTTCATTTTATCCCAAAGACCCTCTTTGGCCACACCGCCACTAAGAGGTCTTCTTTCTCCCTCCCCCGACCTCCATCCTTTCTCCTCTCAGAATTTAATCTTCTTCCATTATTCTTCTGACACCAGTAGCTGTTGAGGGATCCAACCATCACGAGAAAATGCAGCCAAAAGTAGGAAAAGAACAGAAAAAAGCAATACAGTAGTCCTCTTATTCATGGTTTTGCTTTCTGTGGCTTGTTACCCACCATCAACCGCAATCCAAAAATATTAAGTGGAAAATTCTAGAAATAATTCTATAGTTTTAAATTGCATGCTGTACACCCTACCCACCCTGCCTGTTAGTCACTTAGTAGTGTCTTATCAGATTTACTTGTGGTATCCCAGTGCTTGTGTTCAAGAATGACTCTTTTTTTACTTAGTAATTGCCCCAAAGCAAAAGAGTAGTGATGCTGTCAACTTGGATATGCCAAAGAGGTGCCAAAAGTTATACCTTTAGGTGAAAAGGTGAAAGTTATTAGCTTAAGGAAAGAAACAAAAATTGTATGTCTAACGTTGCTAAGATCTATGGTAAGAACAAATCTACCCATGACACTGTGGAGAAAGGAAAAGAAATTTTTTGCTAGTTTTGCTGATGCACCTCAGACTGCAAAAGTTATTGCCACAGAGTGTGATTAAGTGTTTAGCGAAGATGAAGAAGTCATTAAATTTGTGGGTGGAAGACATGAACAGAAAATGTGTTCCAATTGATGGCAACTAGTTGTGCCAGAAAACATTAAACCTATACAAAGACTTCAGCAAGGGATCCCTGAAACTAGAGACACCAAATTATTTACTGTAAGTAAGGGATGATTACACAGATTCAGGAATAGGTTTGGATTGAAAAATATTTAAAAATTATTGGGAGAGAGAGAGAGAAAGACCACAGTAACATAACTTTTATTACAATATATTGTCATACTTGTTCTATTTTATTATTAGTTAGTATTAATCTCTTGCTGTGCCTAAATTATAAATTATCTTAGGTACGCATGCATAGGAAAAATCATAGTATATATAGGGTTTGATATTATCCATGGTTTCAAGCATCCACTGGTGGTCTTAGAACATATCCCCATGAATAAGTGGATTACTATTGTACTATTCTCGTTCTCTATGACCTGGCAGTTCCTCCTATCATCTAACACCAATAGGAAGCCGGAAAGCAAGGGAACCTGGGTAGAGCAACCGTTAGATATCAACTTTCTGATGAACAGAGCAGGGTAGAGAAGTATGGAGAATAGACTAGAGAAAGGACCAGAAGTCACTTTAATTCAGCCTCTGCAGTCTGAATACATTATCGGTCTTCTTCAAGTTTAGTTATTTTCAGTGGTGAAGTGATGGCTTTCATATAATATTTTTCTTTTGGAAAGCAGGATTTCAAAAGTATTAATTTGCAGCTCATGCTTGATTTACGTCTGTTCATTTTATCCTCATCCAATGATCAGTTTTAAGTCATCAAAAATGTTGATTTTAAAATCTTCAAGAGTTTGAAAATTCAAAGCACATACTATAATCAATTTATGAAACTAGAGCAATAAACTTATGTTTTAAATACTTTTTAATGTGTAAAGATATCTTTTTTCTATGTTTTGTTTTTTTTTAACAGAATATGCTACAGAATCCCCCCTAAGTATATTCTGTTGTTATCTGAAAGAGAAGTGTGCGAAATGTGGCAGCAGATCATTTACAGATTCAATTCATTTAGACACTTTTCAGCAGAAGAATCATGCATTGAACAGCACAAGTCCCCAGAGGACAATGAAGGATACTCACTGTGTTTAGCCTAGTCAGCCATTTTGGTAAATTGAAAAGATCTCATATACAACGACAGAGGATAAAGTGACTGAAAAAAAAGTCAAGATTCAATTTAGTGTAGATAAGAGTTGTGCTTTTATTTGGCAATTGAAAATGCTTTCCAACTTCATAGAGATGAGAATTCAAGTATTTTCTCCTTGCTGGCACCCTTAAATAAGAAATGTATTGTCAGAAAAGGAGAAAAGTAGAGTTTTTTGAAAAGTCAAGATATACAAACAAGTAGTTCCTAATCCATATTTTATACAATATGATAACTGTAATGCATTAGCACAATAAGCAATACAGAAAGTAGAGTAGTGGTGAAAAAATCTTGGTTTCAGGAAAAGTTGATAAAAGAAGGTGCACAAGTTTCTTAGAAAAAAATTTTAAAAAAAGACTGATTTCCTATAATCTATTTTAATTTAGATTCTTCTGTCACAAGAGAAGGTTCAATGACAGTAAAATATGTTCATTGAAACTTGGAGTGGATCAATGAGACAATTATGTGATGTATGTTATCTTTGTATAAAGAAAATTAACTAGCACAATATTATTACTCAAGTCTTAGGTTGAACGGAGGTAAAATTAAATAAGCTGAAATTAAATAAAATAAACTGGTTAGAAGATTACTTTGTACTGTACAAAGAAAAATGCAGAAGGATTCAATATGAAGGTATGAGTGTTGCCAACGCACATAAATAACTATGGTTCCAGATTTAACTTTATGACTCTTTTTCTGATACTTTGCTCACTGTGATACATATTCAAACTAAGTAAAATTAGGAAAATTTTATTCTGGAATCCTGGTCAGATGGGTATGAAAATGAAAAGTTTTTAACAATCTTTACCAAGATTAGCCTGAAAGCAAATGAGACTGATGAAAAGAAAGTCCTTAAATGGAGACTGGGCAAATACAGAAAGTAGAACTGTAGAAGGTCTTAAGCTCTTAATCAAAGGTTAGAAGAGGTGGTCAGCCATTATCTGAACCATGTTTAAAGGCGATAAGATAAGATTTGATAATAATGGCTACCTTTTACTATGGTGACTTGGTCTTTTATTTGGCAATGTATTTGGGGACTCATTAAGTTGGGAAATTGTCTGTGCAAAGGGATGGTGGTTTGATGGTTTCTTTTCACTAAGGCAAAGGGTAAATGTTCTTCTGAGTGTGTCTTCCAAAGTAGCACCTGGTGGTTTCATCAAAGTGAAAGGGCTACTTTTGGTGCCCTAGATTTTCAGCACATGATTCCTCCTGAATGTTTCTCTATATAAGGCATTTATATGATTGTTGAAAATTTCATCCATATGTCTCCAAAAGAATTCCAGCCAGAGCCAGTACACCAGAATCTCCTAAAACTTCTGAGTTGGTCAACACTTCTGCAAATAAGTTTTTGTTTTATTTAATGTATTGAGGACCACATTGAGAACAAAATCACCCAAATACTTCTAAGACTGGGAGAAATGCCATGGTTATACACAAAGATTTTACTTAATGAAATGAGGACTAGAATAGAGTAACCTTATCTTTGCTTTAATCTCTAAATTTGCCCAAGATTCTAGCATTCTTTTTCACTTGTCACAAAGCACTTTTAACATGATAGAACATAATCATCTAAGATTATGTTCCATGTCTTTGGAATATTGGCTATAGGGCATGATTTGGCTCAATTTTTAACATTTTGAAAACCAGCTGGGTACATAGAAATCGGAAAGAAAAATTACTGGGTAGTCAGTACTTGGGGAACTTATATGGGTAAAATGGCGCTCACCCATTAGAAAAATGTAACATCATTTAAATAAAATATTACATTAAAGAGATTGAATTGGCTACAGGTACATGTATGAATATGATGAATCTGAAAAACACTGTTGAGATATATAAGTCCCAGAAGAATAAATATATTAAGATTACATTTATATAAAGTGAAAAAGAACAAAAGGCAAAACTAGGTAATATATTGTTTAGGGATCCAAGCCTACATGATAATGCCATATGTAGAATAGGATTGGCAAACTACAACCCTCAGGTGAAATCCAGCCCTCCACTTGTTTTTATAAATAAAGCTTTCTTTTCTTTTTAAGAACACAAACACATCCATTTACTTATGTATTGTCTGTTTGCTTTCACACTACAATAGCTGAGTTGAGTAGTTATAACAGAGACCATATGGCCTTCGAACACTAAACTATTTACTCTCTGGCCCTAGGTAGTTTTTACATTTTATGAAACTTGATAAATGTTTTTTATAAAATTAACCTGGAAGAATATGATCCAATAATAGCTAAGGCCATCTTGAGCAAGAAAAAAGTGGTGCAATTTGCCTTATAGACATCAAAAATTATTATAAAGCTCTATTGAATCAGATAAGGTATTGTGAGTACAAAGATAGAAAAATAGCTCAAAGGAAAATATTATTAAACCTAGAAATAGGCCGCACTTATAAGCCAAATTTTATTTATAACTTAGCTAGTATTGCGGATCAGTAGAAAAATAAGGGATTTTTAATGACGGTGAGATAATTTCTTTAATGTGGAAAAAATGAATATGGACTTCTACATATACTACATATAAAAATCCACTCCACATGGATTGAATTTATGAATGTTAAAAAAAATTATAAAAATATACGAAAACATTTTTGGATATGGACGAGTTTTTAAGCAAAAGGCAAAATTTGCAAACTATAAAGGACAAGATTAATATGCATGACTATATTAAAACTACATGTTTTAGTTCATCAAACTACATTACATAGAACATGAAAATATTAAATCACAAAAAAAGAAATTGATTGCATTACTATTAAAAAACTAAAGCTTTTAGAGAATACCTCCCCATCAAAAAAGATTCAAACAAAATGAGAGCAAAATAATTTAAAAGGCACTTCATAGAATATTTTTTAAAAATTCAATAAACACGAAAATATATAAATTAAATCACAACTACAATTAAATACCATTTTATACCTTCTCTCCTTTCTACACCCACACTTAATTTCATTAGACATATTAAATTTTGCATTGTGATGGGTGTAAAACAACTAAGTGTCATTGGTCACTTGTTTTCCTACATGCAACAATTGTTATCAATTCTGTGTATTTTGTAGATACTGTAAGTTATGGATTTATATTATATGCTACATCTTGTTTGTAAATGTCAATCCTAAATATGCTGGAAATATTCTCACAGATCTTCATGGAGAAATAAAAAATTTACTGGAGCATCACACTGGCCACTTATACAAAAAGGTTTAGAAGGGAGAGAACAAGGTCATTTCCAATGGAGTTATACACAATGTGTGTTTATACGTGTGCTTACTTTTCTTCACTTGAAGCAAACAGCAACTCCTCTTTTGGGCAGCAAGCTGTATCCTGACTGTATTAAAGGCTGTGGTCTATATAGAAACTAAGCAGTATCCTGATTAACTGATATTGCTCACTGCAGGAGGTAATGAGTCCAGTGGAGCTGTTGAGTGCTACGCAGTGGGGTTTTTCCATTGGAACAAGACATGCCCACTGGAAATAAGTGATGGGGAGAAAACCTGAGAAACAATGGACATAGGAACCTGTGGATCAGACAAAGACTAACAATTGGGAAATTTAATCACTGGAAAAGAGGTGCAGAGGAAAATGACAATTATCCAAAGGAAGGGCACAAATAAAAACAGAGAAGACAAGAACAAAATAGGCATAGGCAGAAACTTGACATAATCACACAATGAACTAAGACAAATTTAATGAAAAAAATTGCCTTTTTATTATTGTTATGAAGTTATATCTGTTTTCAAACAAGGATCTTCATTTCCTTAGAATTTTAATTTCATGAACAACAGACAATTCATTTTTTTTGCTTCCCCTTTAATTGAATTTTGAAACTTTCCAAAAGCAGTATAAGCTCTATATAATTCTCCATTCTTGCTACTGAAATTCTATATTGATAATTCTATAAAATATCTTTTCTGTCAATTATTTAACTTCCTTTATTGCAGACTCAAGTTTTCTCTTCTCCTTAAAGCCAATCTTAGGGCATGCCTGACTTTTTCTCTAACCTGATATTTCAAATATTATTGAACAAAATATATTTTAAATGATAGAGCAATGAACTGAGGACTTTGATTTTTTTTTTTTTTTGGTAGATATACATCTATCAATACAGTCTGGTAAGCATTGTTATATATCCTCAAAAATGATTTTTTAAATGATTTCCTTGTCCTCCCTTTTCAATGTTTTAATGTTATGTTCTGTTTTCATCAGAGTTCTTAGTTGTAGGCAACAGAAATCAACTGATTAATTGAAGCAGGAAATAAGGGATTGAAATGATATTTCAGAGTTTAAAAGCTTGACAGGAAAAGTAGAGAACCAAATTTGCATAATGGGTAGGAATGAAGGAGGATAGTCACCAAAGAAATCCAGAATCATGCCCAAGAATATTCTATTTAATACAGTATTGATGACAGCAATATTGGACACGCCACTATTTCTGCTCCTTCCACCCCTGGGTCATCGCCACTGCTATCATCTCAATGGATAATATTTCAAATGGCATTGTGTCTTTGGCTCTTTCCTTCAAGATTCAAAGCCCCAAACAGAAGCATAAAAACTTGATTTATATGTCTGTACCTTATCTCCCAGAAGTCATCTAAGAGAAAATAATCACTGTCTTGGGCTTCCAATAATGGGAAATTCTGCCTTTGACTACATCTTATGCAATGAGGAATGCCCTTAAATTCAGAATGGTGTTTGGATGTGAAACTAAAAAGGTAACACTTGTCCATATATCACTGTTTAAGTCACTTTTCTTATATGTCATGAAGTTTTCTATAATTGACTGTATTTTCTTTATATACCTAAGAACTCCACTCTCATGTTCAAACCTTTACCTCACATATCAGAAACCACCTCCCTCTTTTGTCAATAACCTTATTAGTCTTCTTAAAACCCTTTTGAATATAAAGGGTTTTAATATAAAATCTCTTCTGTTTCAATATTATTTATGCTATACTATGAGATAAAACAGTTATGTTTTGACTCACTTGGTATGAAAAATAGCAATTAAAATTTATAAAGTGACTGCATATATATTTTTTAAATCATGTTAAAACTTTATCCTCTTAAAAGCATAGAAAATAAAATATACGAAGCTGTGGCTTACTAGAAAGAAAATCTTTTAAGAGAAAATCTGTAACTTTTGATATTATATGCTATTCAGGAAACATATGTTCTGGGAATAGGTAGGTCCTGAGGGTTAAGAGATAAAAAAAGGTGAGATCCCTGTTCTCATAGAGTTTGAATTGTCATGTACTATATATTTGTAATTTCTTCTCTAGATTATCAATTGACATAGGTTAGGGACCGTGAATTTTATTCTTCTCTATTGCTTAACTTATGACAAGGACACAATACACAAAAGAACAAATATGAATTAAAAATTTTAATTAACATTTTGGCTTACATATTACATTATTATTTGATGGAGTTTTTAAATATATATCTAACGTGTCTCTTGTATATCAAAAGGGGAACTTGTAGCAAATTAAATACTATATAGTCAAATTTTGTAAAATTGAAAATGATACTAAGGCATGATCTTGAACCAGAATTTTTTTGTTGTTAATTAATTGAGAGGAACAAATGGTTAGGGTAAAAAAATAAAGTAGAAAATTGCAAAACTGTATACAATTAAAAGTATGTTTCTGATAAAAATTCTAGCAAGTTATTTTGTAGACATCGACAAACTAACTCTAGTATATGAAACTGCAAAAGTCAAAGTAGCCAACAAAATACTAAGAGGATGAGGGAAGGGGAATGTGCTTACCTATTTACTCTAGAAATGAATTGAATCAATAAGACTAAAGGCAAAAAGTGCTGTGCATAAGAACTGAACTCTACAAGATGAAGTTGTTTGCCATGAGGGTATGGATTAATAATATTGACACTACTATAAATGTATATTCAAATTGAATAATTAGGGAAATGAATGGTAGATGATTGGGATAAGATTTCTCATTGTTGGAGTAAAAAGTTACAGATAAGCAAAGGGAGGAAACTAGAATGATCCATGTTGTCATGAATTAAAATTAAAGACATCTATAATATAGATTCAGATGCTTTCTCATAGAAATATTTATAGGTATATGTATGTATACAGGTTTGTGTGCATACATATATATTCTTTGTCCTGTCTGCTAAGAGGCCTTAGACTCAAAACCATCCTGGTGGTAAGGATCAATTTCTCAGATAGTGGTTTTTAATACCATTCTCCAATAAAAGGAACCAGGAATCCTTGAAGAAATAAATGATTCTAGGATTGGGGTAGAAAATATACAAGATTAGCCTGCAAAGCTCGAGGGCCAGAAAATAAGCAAAAACTAAAAAATATATATTTTGACTAGGGCATGTTAATGTGCACAGGAGCCAACTAAAAGAGTTAACAGAGGCCAAAGCTCAAACAATTTGAGCAGTGAAAAAATTAAATAGTATTAAATTATAATCCAAAGTATGAAGTAAATATCTATGAGTCTGTACAGGTATAAATAAATGATCGAATAAATAAATAACGGGGGGAGATTAGACAAATCGCCTGTGCATAAATATTCCAAAAATTTATATATTCACTCCACTGTCAAGGAAGTGGACCATAACTCTCCATTCCTTATGTGTAAACTGAACATAGTAACTTATTTCCAAAAACATCAGTAGGGAGGGTAGGAGATAATAAATTTATAGTAAAGAAACATGACAAACACTATTTCTACAAAGAGATCAAGGTTAATGTCAATGATGACAGTCATGTTGATAGCATGTACCCTCAGCGTGATACAATGTGCTGGCAGTGAGAATATATGTCTTGCTCCCCAAAACCCCAAATCCCAGTCTAATCATAGGAAACCATCAGACAAGCTCCAATAGTGGGGCATCCTACAATATACCAGACTAGTATTTCTCAAAACTGTCAAGGTCAAGGAAAGTCTGAGAAATTGCCATAGTCAAGAAGAGCCTAAGGAGGAATGAAAACTAAATGTATTGCGTTGTCCTCTTCTTGGAACAGAAAAAAAAAAATTAGAGACAAACATAAGAAATTTTTAAAGTATGGACTGTAGTTAATAATAATGTATCGTCGATTCACTAATTTGAAAAATGTACTACTATACTAATAAAATATTTTAGTAATGAAAAATACTGATTGTGGTGTATATGAAAATTCTCCATACTATCTTTGCAACTTTTCAGTAAATTTAAAGCAATTTTAAAATAAAAAGTTTATTTTTAAAAAAGTATACCACTGTTCTAGGCAGGGCCTAATTTAGCAATTCTCTTCTCAGAGTAAGCATCAGTTTCTTTGTTGCCTTTTATAGTCTTCATATTTATGGAAAGATATGTAATATATTTAAAAATATATGTGGCAATAAACATAATGTATTATATATGCATGCATAATTGATGTATATATAAGGCTGGATACATGATTGGTCATATTTATACTCATAACACCACATACTTTATATGTTTAAAAGTATACATATTTATATACATATATTTTTATTTACCTAAATTTTAGCATTCTATATACACTATCTTGAATATTTATTTATGCTGATACATATAGATATACTTCACACATGCTCCAATGGCTAGAGGCATAGTATTGAGTGACTATTTTTTAATAGATTGAATGACTCGCTTGTTAATGGTAAAGTATCTTGGTTTTGCATATATGTGATCATATTTATTCTATAAGTTAAATTGCTGCATTAAAAATGTATGTGCATATAAATTGTTTAATAGATAATACCAATTTGCTCTCTGAATTGTACCATTTTACCCTTCATCAGCTATGTATGAAAGTGCCTGTTGTCTCTCACTATTAGCGATAAAATCTATTACCAAAATTGTGTATAAAAATATATTCTATTGTTGTTTTAACATACCTTTAAAAGTATTATCAAGATTACACAACAATTTGCTATTTGAAAGCTTTTTGTACTGCATATCTGCAGTGGCAAATATGAACTTATTACTCAATAGTAATGGGTAACCATTTAGAAGTGGATTAAAATTGGACTCATATCTCATACCAAACTACAGGTATAAACCACAAAATTGGCAATAATTTAAATGTTTGAAAAAATGAAACTTTAAAGTAGTTGAAGAAAACAGAGGATGGGATTATTTTATGGCTTTTTAATTAATTTAATTTTCTAACCATGTCTCAGGAGCTATTAAAACATTTCCAGGAACCATAGAAGAAAAGTTTGAGCCTTTAACTACATAGAAATTGAAATTGTAAGTCCAAGGAAAAAAACAAACAAAACAAAACTATTCATATATACACAAAAAAGACAAGAAAATGATACTGAAACATATGAAAGATATTCATTCTCATTCATATTAATAATTACACTGATATATATGTGAGTATATATATATATATACTATATAGACTGTCATATATATATATATATATATATATATATATATATATATATATATATATATATACACACATATATATATATAGACTGTCAAAAAGCCAAACGTTCAACAACACTCTATTTGCAGGGCTTTGAGAAAAGTGGTACTTTCAAACATTGCTGGCAGGAGTCTGAAATAGCTCAACCTCTAATGAAGGGAAATTTGACAGTATCATTCAAAATTGCCATTCCATTTATTCCTTGACTTGCAATTTCCACTTTGGGAAATATATCTTCCAGGTATATCAATAAACATAGAACATTATCTATGTACATTATTTTTCATAGGATTCTTGTTCATAATAGCAGAATGTTGAACATAAGCCAAAGGGCCATCTACAAGGGAGTTGTTAAGTAAACTTCAGAATATCCATATAGTAGAATATGTACAGCTCTCTAAAGAATGAGATGTTCTCTATGTAAAAAATAGAAACACTGCATATTTTATTTTTATATCAATAAAAGAAAGTATGATGCAGAAAACTGAATATTATATGGCATATTTGTCTAAGATGAAGAGAAATAAAACTATATATTTGCATTTCTAATATCAACATGAATTAAAATCGAACAGATACATTTCAAAGACTCATAAAAGTCGTATTCACCAGGGGGTGGGATATGGTGAGCACATGGGCACAAAGATAAGAATAATTTTTCAAAGTTCATCATTATGTATCATTAAATTTTGATCACTGGGAATATTACTAATTGAAAAAAATTAATTTAAGTAAATAATAAATTAAAAGTTGAAATTTCTGTGTGCCCTTTGTCCCTTTTTATATTGAGCTTACTTTCTTACTGAATATAAGAATTCTTTACAAAATAGATTGATCCTTTGTAATATATTTTATAAATATTACTTTTTTACATTTAATATTTGTGAGGGTTTTTGGCCTTATTTGTGATAATTTCCCTTTAGAAAAATAGCAATTAAATATATCAGTCTTTATTTTATGTCTTTTTTTTTAGCGGCTTACTTAAAATGATCTTCGCTGCCTCACTATTAATAAAACAAAATTTACCCATTATTTTCATCTAATTCTATATGCTTTCTTTTTATTTAAAATTAGTCTTAGATCTATTAATTTGATTCTGTGTTTTAAAAAAAGATGGGTAGAGATTTGCCTCACCCTGAATAATTCTACCAGTTATTGTAATGTTTATTGAGTGATGCACATTTCCTCCACTGATTTAAATAACACTTTCATCACACTCTCAATCTTTTTTATACACTTTATTATCTCTCTTTATAAATTTATTTCTAATTATTTGACCTGTTTTCTTCTGTCATAAATAGAACATCATGTTTCCTATTATATTTTCCCAAACATATTTGTTTACAGAATGTCTATCATTTTTTGTTCATTAATCATTTCACCAGTCACTTACTAAATATTTTATCTTCCTCATAATTTTATAGTTAATTTCTTGGATTTTACAAGTATTAACTGATATCAGTCAAAAAATAAATTCACTGTGCAAACTTAAAGTCATAACCTATGTTTTAATTAGTGTGAACTTGTCTAAAGGAAATCAGTTCTTGGTAATCTACACACAATAGGAACATATTAAAGTTGCCTCTGTTGTCTCGGTACTTTATTGTAATGATTTGTTTTGTTCTCCATCACACAGAATTGGTAAAAATAGACAAAAGACAAGAATGTAAAAACCACAAAACTTTTTTCTGGTTTCTTGAAGTGTATTTCATGTAAGTAGGATTTGGAGTTATTTTTCATGATCAGCGACAAATATAATATTCAACTTTACAGAGAAGGTGGCTCAAGGTTCAGAAGAGACTACATTGCCTCTAGAAGAGTATAAATAACAGTGGAGGTCCTTAAATTAGTGATATAAACAGATTGCTTAGTAACATATAGCCTTATTTTCATCTCAGAATATTACATCCATAATTCTCAGCTAATATTTTTCTCTAGAATAATCAATATTCAATACAATGTAACAGCATTAGCTAACGCTGCAGAGGGTTTTCACAAATGCTCTGCAAAAGTTTATAGGACAAATTGTCCTTTCTGCCACTTTCAATTTGATTTATTTTCCTCAATTGTTCCTTGTTGCTTAGCAAAATTAATAGTCATCAGAGTTCAATTGCTTTATAACTTGGATAGTTATCACCGCGTTCTGTTTTACTGTTTCTCTTTAGAATATGTTAAATCCTTTTTACTACTTTTTCAATTTTCAAACCTGAAAATGATGACAAATACTAGGTTTAATCTTTTATATAGCAACACTTTCAGATATGTATTCTACAGTTTAAAGATTATATATCATGACATACCTGTTGCAATAAAAATGACTTTATTATTATATATAAGGCTGCACTGGGAATACTTTACTTTAGAGGAAATTTACATCCTGTGTTGGAGTTTCCATGTGCTAGCCTGCTTATTTTGGTGACCTGATCTCCTCTTAGCTAAATACATGTTTTCACGTGCTCATATAGATAGTTGGGAACTTTCTATCAGTCTTTTTCTTTGTTTCTGGGTAAATTTAATTCAAAGGACAGTTTGTTTCCATAAGAGTAAATGAAGACAATTGAAAAGTAGAGTGATTCTGGGGAGTTTTAAAAGTAACTCAGAAATATATAAATTAAGTTGTCAATAAAGGATTAATTCTCTTAAATAGTATATCACCAAGATTTACTTACAAATGCAGAAGTATGTGTTTCGAAATATGTTTTAATAGTGCTCATCATGTGGAATAGAGGATAGAAAATGTTGCTAGGCAATGATCAGAAAATTATGGTTTTGAGAACTTTTATACTTAGGAAATTTTTAAATTTGTACATCTTTTTTAGTTTGAATTATAAAGCACTTCAGTTATATAAGAAGATACAAAGACAAGACAATAAAATTGAAAAAGTAAAGTTTGAATGAGAACTTTTTATAATAAAAACTGAATTTGCAGAGAAAATAATAGATTATGAAACTTTCTGTAGTAATTAGAACACCTAATGATAGAGCACTTTGATTCCATTAACAGTGAAATGTTGTTAGATTTGTTTTATTTTTTGAGCATAGATTTTGTATTTTGACAATTTCAATAATGAGCATTGATATTCCTGTTTAAAAAAATTTTAGTTATAATTTATTCTTGTATGTTATAATTTTATTAAAAGATGTTTCAAGTTTTATCTTTGGAAACCTTTAAAATATTTATAAAATATATATCTGGCAGTTCTTCTAAAATGCTTATTGGAACATATTTCTTCATACTAACTTCTGATAATTTAGGATTCCCTTATTTAAAATATTTCTTATGTAGAAAAGTATTTAACATATATGTCATATTTATATAATTTTTTCAAAAAATTGCATAATTATTTTAAATTTCAAGACAGGATTGGGAAATGCTTGAGACATATGTATACCAGAATGGAACTGTTTAGATTCAGCTGGCTGTCACCCTGGTCTTAGCAAGTCTCTTCTTAGTTGAATTAGAACATAGCTCCTTGTGATTTTTACCCATTGCTTTAAATTTTGACTTCCAGGAAAATAAAAATGTTCTGCATTATGCACCATTTTTTAAAAAATTAGAAAAATTATTTCTGGCACACCCAATAACTAATTTTCACCCTCCTATGTGTATTAATTTTAAATGTCATTCTTGATACTTTAATCTTAAAATTTTTAAAGTACTTTATATTAAATAAGTAATAAATTTGAGACTTATTTAATACTTATAGGAACTATATAACATAATAAGAAGTTCTCAAATCTCAATGATACAACACACTAAAAATTTTTGTCTATTCATATCACAATTCACTGAGGTCAGCAGAGGTGGGAGGTGGCAAATTACATATGGGTAAGGCCTAGAGATAAAAATGCAATTTCCACTCAGGTTTCAATGACCTGAGTTCAGTCACATGGGCCAAACCTAGCTACACAAGAACTGAAAAATGTGGTTTGGCTGTGTAACCAAGAAGAAAATGGAATCAGTTTGCCGAACACATAGCAATGTCGCCGCCACAATCAACTCTTCCCATTAACAAATGTCTGTCCCTTTCATTTTTCCAAATGAAGGAAACAGTTTTTTCCTAGTGAGTCAGGGTCCAATTAATACTTCCAACTCTAAGTCAAGAGTCTTTAGTTGATGCACAGCCCTCTATTTGATCTGGATTTGGCTCTTTGGTTCCATCCGTCTATGAGCTAAAATGGTAAAGCAGATAGAACACATTTTCCTTATTGGAAAGGGAAAAAAAATAAGATTCCCAGTAAGCATATGGTTTGCTTTCTAGTTTTCACAGGTGACAGTTTTAGCAAAGATATTAGCATTATACTGCATGGATATTTAGCCACCTACCCTGTTTTTCTTTTCCGTTTTAGTCTTTCCCTAAACCACTAAGCCATTTATACATAAGCCACTTTACCCCCACTTCCAGTTTCAGTTTCCCACTAATAGTTTCTGTTTCAGTAAAGATAAGCTAAGTAAATAACCAACCTCCAAAAATCATATTGCTTATTACAATTATAGAAGGAATTATGTATATTCTTTTATTATAGACAAGTATTCCCTAAGTTGTAACTTCATCTCCTCCTATGTACCACAGCGTATTCATCAGTATTTAAACTTGCTTTGTCTTTCTGCTTTCCTTTTAGAAAAAATATTTAACTTTCATTTAATAATGGTACTATAAAGTCATATCAGAAAAAACTGTCTCCCAGATATCTAAAGAGATAAGCAGAGAGAGAGGGAGAGAGAAGGAAGGGAAGAGAGAGAGAAAGGAAAGAAACGGGCACCATTTAATATTGAAAACATCAAAAAAAGTGGTGGCCAAGAAAAGAGCCGAAAAAAAAAAAAAAAAATTTCAGCTGCGCTGTAAAATTCCAGTCCCCTCCCCCTTTCCTTTTCAAAGTCATAGTAGTGAGTTGGAAAAAACTAGAGAGCTCCTTTGATACTCTTAATAGAGAGGTTCAAGATGATTCTTATCTTTTCCTTCTTAGAATTGAAGAGAAATAAAAGATATCATTGAGAACATAGAGGTAAAAAGAAGTTGGAATGACAAGAATCGTCAGAAGGCAATGAGGCACGAGGGTTCCCCCTAAAGGAGTACAATGATCTAGAATTTGAGAATTCCCACTAAAAATATAAATATTCACCTGAATAAATGGAATGCATCTTTATAGAGACATTTCCTAGTTATGTTACCTTAGGCAAAACATTTAACCTCTCCGTGTTTCAGGTTCATTATTGTAAAATGGAGGTTGTACTTCATTAAGTTGTGGTTATGATTAAATGAGAAAAGCCTAAAGTGCTTAGAACCATGGCTGATAATTAAAAATATTAGCTATTGTTATTATTATTATTATTTCAATTGATGGTAGTTTGTAGTTAATTGATGGTAGTTTGTAGTTAATTTCACCTGTTTCTCTATCTTCTGTTTTGGAATTATTTCACCCTCCACAGCAGGCTCACTGGTTCTCAGCTCATCATCCACACACAGACTCAAAGGACAGTTTTACAAAACTTAAAACAGAGGAACTCCTTATTATGCCTGACCATCTGTATTACTTTTTATTTTTATAGGCCTCAAGGAAGCCTACGAAAAATTTTGCACAGTTCCAACTAAGCAGTTGAGAACACCTCTTCTCTTCTCTCAATGTTACCTTCTTTCTTTAAACCACTTCTTTAATTGCAGAGGTCCAGAAAATCAGGACACATGATTCTCTCTCTCTCCCTTTCCTCTCTTTTTCTCTCTGCTATTCTGTAGGGTCAAAATACAGCTTGCTTTATTTGATTTATCTTACTAGCATATAAAGGCCACAGAGGCCACAAAAAATAACCTCATTTGCTAAATATATCTTTACTACTACACCATTGGGAAAAGAAATCTGTGATTTGAGATCTTTGAAATCTCTTTTACTACAACAGAGTGACTTGTAAGACTTTACTCATTATGTAATGCTATTTTTAATGCCAAAGCTGAAAATTATCTTGGTCTTTCTTTCTGTATTCTTCTTACAGCTTCCTAAATCAATATCCAGGGCAAGCATTGTCTTCGGTAGACTAGATGGAAGGTGTTATATTCAGGTGAGCAAATGAAAGAAGTATATTAATTATTTTTGATGTATCCTTTCTGTGGCAAAAGTATCTATTCCTTTTGCAAGAGGTAATTAGAATAATGCTCAGAAAGAATACTTCCATTCTTGGTAATATGCATCATATCTCTTTCTTCTCAAAATATACTTTAATATAGAAGTCTTCATGTTATTCTCTAATCTCTCCCCTAATTTTTCTTAAAAATTTTGAGAAATTATATCATACTCTCATTACACATAATTCCCTGAACATAAATAAAGTCAATGGCTAACAACAAACTTAACTTTAATAACTTAATAAAAGTTAATGTTATAAAATGACTCATATTTATGTCCATTTTAGTGAAAATGAAATATCTGTTATAAAAATATTTACCATTTTAGTTACAGTTAACGGATTCTAAATGCAGGTGTCATCTTGAAACATCAGCAATATTTCTGTGATGAATTTCTGACCTCGATATTAGTTAACCAGTCTTTAGAAGTTATAAAAGCAGGGACTGAGATTTAAACAGGACAGTCTAGAGTATAAAGGCAAAACAAATATTTAAATATTGGTGGATTAATACATCAATTGTAGGATACTTGTCCCTACTAAAAACTAAAATGAAATACATTTTTATTTGCCGAGTATACTTTACAGTTAGCATGCATAACTATAAAAGAAAAAGAAAAATGCTGTGCATGTCCTTCAACCTAGTAGGGAGTTTTATATAAAAACATTAAGACCATTACCTCGGCAATGCCAATTAAAAAGCGAAATTGTGCAAAACTTATCACATTTGCACTTGTCTTCTAGATTGCTGCAATATATAGAAGAGGACTTCCTTCCAGAAATATGAAATATAAGAGTGGCAACAATTGATTTCCTTCCTGATTCAATATATCCTGATTCAGTTCAGCATCTTTCAAAATAAACACTCGTGCACGCATGTACTCATGTACGCACAGACCTCTCTCTCACAAAAAGGAGAATAAATTAAATGCTGAGATTTTGACCACTTTCCTCTAACATATAAAGTGATGAGAAGACTTATAACGTGCATTTTTATCACATAATGCATGCTAGATGCCATGATATTTAATTTATCCATGTTATCTCTCTTAATTACAATAATTCCATGCGAGTGGATTTTTCAAAAAGATGAAATTGAGATAAAAAGAGGTTAAAGAACTCTCCTAATCACAAAACTGATAACTAAGGATCCAGGAATTTAGGTCTGGCTAATTCCAAAGCTCATACTCTTAATGACTATGCTAAACTGCCCTAAAAATAATTAATGAAAAAAAAAATTAAAAAATAACCCCAAAAACAAAACCTCCTTAACCTTAATTCCAAAAAAAAAATTTTTTTTTGATTAAAAAATAGTACATTCTTGCTTATCTATAACAAAGACATTATTAGACTTTTCTCACCTCTTTTAGAAGACTACATGATAAAACCACTATGGAATGATTTTCAAGAGACTATAATGATGTTTATCTAATTTGCCCTAATCCTTCCACAAAGGTGTTAAGGGATAATTATATTAATAATAATATTACCTTATGTATAAATTTAAAAAATGTTTTTCAAAGCCTGTAAGGCCTGTATGGTAAATACGACAAGTATTGTATACCTTTATGGTGAATTAAATACAGCATACACAGAAATCCTTTTGTTAAAGAAAATCTTTTGAGAAAAGACAATTATGAGTAAAACATAGAAAGCTAGTATGTGTAAAAAGAGTGTGGGTGGAGGGTGAATTTGATGAGATATTTTTCTCTATGATTTAAGCAATTATTTCTGAAAGGTGGCTCATGGACAAGCAGTTTTCCTAACCTTGATTTCTTCTATTTCCTGATCTGGAAGACTTGCTAAAGCCACCTTCTAAATATTCACATACTATATTGATAGCTCTTAAAAAACTGTTCAAGTTTTTAAAATTAGTTCCAAGCACTAATTAGCATAAAGAACCACATGCACACTAGCATAAATTATATTTCAAATAGCAATTATTTGAAATATAATTTATTTTCATTTGCTTCAACTTATTTTACCTCCACCAGAGATAAGATAAAGTAGAAATAGTTAACTTTGCTTATTTATACCGAAACCTGTTATATCTCAGGAGGCTGCCAAATTTACTCATGTAATTCAGCTTGTATGATGTCTCCTAGACAGCATTTCAGAAACTACACTTTCTGAGGCAAGTCTCTGCATCATATTGTACTATACCTCATATTAACCATGGAACCATAAACAATATTAGTAACTTACAGCTTCTTGAAAATACATTTTATTCCACATTTTATGCCAAGTGATCTAGACATATTTCATTTAATCCACATGTAAACCTCAACTTCATTGTTTAGATGAAAAACCAAAGTTCAGAGAGAATTAAATGACCTAAACATAACTTACTCTTTCTGGTTCCACAGATACCATAGATATACTATCACAGATACGAAGCTATGTCTCCAGGAAGCTAGCTCAAAAAAGGACTTTTACTGGGTTTCAGTGTAGAAGACATAGTTTTCAGTTTTCTTTCTGAGGTGACCAACTGTACAATGGCCAGAAATTCTCTCATATTCAGAGCCTAGGTGCACTGTATTGGTGGTAGTGGTGAAGGTTTGTTTTTTTCCTGTTTGTTTTGTTTGAAATTTTAACTTTCTATAAAAAATAAATACCTCTAGGCTGGTTGTAAAGTCACCAAGAAATGACACAGTTTGTGACATTTTGTCATTTATAAAGACTGACACAACTGAGAAATACAGTAATTTCTATTTTATACAAGTCTAGCCTTCTTATACCTCTAAAAACAATCATTTTAAGGAATGGGATGGACCGTAAGAATGTTGATAACGGAGGCAAACTCCAGTTTCTAATAAAGATTAAATGAGTGTTCTTCTCTCCCACTAGGTTCAAGGAAGAAAAGGGTTTGGAAAGTTTTAAGTCAGTGTGCTATATCAATTATAGTAGTTTCTCATTCCAAAATATTAAATTATTATATAGCCCAAATACAATAGATTCTAGAAATGTGAACTTGTGGATTTGATATATTTGGAATAGCTTCTAAACTCCTTTCTATTAAAAAAAAAAAATTGTACCATATTAAATTTTAATTCATTCACTTAAATTATCATCAAGGCTCTTCCTTCAGAAATAGATTTATGTAAACAATATTAGAAAAGGAAGAATATACATGTGATTGGTATTAATATGCTTTATATACTTAAAAGATAGTTTGCCACATACCCTAGTGCCAAAGAGAGTTAAAGCAGAGTGATCTCACTGTTCGTTATCGACAGTAATACTTGTGACCATGTAATAAAATATTTGCTGGCTGGAATTCCAGCTCTGTAATTCCATTTTCTCTAAAAGCACGGTTCCACAACTCATTTTATCTCATTGTCATTAAAATATCTATTGCCTTTCTAGTCCATGTGCTAGGAATAAAACCAGGCAACTCTGGTGCTTTAAGAGCAAGAACATGTCACCCAATATACAAAGCATAAAGAATTGAGGACTTTTTGAACTTTACAAAATAGATTCTATTTAAGCCATGACAGTAATGTCAACTGGCACATAATAGGAATTCCCTTAGGGTGTGCCAGACCCCCCTAAACCACAGAAATATCAGCCAAAACTTGTTGGTTGATAAGCCCCTTGACTGCAGGAAATGATAAGCATAAGAATTCCACCCAGTAAGGACCATATAAGTCAAACATCTCAGACTGACAATGCACAAGCCTTACTGACAACATCACAAACGGGTGCGCTGAGAGCCGAAGACTGCCTGTTGTAGCCACTGGCTTGAGGCCGATACAAAACCATCTGCACCGAAAGTTAACAGAGCTCACATTGGCGATGCTAAGGACTTTCATCCCTTCTCTCTGTCGCATAATACTCTGACTTTCCCCTCTCTTCGTATTGTGTGTTAACCTGCATGAGTATTTGATCGGTTTATCTGAGAAGGTTTCACTCAATAAACCTGGCATTGTAGAAAGACAAGTATGTTCAAGGGTGTTAACCCCGGTAGCAGCTTTCCTTGCTCACAACACTCTATTAAGGCCAGGTAGTTAGTTTTGGTCTTGTTATTCAGATAAGTGAATATCAATGCCAAGAAAAGACAGAGAGTTTATACCAGGGATCTGGAATTACAAGATGAAGAATTAAGGTTTTGTCCCATAGTTCATATACTCTATTTGGCACTGAGAAAATTGAAAAAAAAAAAAAATTCCTACTTATCTATTAAATGGGGTTAATAATAACTTTCACTCAATGTCATTATGATGATATAAAGATTACACAATGAAAAACTTGTATTGTATCTGGTTGTAAAGTGTTGTATCTGGTTAAATTATGGATCCTATGTAATAAAGCCAGATAGTCACAGCTGTCCCAGATGTGACATTTAGGCAAAACTTAATTGGAAGAGAAAGAAATACTGATTTTTTTCTACTACTTCTTTTATTGTTTTTTGATATTGAACAAATCAGAATCCATTTTGCAAGACATATATATGTGTGTGTGTGTGTGTGTGTGTGTATGTTTGTGGACAATGGCAAAAAACAGTCATTTTGTACTTCAAATAATTTATAGACTTTAGTATTCCTTTGCTTTCCAATTCTAAATTGAAAATTACAATCCAACCTTTTTTTTTTGAAATATCATTGTTAAAAAATTTAACATGATAAGACAGCTTGCTTACTTTTCTTCCCAATTATAGTTGAAAATGTTTACTTATGACTCTATGCTTATTTAGTGTACAAAATCTGTGTTAATTCTTCTATCAGTGGTTTGTCTTTTACTATTCCCAGACATCTGGTGGATGCCAGTGACCTAAAAAGAATTAATTTACTTCTAAGTTCTATCCAGTGTAGAAGAGAAAACTTAGGACCTGAAATTAGAATTTTAGAGGGAGAGAAAGTAGAGACTTTCCAACCCGATCTTTTCTCTGTGGAGGTGATAAAGCTGAGATCCAGCGATTTGACATGACTTGTGTAAAGTCACATCTCTGGTTAGTAATTCAGTCGTGGCTGTGTCAGTGCTATTCCCATGAAACCATATAGCTTCCATCTGTATTCTTTAGTGCTTTCAGCTGCTAATTTCTTCTATTCCGAAATAGTTATATTTCTTGACTGGGAACCATAGCTTTCTATGACACCTTCAGGGCTGCTTTTTAAAATACATCTCAAATATTTGCGATTTTGTAGTATCTCCTGACTTCTCTGATGTGTGGCGATTCATATTATGGTGATTTCATTAAGACATAGCCTCAAGTACTGGCATACTGGCTGTACCAGACGTATATGAAAGTAAACATTGAAAAAAAACTCCTCAAAATAGTGATGCAGCTATATAAACAGCTTGTGTCTGATATGTTATTAAAAACAAAGTTCTTAAAACAAAATGAAAATAAGAAAAGAAACAAAGAAAACTCTGGACATTCTGCACCCTAAGAATAAATCCTATGTTCTTGGAACAAGGATTAGGAAACAAGTTCCTTAATTGAGTACAATATGGTTCTAATTAAATGTCTGCTGTTGTCTAGATAAATGTTGCAAATCAAACAAGAGAAGAAAGGATATTGAACTATTTTATCTTTCTGTTTGTTTCCAAACCTGAGAACTAAGAATTCTGAAACAAAATTTCCTCTAATAACTTTGCAGTTATGAGTTTCATAATTTTCAAGGTATTTAACCCATTACCTCCACTTTTTGTACTTCCTTTATTGACTAATAGATACTAACGTAAATTTCCATCGTCCAGAAAGTTCAAAACTTTCAGCACTTCATTCACATTTTACAAATACCCACTTACAAAAATCTAGCACCCCATTCTTAAAAATTTTATCACCTCATTCATATTTTATAAATATCTATTGGTCAAAATCATCCAACATTCTTTAAACCAGACCATCTTTGAATGGATCATAAACGTAAAGTTCGAAAAAAGTGAGTGATGAAGGCTCGGAGAATTATTATGTTGTATTTCTAAATTAGTCATTTAGTCTAGATAACACATAAGAAAATATTGTCAGTGTGATGCTTTGTCCAGGTAATTGCAGCATTTCGGCAATGTACATCAAAACTATTATTCAATCAACAAATGGGAAGGGTACAATTATAGTAGCGATTGCTTGTTAGCTTAGTCTTGAATAAAATGTTGGTCTCTACACATTCTATTTATTTTTAATATATAATTTTAAAAACATATAGGAAACTGCTTTTAATTGATCCAGTGTTATATAAAAGTTTCTCTTCCATGAAGGAAAAGGGTAGTGGGAGGAAAATAAAGTGACCTATATGTAAAAATATTGCTCCATGACAGTTATCCATAACATTGTAGGATGGAGACTACCTTGGATGCCCAGAATCAAAAATTGCATTTAAGGGTGCATCAGCTTCTATCAAACACTTTACCAGAGAATTTGCCAAGGATAGATTTATTATAAACATTAGCTCAATTCTCTGGTCTGAATGGAGATATCAGTGAGCCATGCCACTGAGAGCAGCTATAGAGGAGCC
The DNA here is from genome assembly GCF_000151845.1 of Pteropus vampyrus. Classification (NCBI taxonomy): domain Eukaryota; kingdom Metazoa; phylum Chordata; class Mammalia; order Chiroptera; family Pteropodidae; genus Pteropus; species Pteropus vampyrus. Next base: position 1,962,079 of record NW_011888882.1, read on the forward strand.
TGGCTCCATAATCCTCATTAGAGAGCAACTACCCTCAAATGATGTGGGAATAAAAATTCATGAGAATCCAAGCTGATTCTTTCAAGATATCAGAAGCCCATTTCAATCCAGTATTAAGTCAGAAATAAGTCTTTAAATGTGGGATCTGTTAATAATTTTTTACTTTTTTAGTGTTTTTGCTGAAAGCATACATATCAACTCAACTAACTCTCCTCCCAAATTGTATAATGTGTATATTATGATTTAATATACAGAATTGTGACTATAGTTAATAGCACTTGCATATTTGAAAGTTGCTAAGATAGTAGATCATAAAACCATCACAAGAAAAAAAATATAACTATATATAGTGACAGATGTTAACTAGGCTTATTGTGATCATTTTGCAATATATACAAATACTGAACATTATGTTGTATACCTGAAGCTAATATAAAGTTATATTTCAATAAAAAAATAAGCAAAGTGGAGGAGGAAAGTTATAACAGAAAGAACTGGAAATCTACAGGTCTGCTTCCCACTTCATTATTTTTGTTACTATGGGCAAAATAAGGCTTCGCATCTGTATAACAAGGGCATTATAATAAATAACTGCAGAAATACTCAGTCTAAACTTTATTTCTAAGTTTGTGTTTGAACCACTTTTCTTTGCCTTTCTCTTTCTTCCGCATCCATTTTACAATGAATCCTCCCCCTCTATGTCAGTATTTTTAAGCCTGTGGTCCTGGACCACCCACTAAGAATCTGAATAAAAATTTGTATATTATCTCCCTCAATTTCCTTTTTCACCTATTTCTCTTCTCTAAGGAGCCCTTTTTGGCAATAATATTATTATAAAAATTCAAGATAAGATTTTTATTTTTTTGAGTAATAATTATCCTCAGTATTGATGAGCCATCCTCACTCCACCACTCACTCTCTATCTCTCTTGCTCCCTAAAATCAGCATTTTTATTTCTGCCTAACCAGTCCCTTGGAATCAACTATATGACAGTGACAATGATGAAAATGAGCCTGGCATGTGGAGTGAAAGGATTGATGTTGCATCATTCTCCTGATTTTATTGTTAACATTTGGGATTCCTAGAAATAATACAGCATATATATTTCCTCTGAATTTCTCTCTTCCCTTGAAAGATCAGACTGAGGCAATAAGGAAGGCAAAAATTTTAGGCTTTCAAGTTATATAGAACTCGGATTTAAACATAGGATCCATCACTTTCTGAGTGACCTTGGTCAAGTTGTTTAACCTAAACCTTAGGCTGCACATCCATAAATTGAGCATATAAATTGGACCTAATCTCAAAGAATTGTGAAGATCAAATGATATAATATGTGAAATTATGTAGCACAACGAATGTTTGGCACATAGAATCACTTTATAAATGGTATTATTGTTTAGTATGGTTATGTTATACATTATGTTATGTTATTCATGATTTTAAAGTTTTTCTTATATGGTATTTCTTTTTTCATGTTTATTCATGCATATCACTGAAAGAAGGAAAGTAAGATTACAAAAATAAGTATAGTGCACATACATGTGGAAAAGCTGGCAGTTTAAAATATGATTTATATTGTTTTGTCATTTAATTTGTCTAAAGGTTTATTTTTATGGTATTTTGCAAAAGTATCAGTCCACAATGGATGGGGCAGTGGTATGGGGAAACCACTGGTCTTTCACCATGAAAACTATAGAAGCCATGCCTAGAATAGGGCATCTTTTACTTTGATGTCAATGCAAATCACCTGGCTGGGGTATGGCTGAGTTTCTCCACTTGTAACAAATTCCAAGTGAAGGTGATGCTGCTCAGAGGAACACACTTTGAGTGGTAAAATAGAAGACTTAGACTAACCTGCAGAACTTCTGATCCACTTATAGTTATTAGACAACCATAAGTTACTAGATAACCATATTGGTCACCATAAATAAACTCTATTGGTCACCTTATATCAACTGAGTATATTGATAAAGTATATATCAAGCTCGATCAGGAGAAGTGCGAATGTTTGAGTTATCTAAATTGCATTATTATATATCAGTATATTTGGAAGATTTATAATGTAAATATACCAGAATGCCTTTACTCTTAATATGAACAGGATCTTGGCTCCCTGTCAAACATAAACGTGTCCTTCCAAAGGCAAGATTAAGGGCTTTGGTATTCTAATCTCTCTTGGGCTGAGGCTGAATATTGTGTGACAGTGGAGTTCATCTGGTACACCTAGAGTATTTATAAAGCCCCCTCATGAATACAGAAGATTAAAATTTTCTGAAATATTTGCCTCCTATATATTCGAGAGAGGGTGAGATGGGAAATTTTCACTGAACTCTTAGATTTGGTTAAAAATGCCTGTGGCAAATTCCATCTAAAGATAGAAATGAATTGGTGAGAACAATTTATACTTGAATAAACTCCTGGGCAAACAATATAATGAACAGAGAACCACTCCTATCTAATTTCTAGTCTCTCCCATTTATCTCTCATCAAATTGCAACTATTCAATAATGAAACTATAAGGATTTTTACCTAAACATTGCTGGCCCAAATGCTCTCCTCATGCACCCATCTCTGCCCTCACCGTCTAGTTGACAATCATTGCTTTTAAAAGTGAATAATCAATCTCTACTTAAAAAATATATTTTAATTTCTCTTTGTCAGATATTAATATGCCAATGCTCTTCCCTAGAATATCCTCCACTGCCAAAGATTATTTTTCCCTCTATCAAATCTCTGCTGAAAAATAAAACTATTACTTGAAGATTTTTTTATCTAATCATGTGAATCTCATAAATTCTATGAAATTCCTTCTTACCTCCCTGAATCTTCAAAATTTTGTGAAGATGCCAATAAAATTGTGGTTTTTCTATGTACTTGTCTTTCCTTCACCAATCTGAGTGTTGAAAAAAATCAAAATACCTCAGAGACGGTCTATGATCTAATTTATTAAAATATAGCATTTAATATGCCAATTTATTTCTTTTAAATCTTTACAACATGTCAATAGTGTTTCTCCTTTCTATTAATTGTAAACCATAATAATAAATTAATTACTTAAGAAGTATTAGCCATTGCCTACTATGTGCTAGATATTGTATCAAAAATTGAATTAAGACATGCTTTGTGAAGCCCACAGTTTGCAGGGAAAGATGCAATTATAATTAACAATGTTATGTCTTAAGTACTAGAAAAGGTGCAAAATCTTTCTGGAGTGCAGATTAAAAACCCAAGGAAACTTCTACAGAGGAAAAAATGAGTTTTATAACATTAAATAATAGTGTATTCTCTGGAGTCAAATAGATCTGAATTGAATCTTCATTCTGTCATGGATTAGCTGTGTAATCCTGGATACATTTAACCTCTCCTGGCTTTCCTTTGGTCATCTGCAAAATGGATGTTGTTAGGTTGATGTAAAATCTAAGCTGGATCTACGGCTATGCCACTCTGAACAAGCCTGATCCTGTCTGATCTCAGAAGCTAAGCAGGGTCGGATCTGGCTAGTACTTGGATGGGAGACTACCTAGGAAGACTAAGTGCTGTAGGAGTAAAAAATAAAAAATAAGGGATTGTAAGCTGACAAGGTCCTTGCAATCTGTGAAGTCAACCAGGGAATGAGAGGGAGAGAGCATGAAGTATAAGGAGGCAGAGGCTTCTTTCCCTAATCATCTTGGCCTTGCTGAGGAGTTTGGATTTCATTCTCAGTGCAAAGGGAAAGATATAAACCAGGAACTAACAAGATGTTATTTACTTTTTAAAAAGATCACTCTGCTTGTAGTGTAGACAAGATTAATGTGGAAGAAGAATGGAAATGTGAAGTGTTGAAACATGAGACGCCAAGTGACAAATGATGATACCTATAGACCTGGAGAGAGACTGAAAATGAAGATGAGTCAGGAGGTTACTAAAATAGACAGGAAAGCAGGGTCAAAAACAAGCAGAATAGATAAAAAATATGGATGTGAGAGATTCTGTAGAGATGGAAATATTTTAAAAAATTATATATGGAGAAATACAACGAGGCAATGTTCACATGGCAATGACATTCAGTACATCTAAAAATACATATTCTTAGATAACAAGAATAATTATATATAGAAATGAAATATTTTAACAATATTTTTCAGAGAGAAAATAACATTTTTAAAAACATATTATTGTATATATTTTCTCTAAATACTTGAAGTCAGGAGTGATCATTTAACATTAATCGTATATAGGAAACAACGTATTTACTTAAACACAAAAATATTAGTTGTTTCTCAATACAAAATGATATTTTTAGCATTCTGAAATAAAATCTGTACTCCCTGACCAATTATTAAATTGAAAGGTTTTTAGCATATCTTGAGGAAGAGGTTTTATTAGCAAGCAAAATGATATTACATACCTGGTATGAAAATTCTGATAGGACAATTTTTCTTAAACAACCTGTAACTTTTGGAGAAATTGTGCTTGATAATTAGCAAATATTATTTTACTTGATTCTTACTGAAGCCTGGGCTTATTCTTCTGACAGTAACTTATTTTCTCTGTTAGATGTATTATTGTGTTGGAAAGAAAAATATATATCTGGCAAAGTGAATTAACCAGTCAACTGTCACTTGGAGGCTTATATTGTGCTTGTATATACATATAGGCAGACTCCAAGGTGGCCATCATTTATTGAGCCCTTGCTATGAAATGTCAAGGAATAAGCAGCAAGAAACAAGCAAGAAACAGCAAGAAACAAACCTTTTGGACATTAAATATTAGATTATTTATTCATTAAAATGGCATTTATTGAGGACCTGCCATGTGCCAGAAACTTCTGCATACTGTGCTGTAGATACAGCATTTAATACATTAGATAAAAACTACTTTCATGGAGCTTACAATCTAGTGAGGAAAAATTATTTACTAAAATCAAGCAATACTTTTGCATATACATTGCACACATGTAAATTATATAAATTATTTGGATTTAAATTACCTTAATTTTTAATTAATAGTAGACATTATTATATTAATCAATTGCAACCCATATGTATGAATTAATCACTTCAAGCAATTATATATTATACTCTCGGACCTATTACCTTGCTTGTTGTTAGACCTGAAGACTGAGAGTGCAAAGCAGACTTTTTAATTAAATTTTAAAGTACTTCTTCCATATGTAATCATCACAAATATTAAAAGATATCTGTGATTTGTTTGTGAGTTATTTTGCCATGATTTGATTAGTTTTCATAGACACAAGAAGAAGTACTTCGAAATGATTGTTAATGGCTTTTAAAGTTATGACTTAAGAGAATCTATGAAACAAAAAATCTTTAAATAGTCTCAACCACTTATACTGAGTTCCTTCAGAAAATCATCTCGAAAAGCTTATATTTTTATTGGTGATTTGAAGAGGAATGCCTTAAATACTTTTTATTGTGCTCTGATGCAGGTATGAGAATAAGAAAAAATGAGACCCCTGGTTAATAATGTACATTTAAGCAGTAATCCACAGAGTGCTTTATAACAGTACTCTCTAGAAACTGTATAATGTAAACATTGAACTGTGTAGCAATCAGTTAAAAGCCTCACTAAGGAAGTAATACTTAAGCAAACATTTCAAACACTCCAGATAGATCCCTGAAGTTTCTAAGCACTAATATCGCCGCCTTTTTACCACAAATTATAAGCCGTTGGAAACAGCATCAAATTTCAAATGCAAAAGCAGAAGTTTTGATATGACAGAAAAGCAAGAGTAAGCCACAATTCCAGCAATCTAAACAACAAAGTGCATGAATTAGACATTGCACCTCTGGCTTATAGGTCACCACTGCCAATAAAGTGTTTCATGTATACTTGCAGGCTGTCCTGAGCCAGTAGGAATAGGTGCTCACATATACCACGAAATTAGAAAGTACACTCTCCTTTTATTGAATCATTAGCTTTGATAAACAATGTACAGTAGTCCTTCCTTATCTAAGAGGAGATGTTTTCAAAGGCCTCCAATGAAAGCCTGAAATCTCAGATGCTGAAACCTGTATATACTACGTTTTTCCTATGTATACATATACTTTACGTTTTCTCTTTGGCATATCCAAATTGCCAGCAGCACTACTCTTGCACTTTGGGGCTTTTATTAAGTAAAATAAGAGTTACTTGAATATAAGCACTATAATACCATGACAGTCAATCTGATAACCCAGACAGCTACTAAGGGGCAGGTAGTATATATACCATGGATATGCTGGACAAGAGGATGACTCACATTCCAAGGCTGGATGGATCCAGGATGGTGTAAGATTTCATCACACTACTCAGAACAGCATGCAATTTAAAACGTATTAATTGTTTATTTCTGGAATTCTCCATTTAATATTTTCAGACCACAATTGACCTTGAGTAACTGAAAATTCAGAAAGCAAAACTGCAGATAAGGGAACACTACTGTATCAATCAAATAATTAGGTTTTTGGGGTTTGGGAAGATATATTTTAAGTAAAAAATAATAAAATGGATACATTTTATCTTATTTACTGAAAAAGTGAATACATTTTTCTTATTTTACCACAAACACTCAGAAACATACACTTGCACAGAGTGGGGTGAGAGAGAAAGAGACAGAGAGAGAGTCTTACGTACCTTTTGTGTCCATTAAGCGCTGCCTCTTAGAGGTATAATTTTAATTGTTTCAAGAAATTTCTTTAAACAGGTTATATTACTTGAAATAGTTATTATTCAAATAGTAATCAAGTGAAAACGTGACAGGATACCACCTCTCCAAAAGCAGGAGAGTAACTACCTCATAGGCAATACATTAATAAATGGCTTGGTAGTGTCCTCATTAATTATCATCAGCATAGGCATCCCAACTACAACAATAATAGTTTACATTTAGTTTTCCATGTGCTAGGATTTGCTAAAAACTTTGGAGTCAAAGAAATCACTTAATTTTTTTAGCCACCAATGTTTTACAGATGTTGAGCTAATTAACAAACATCATACAGCTAGGAAAGGGCAGTATCTGGATAAAAATTTAGGCACTGATTAGAGACCCTCTAATGACTTTGCCTGCACAAGTAATTTTAATATTTTTAATCACAGAGTTTACATATAGTACTAATTTCTTCTTTCTTCCTTTTCATGTCCTCTTCTAGCCAAGTTTAAAAGAAAACCATTCACAATTGTTGTTGCTGATTAATTACTTTTTCACCCTCAAACTTTTCAGCACGGACATTACAGGAATTATTTAAAAACTAATTATTTATTATTATCAGAAATGTAAATGTGTTGTCTCTAGAAGAAAGCTTTGGATGAAAAGGAACACAGAGTATTCATTCTATTCTTTCTCCTTCTTGAAGGAGAATGTGTGATAAGGGTATTTCCTTGATATTGGCCATTATATAACTTACAC
>NW_011888882.1:1969515-1973366 GCF_000151845.1 Pteropus vampyrus
AAATTTCTTTAAACAGGTTATATTACTTGAAATAGTTATTATTCAAATAGTAATCAAGTGAAAACGTGACAGGATACCACCTCTCCAAAAGCAGGAGAGTAACTACCTCATAGGCAATACATTAATAAATGGCTTGGTAGTGTCCTCATTAATTATCATCAGCATAGGCATCCCAACTACAACAATAATAGTTTACATTTAGTTTTCCATGTGCTAGGATTTGCTAAAAACTTTGGAGTCAAAGAAATCACTTAATTTTTTTAGCCACCAATGTTTTACAGATGTTGAGCTAATTAACAAACATCATACAGCTAGGAAAGGGCAGTATCTGGATAAAAATTTAGGCACTGATTAGAGACCCTCTAATGACTTTGCCTGCACAAGTAATTTTAATATTTTTAATCACAGAGTTTACATATAGTACTAATTTCTTCTTTCTTCCTTTTCATGTCCTCTTCTAGCCAAGTTTAAAAGAAAACCATTCACAATTGTTGTTGCTGATTAATTACTTTTTCACCCTCAAACTTTTCAGCAGGGACATTACAGGAATTATTTAAAAACTAATTATTTATTATTATCAGAAATGTAAATGTGTTGTCTCTAGAAGAAAGCTTTGGATGAAAAGGAACACAGAGTATTCATTCTATTCTTTCTCCTTCTTGAAGGAGAATGTGTGATAAGGGTATTTCCTTGATATTGGCCATTATATAACTTACACAGGCAATTATTTTTAAATAATGAAGGTTAAAATTATTACCAGCCCAAGTCTCCAGATGGTGTAAAAAACAGTAAGCCAAAGACAGGCTGGCTCTAGAGTATATCTTTGAAGTAGTTGCATGAAAACAGAATTGCTTAAAAATGATACTGTCATCGCTGATGATAAACAAAATAAGTCTGGACCCATGAGACCAATAACATAAACAGGAAACCTAAGAACAATAAATTTAACCATCTGATGCCAAAGCTCTTGATGCAGAATAATTTGCAAATAAAACGAAATTACAGGTTAACTTTAGAAGTCTTGAATCCTAATAAATTAAACTAAATAAATGTAATTTCTTTCACTAATATTTATATGTAATGTTTCACAGCTTAAAGATTGAAAGGACCATAAGTTTACCTATCCCACCTTTTCACCTTACAGATGAGCAAATTGAAAGCACTACCTGAATTCAGCATATAGCATTATCAATCCAATTCATTTAATTATATTGCTGTGATACTGTGATTTATAATAAGAAATATATATTTGGTCTTTGTCCTGTTTCCGACAGACTCCTGAAACCATTGGAATTTCCTAATTGATGAGTGTGATAAAGGTGTTGTTTGTTATTTTAATAAAGTGACCTTTGGAAAGCAAGGACTGGTTAGGTTACCAAAAGACCCAACTTTGTGATTATAAGGTTGAAAATTTTAGTCCTTGCCCCCACCACAGGAAAGGGGAGAAGGGCTGGAGATTGAACCAATAGCCATGGGCCAGTGATTTGATCAATCATGCCTATGCAATGAAGCTTCCAAGAAAACCCAAAAGAGAGCTTCTGGATGAACACATGAAGATTTGAGGAGAGTGGGCACTGGAAAGAGAGCTTGGCCGCTCTGTGCTGTTTCCTCAGACCTTGCCATATGCATATTTTCTATCTGTTTGTTCTTGATTTATATCATTTTATAATGAACTGGTAATCTATTAGTAAAATGTTTCTCTGGGTTCAGTGAGAAGCTCTAGCAAATTAATGAACACAAGAGTGTGGTGTTGGAACCTATGATCTATAGCCTGTCTGTCAGAAGACAGTTAAAAACCTGCACTTGAACTGGCCTCTGAAGTAGGAGGTTGGAACAGTCTTGTAGGACTGAGACCTTAACCTGTGGGATTTGATGTTATCTTTAGGTAGATAATGTCAGAGTTGAGCTTTATTGTCAGACACTCAGCCGACGTTCAAGAATTGCTTATTTGATGGTCTTGAGACCACACTCTGCCCACTAACACTGGAAATGGGTAAAGAACTTTTAATTTCAAATTAGGAAATGGGTAAATATTGCTGTTTTTTTTTATTATTATTCATGTAAATTAATGTTTGTAAGAAAAATGACTCTCAAGGTATTAATCAAATGCTCTAGGTTCCTAGTATAGCACTAAAAATATATAATAATACAAAATTTAAAAAATAAAATGAAAGACACATGGTGAGGAATAGCTTATTTGATTTACCTTCAACTGGAATTTTATAGAGATCATTAAACTGATGAGAAACTAAGAGAAATATTAGAAAAGATGGAAAATGAAAAGTACAGGCAACTTGAGAATAATTTGTTCTCTCTTCTACAGGTGAGGACCTTTGTCATATAGATAAACCTCTAGTTCTTGAACATGTCACAAAATCATGAAAAACATAAAAAGTGATAGGATTTAGGCAATGTTTTTTTTTTAACATTTTGCATTTTAAAATAATTTTAGACTTACAGAGGAGTCACAAAGATGGTATAGAGAGTCATCTTATAAACTTCACTCAGCTCCCGTTAATGTTATAATCTTATATAACAATCATACAAATGTTAACAACAAGAAAATATTGGTACTATCCTATTAACTATTATGACTTTATCCAACGTTTTTTTCAGTTTCTGAATCTAACCCAGGATGCCATTGCAATTAGTTGTCATGTCTTCCTCATTTCCTTCTGTGATAATTCTTAAATATTTCTGTCTTTCATGTCTTTGACACTTATAAAGATTACTTGTTCTGTATTTTGCAAAATGTGCCTCAACTTCAGTTTCTCTGATGCTTTCTCATGAGGAAATTGAAGTTATAAGTGTTTGGCAAGCATACTAGAGAGTTTTGTGCCCTTGAGAGAAGTCACTGTATCACATTGGGATATACAATGTTCATGTCTTACTACTGGTATGTTATCTTTGATCACTTGGTTAAGGTAATATCTGCTTGGTTCTTCCATTGTAAGTTAATTTTTCCCTTTGTATTTAGTAAATGTTTGAGGGGACATACTTTGTAACTTTATGGTTAATTTTATATATCAACTTGGTTAGGCATGGGGTGTCCAGATTAAATATTATTTCTGGGCATGTCTGCGAAGGTGTTTCCAAATGATAGAGCATTTGGAATGATGACTCGATAAAAAGGTTTTCCTTCACCAGTGTGGGTGGACACCACCCAATTCACTGAGGGCCTGGATAGAACAAAAGGCAGTGGAAAAAGAAATTCACTTTTTTCTTGTCTCACTGATTGAGCTGGAATAGTTCATCTCATTTTCTCCTGCCTTTTGACTGGGATTTATACCATCTGCTCCCCTGCTTCTTAGCCCTTTGAACTCAAGCTGAATTATACCACTGACTTGCCTGTGTTTCCAGCTTACAAGTGGCAGATCGTAGGACTTCTTAGCCTCCACAATTACGTGAGCCAATTCCTCATAATAAAGACAGATAGGTGGGTGGATGGATGTATAGATGGATGATAGATGAGAGACAGACAGACAGACAGACAGATGATAAATGATAGATGATAGATAGATAGATAGATAGATAGATGGATAGATAGATAGATGATAGATGAATAATAGATGGTAGATACATGATCTCCACTGGTTCTGTGTCTGTGGATAACCCTAATACAGAGATTATGCAAATATTCTGTTTCTCCTTAAGCTTTTGCCCACTAATTTTACTAATCTTCTGTGGCTCTGCATTAATTATGACTATGATATTCTAATAGTTATTTTCTATTTCCCTCCTTCTTTCTAAATTTATTAAGTTAGATTATACCAAAAGAAAGAGCTATTTCTTCTCCCCGATTTATTTATTTCAATATCCATTTTATATCAATATGACTCAAAATATTTATT
>NW_011888882.1:1974091-1979588 GCF_000151845.1 Pteropus vampyrus
CCTTATAGTATCCAGTGAAAATACTTGTTTACAAAGTTAGTAGGTCCACTCCTTTCTTTCTCACCCCTTTCTGTGTGTTAATATCATTTATTTGTAATACATTAGCTACATTGTTATAATTTGAATTCTATTTTGTTTTTCCCAATATCCTGGTTGATCGTTTTCTTTTAATTTCAGACATTAAAATCCACACTTGTAGGTGCACAGTCCTATAGGGTTTGACAAATTACATGAAGTTCTGTATTCACCATCACGATGCCACACAGAACCATTTCATCAACTGATTTTCGACATCCCTAAAATTCCTTTGTTCTGTCCTACGATAGCACATTCTTCCACTACCCAACCAGTGGCAACCACTGGTGTCTCCCATCCTTACGAGTTTACTTTTCCCAAAATGTCATAAAATGGAATCATACAATGTAGTCTATTAATTCCGGTCTCTTTCACTTCATAAAATGTATTTAACACGCATCTCTGTTGTTGTGAATTGATAGCACATTACCTTTTATTGCTTAAGTGTCTTCCATTGTATGGTGTTTTATAGTTTATTTTTCAATCACTATAGGACAGCTGGGCTGTTTCAAGTTCTTGGTGATTATAAGTAATGCAGCTATAAACATCGCATGTAAATATTTTTGACAACATATGTTTTTATTTTCATCAGTATCTAAGAGTAGGAGTGCTGGGTTGTATGATTAGTTTTGTTTAACTTCATTATAATAAATTCATACTATTTTATAAAGGACGATATCATTTTACATTCCTATCATCAATGAATGAAAGTTCTAGTTGCTTGGCATCCTAGCCAGCATTTGATAATGTCAGGGTTCTGTTTGTTTGGTTTGACATTCTAATAGTGGTAGCTCATTGTGGTTTTAATTTCTAGTTCTCTAAATAATGTTGAACATCTTTTCATGTGTTGATTGCCCATCCATATATCTTCTTTAGTAAAGTTTCTGTTCTAAACTTTTCCCCATTTAGTGTTTCACTTCTGCTAATTGTTTTTTTTTGTTGTTAATTTTTAAGAGTTCTTCATATATTCTGGACATAATCCTTTGCCACATATGTCATTTGAAAATGTTTTCCCCATCTGTATTTACCTTTTCATTCTCTTAATAAAGACTTTCACAGTGAAAAATTTTTTGTTATAATTATTTCATGGATGTAATACATTCTCTTGTTTTTCTGAATTGTTAATTTGTCTTAAAGTTTTTTCTGCTCCTTTATTTTTTATTTTTATCATTTTTTGTTATTTTATTTTTATAATATAAATTATTTTTATGATTTTTATTTTTATAATTGTTTTGTTTGTTTTTTGACCTTTTTGTTAGTGATTTTTTTTAAAAAAGTGTAGTGATCCTTTGTAATAATCAGTTCATATTTAAGAATGAGGTGCTGAAAGGCAGATTGGGACTTTATATGCATTAATGGGGCTCGGAAATTGGTGAGCATCCCTGGGGAGTAATTAGGAGTGCCTTGGTCCTTTCTTTGGGGGTCTTTTCTCTTGTGACCAGTCACTTTCATCTAAAACAAATGTCTTTACTAAAAGTTGGGATTGGGCAAGGGTTAAGCGTTGTTGCTAGAATTCTGGGAATTGAGAAGAGAAAGTTGGAGGGTAGTTCTCATCTCTTAGTAAATGGACTTGTGGCACCCTTACTCTCAAAGTATTACTGATGTCCCTAAGTCCAGAGTCTGTCTGTTTCTGGTTCTGAGCACGTAGTCTTCAGCCTTCTGCAGAGGCTCAGAAGAGGAGGTCTCATGTCTATTTGCATTAAATAAGGGATGAATGTATTTAGCTATTCTTTTTAAACACTTATAGTCTTTTTTTCCTGTTTCCAAATCACCCTGCACTTCTGTTTTCAGAGCTACCAGTTCCCTTCAATATCTGAGTTACTATAAGAGTAATCATTTGTTTCCTGTGAGCTTTATACATACACTGGCTCAAGTTTTAACTTTCTTTATTCTGTCTGGTCAGCTATCATCTGCTTTTCGGTTCCAAATGTTGTTGACATAAATCATTCTTTCCTCCCATCTCTTTGTTTTGCCTTTTTACTTATTTACCATCTTTTCAGTGAAGTTTTGAGACAAAATGAAGATAAATGCATAATTTTATCTTGGCAGTCATAAATATATACTTTTTAGATGTCCTACTACAAGGAGAAAGTGTCAAATAGAGTACCTTATAGTAAGCCATCAATATTGAGTAATGTGAGCCTGCCAAATTCTTTTTCTTTCTCTCAATTGTTCTGGATATTTCAGTCTCATATTTTTTCATATAAATTTTAATTGATGTTTAGATTAATTCTATTGTAGTTAGTGTAAACTTTAACAATCTGCTATGATTTCCAATGGGATTATATTGAATCCATAGACAAAGTTGAGGTGAATTGACATCTTAACCACACTGATCTTTCAATCCAGAAACACAGTATCCAGGAACATGGTGTACTTTTGATTTATTTAGGTCTTTTAATTTATTTTTTTTTAGTATTTTGTAGTATTCAGCCTTCAGGTACTGAAATTTTTTAAAGCTTTTTTTAGTGTCAAATTTCCATTGTTCATATTTATTATATAGAAATAAAATAGATTTTTGTTCATTAAATTTTTATCTTCAACTAGCAGAGGAGTGTTGAAGTCTCCAACTATAATTTTGGATTTGACTATTTCTCTTTTTAGGTCGACTAGTTTTTACATCACTTATTTAAAAAACTCAGATGTTAGATATGTACATATCTCATATTGTTACATGTCTTTGGAAAACTGCCCCTTGGTCATTATGTAATGACCTTTTTTTACCCTTAATATTTTTTACTGTTCTGAAGTCACTTTCTCTAATAATATATAGACTATCCAACTTTCTTCTGGTTAGTGTTTTCACTGTGCACTGGGTCCATAAGACAACCCTCAGGCTCAATGATTCACTAGCATGACCCACAGGACTCATAAGTTTTTGTGACCATAGTTATGATTTATTACTGAAAGGATGCAGAGTAGCATCAGAGAAGGGAAGGGCACATAAGATGAAGTCCAGAAGAAACTAGATGCGAGCTTCCAAGTGATCCTTCCCAGCAGATCCACACAGACAATATTAATTCTTGCAGCAACAATGTCTAACAACATGAGCAAAGAGTTGCCAACCAGGAAAGCTCATCTAAATCAAGTTTTCTAGGATTTTATTGGGTATCTGTCATGTGGGCATATAGCACCTGTGTGACTGACCTTAGTTCCTCAAGATCCTGAATCTCAAAGCAAAAATAAATGCTTACCATAAATTAGCATGAACTATCTGAACAAACCACTTAAATACCTTTCTCAGATAGAACATTCCAAGAGCTCAGTTTCCAGGAGCCAAACATATGCCAGTCACAAAAATAAGCCTTTCTTTGAAATGTGTAGGTTTGAACAAACCAGATCTGCTGAGTTAACTTTTCCCATACACATGGTATAACTTTTTTCATTCTTTTCAATTTAAGTGATTTATATCTTGATTTTTAAAATTGGTTTTCTTTAGATGACATATATTAGATATTGCTTTTTCATCTAATATGGAACTCTCTGTTTTAGCCGTTGTGTTAAGATTATTCATATTTAATGTGATTATTGATATGGTTGGACTAAAATTTATTATCTTAAACAAAACTTTATAACCAGGGATATATGGACACCTGATGATCCAGGAGTGAACTTCAGGGGTCTCTGCAAACCTATGGAAAATGTATGTAAAATTGTGAACATATGTGTAAGTACAATTTTTGTGAAAGAAACCAAGACTTTATGACTCTCACATACATTTGTGACATGCTTCTACCACACACAAAAAAATAGTATTTACAAGAACAGAAGAGCAGCAATATATCATATATCAATAACTATCATTTTATGAGCACATATTTATATAAGCCAGTACTGTTGTAAGAGAATTGCATTTATTAACTCATATCTAATCTTCCTAACAATCCTCTGACAAACTTGTTATTATTAACCTCATATTATAGATGAGGTATTTGAGAGAAGTTGAATAACTTGCATGGATGCACAGGTACTAAATGAAGTAGAGGTCAGATCCAGGCTAGAGAGGACCCTCAACAATATACTGCACTACAGTCAGAAAGCTCTCACAGACCTTGAGATTATAAGCCTGTTCATGTCAACACCAGCAACAAAATATCATCTTCCATGAATATCAATTTTCATTGGCAAATAACTGTAGAAAATAATAAGTTCTACACTTTGGTAGCCAAATGTCCAATAATTGATAAAGAAATAAAAACCAATCCAGAGGAGCTGGTGTATGCTTTTAGAAGCTGGAAGACATTGTTTCAAATGTGAGAAACACAGATCCAGTTAGTAATACTAAGTTAATATGGATTTTTCTTACTCTGGATTTATTTTATACATGACGTATTTGGCCATTTAAACCTTTTTTGCATAACTATTTACAGCTTTCTGTAATGCAATTTTAGGGCCTGAATAATATCTAATCTAACCAATATTCAAGTATACTATTGCTGCAAGACTATAAAAATATAAAGGGAATTTCTGTTTCACTTTGCAAATAAAGAGGATGTATTGTCTAAGAGCCATAGGTAAAATTGTATGTTAGACCTACCTGCTAAATCAAAAGATATTCCTTGCAATATCTGGAAGAAGAGCATCTTACGCCAGCAGAGAAGACAATATAACAGCCCTGAGATGAAGCATATTTGGTAAGATCCAAGAATAATAGTTCAGAGTTCAATGTAGCTGGGAGTTAAGTGAGTGATGAATTTGTTAGGATATGATTCAAACACTGAAATTGAGCTTGTAAAGCCTCATAATGGCTTAAAGTTTTGTTCTGAATAAAATAGATTAATTTCATAGCTAAGTCTGTCCAGGAAAGTGGAAGCAGGGAGGCCAGTTAGGGGTGTTTTGCAATAATCCAGACCAGAGAAGATGCGGGCCACCAATAAGATAGCAGTAGAGGTGATGACAGATGTTTAAAACCTAGAAATATTTTGGAGGTAGAGTTAACAGCATTTGCTTTAGGAAAGGATATGTGGTATAAGAGAAGAAAGAAGTCAAAAATCACTCTAGAGCTTTTGATCTAAGTGACTGGAAGAATAGTTTGACTTAGATTGAGAAGATGGTAGTGGAGTAAATTTCACAGGGAAGATTAAGAGTTCACATTGGGTCATGTTGAGTTTGAAGTATTAATTATACACCCAATGGGAAATGTTGAGAAATGATAAGTGAATAAATGAATAATATTTTTATGTGAGATGATACAAAGAAAGTGTAAAGTTCTTACATAAAAATGTGTGTGTGTGTTTTTGGTCAATTTCAACTAAATATCTCTATTATGATCCAGACACTTTTGTAGGTTCTGGGAATACATTAGAAGAAATCAGATATATATGATTGTTTTCATGAAGATTACATTCTAGCAAGGAGAGATAAAAATTTTAATTAAATAAATAAGCAAACTATATAATAGCTTAGAAGGTAACATATGTAT